>NC_087521.1:39414541-39734541 GCF_963921805.1 Phalacrocorax carbo
ATTTAGGGACCAGATCTGACTGGCAGAGAGGATTTAAAAATCCAGTTTGCCTCATGTGTTGAGAGAGATTCTGACTTTGCTTACGGCCATATTTTTCAAATCTGGAGCAACTCCAGAATTACCTAAGATGCTCCTTGACTTATTTCTATCCATACCCAATTGCTCCTTTCCAAGACAGGCACGATAAGCTGCAGCTGAACAAGGCTCAGGGGTGCCATGCCAACCCAGCCCGCTGCTGCACATCACCAGGCTGTGACCAGCTCACAAACACCCAGCTGCTGAGCTGCTGAGCCCTGGCCAGCCCCCACCAGGCTTGGGGGGGTGGCATGGCCGTAGCACAGGGATGATCATCAGGTGGGTCAAAGCAGACAGCTGCGTTGGAGCACTCAAAACATGCCAGGACCTGTCTGCTGAGCAGAGAGGTGACTGCTGGGGTAAAACACTGCAGTGACTGTGTTTGCTGTTACCGATCCACAGAGTATTGTTAGCAGGACTAAAAATAAGAATTAGTAATAGGCACAGGAGCATTCTAATACTCTTCCATTTGCACAATTTAATTACCAGTGACTCCCAGGGGTTCACAGCGAGGAGCTGAGTGAGACTATGTTATGCTGCATAAAGCAGCAGAGCACACGCACCATTTCAGCCCTTAAAGATGAGAACATCTACAAACCAAGTGGTAGGACTGGGGCAGCCCCAAGCACTACTTTGTCCACAGAACTGTTCTTTATGCGAACTGGTCTAACAGATGACAAAAACTGGGTTTTTACTCAGAATTTTCTTTTTACTTTTTCCTGTAGCTGATTCTTCTTTAGATGCTATGCAAACTGCAAATTCTACAGCTGAATTTGTGACACATCTCTGGAGCGATCTCTTGTTACCAAAGTAATGATTGCTTTTAGTTTGTGTAATTAACCCATGCCATGGGTGAAACAGTCATCCAGTTTATTGAACTTCATACATGATATAAACTCATGTTCATGTAAATTAGGACACAACTTTTCCACTGTCTCCCTGCTGACAATTTTCACAAGTCAGGTAAATATGCTTGCTGTGCAATTAAGTTATACAGACCATCCAAACTTTGGTAAGAAGCTAATCGAGCCAGAATTATACTTTACACATTCTTTTTCACTTAAGGAATTTTTAAAGAAGTCATGCAGTTAAAAAATTTTGTTAACTAATTATTCAGTGTGTCAGTTAAAACATACTTTTAATTATTATTTATACGCTGAAGAAGGGCAGAAAGATGATCCCAGGTGCCACCTCCAATCGGCTGCTTTTGTTTTGAATTTGAAAGAGTGGCTGGTGAAGCCAGCTGAGCTTTTGTAATGAGCCCAGACAAGTGTCTGTGACAAAGTGGGTCCCAGCTACGCTTTGTTAACCAGGGCAGCACTTTTGTGCCTGTCAGTACTCTGGTGCTGCAGAGTCTACCCACATCAGCAGTGCTGTGATTTAGCCCCAGTCGGCAACTAAACACCACACAGCTGCTCGCTCACTCCCCCCACCCCAGTGGGATGGGGGAGAGAATCAGAAGAGCAAAAGTAAGAAAACTGGTGGGTTGAGATAAGAACAGGTCAATAATTAAAATAAAGTAGCAATAATAGTAATAATATAATGACAATAAAAAATAAGAGAGAGAGGGGCAAAACCCAGGGAAAAAAAAACAACTGATGCAACTGCTCACCACCCGCAGACTGATGGCACCAGTCCCCGAGATGCAACTGCTGCCCCACCCAGCCAACTCCCCCCAGTTCACATACTGGGCATGACATCATATGACATGGAATATTCTTGTGGCCAGTTTGGACCATCCCCTCCGGCGGGATGGGGAGAGAATCAGATGTGGGTTGAGATAAGAACAGTTTAATAATTAAAATAAAACAATAACAGCAGCAACAATAATGCCATGGAAAGGAAAACAATGACAGAGGCACAAAACCTGGGCCAGGGGAGGGGAATGAATCACCCAAACAACCCGCCCATGATGCAGCCGCTCACCGCCCGCCGACCTGATGCCACCAGTCCCGAGCTGCAACCACCCCGCACGTGCCAACGGCCCCGCGTCATGTACTGGTCACGGCATCACGTGGTATGGGCTGAACATCCAATTGGCCAGTCAGGGTCAGCTGCCCCAGCCGTGGCCCCGCCCCTTCCGGCCTCTCGCCTACATGGCAGAGCTGGGGAAGCTGGGCAGGTCCCTGGCTACTACAGGAGCTACAGTGACGAGAGTCAACTCTTTCTCAGCCACAACATTTTAGTTTAAAACCATTGTCCCTTGGCCTCTCACTTCACTTAGAGACTAATTCTGCACTTCTGAGGGCTGTAAGGGTGTCCTACCCCTCTCTGGCTAAGTGGATTTGTAGAGAGGAGGCAGTCTGCCTCTTGCGTTCTTCACCAAATAAATCAGTTATGGGGAAACATACATATTATTTGCCAATTAAAACGTTACAGAACCAAGGTCACAGTGGGCCAGGCTCTAAGCAAGTGCCGACCATAATGAACGTACAGCTCTGAATCCATTTTCCCTCCCATTTGCTATAGGTGCCCAGTAGCCTTCTGTCCTTACAGGACTGCGAAGCAGTGCTGTGCAGCAGCAGAGGAGCTGAGCTGGTTAGGTTGTACAGAGAAATGCAACAGCTTAGGCAAACTGGTCATGTAGAATATGTTACGAGAATAATAAAGACTTCTTCCTTCCTTCTTTTTTCAAATCTAACCCTGTTTTTTTCAAGAAACATTGTAGGAGATTCAGAAGCATAAATTAATCTTCCTTTTTAAAAATATGGTATTTTTTGATATCTCATTTAATACCCCTTTCCCTGCACTCACCTATACAGAGGCAAACAAGAGCTGATTCTAGATCACCTGTAGCCATGACTTTAGTGCCCCACATCAGGCAAGCTCTCTAGCAAAGATCATTGAGAAACACCAGATGCTATGCAAGGAAGGTCCGAGGTACTGTGAGTGAAAGAACCACAACACCTTGTTTTCATTTTCACTTTCATAACATATAAATTTAATAAATTTTTCTTTATCCTGAGGATCAGGTAAGGTTGGAGGGATGTGAGAGGAGACCAAACAGCAAGCTCTTAGAATCCAAGTTTCAGAAGATACATGTGAAAATTTTGAGCCTCTGAAAGCAACTCTACCTCTTCGGTTTAACTTTGCATTCTGCTCAAACTCTTCAACTAGCAGCACTATCCTTTATCAAGTCTCACAACTGAGTTTTTTTTCTTCTTGCAAGCAGCAGCTCAATGCTAGAGTCTTGGAAACAAGAAGATACTGTCACCAGAAAACAAATATCTTTAACAAAATATGAGTAGTGCAAGTTGAAATTAAGAGCATGTCTTTGAGCATTTGGTGTTGGGGTTTTTTTGGGTTTTTTTTTGGTTGGTTTGGTGGTTTTGCTTTTTTTAGTTTTTTAACTCTTTGAACTGTGTTCTACTTGACTAGATCACATTACTGTATTAGCTTTCAAAAACGAGCAATATATTAGAAGGGAATATATTTCTATTAAAGTCTTATTCAGAAAACCTGTGGGTAGTGAGTGGTTTCCTGAAAAACATGAGTTATAAATGTGCATGGAGTATGCAAAGGTAAAAGGGGGTTCACTTTTAACTTGCCTTTTTATTGCTTTGCATATGACATGTATTCTTGACCTCTGAATAGGTTTTTTTGTGACAGAAGTATTTTACATCTAAATCCTTCCTTGATGAGTACAAATGCCTAAGAGGACGGTAAGATTAATATTTTGCATTGCACATAAGTAAGAAAAGAGGAGAATTCACATCTTTGTGATTCACAGCATCTTATTTTCTATCAGTGTGAATATCAAGAGCTGCCAATTACAAGCAGCTGAGAAATCTTACCAGCTTTGTTTTAGTACATAGGCTCATGTTTGAATCTGAGTAAACCTGCTTGTCTTTCACTACGTAACACCATTCTTCTCACCAAACATTTTCAGCTGGTTTATCAAGGAAAAGCAACCACAATATTGTTTGTTTGGAGAGGCGTCCACAAAATGCCGTGGCCACCCCTGGTCTTGACAGGTCCCTGAAGAAACTGTGTTCTGTGCCCTCATTCCAGACAAATCCCCGCACGTGGTGCCGGCAGAGCAGCGCCCACTGCCAACAACTCTGCTCCTGCTCTCCGTCATGGCCCTGTGACCTGCCACAGGTTGGTGGGACCACAAGCGCCCCACTTTCTGGTATGGGGCTGGCAAGGTGGGTCTTATCACCAGAAGTGATAAGTCAGTAATCACAGGAGCCTCCAGGCTCAACAGCAGAGCACTTTTCTCCAAGGACTGATAGCTTCAAAATCATGATGGCCGGCAACAATTCCCCAACAGATGGAACAGAACATGGTAGATGGCAGAGGAAACAGGCTGGATCCTGCTCCTGTTAATAAACCATCCACCTCAATATCACAGTGTATTGAATGAGGTTATCCCAAACTGCATTATCTCCTGGAATTCATAATCCTCTGATTGAAGTGATGGTGCAGTCAGCCGCCTGGCTGAGCTGAATGTTATTTATCTGCACTTGATCTTTCCCAAGGCCATCGACAGAAAGATAGATAGAAAAACATTTATTCTCTCTGTGGTTTGTATCATTTTCATGTAATGTCATCTGATCCCCCAGCTGTCTATCATATTTCAACGAGATTTATGTGAGGTGCTGAAAGAGTAGAATAAAGCTGACAAAAATAGCAAACTTTGCAGAAGTAATTTGTGTTTGCTGGTTCCCACACCTCACCCACCCTATTATCTTTCACTCAGTAATATTGTTCCCTGACAGCTGGATTACGCTGCATCGCCTATTCCATGTTATTCGGGACTGGGTTTATCGATACATCCCCAGCATCCATAAACCCAGTTAAACATACCTTACCAAAACACTTGGTTTCACTCAAATGGCAGCATTTCCTTAATCAGTCCCAGGCTAAGTGGGATGATGATGTGGTTGAAATTTGTTAATAAAGCACGCGAAAGAGGACGGCTCAGTGGCAGGGAAAGGGATTCATCTTCTCCAGTGTTTGCTGAGGTGCTCTGTGAAGCGGGCGTTACCATTTATATGTTGAAAATACCTACCTCAATGTTACTTAACTCAGCTGTTTTCTTTCAGTCCCATCCTGTTTTTTTCAGTGAAATGATGTCATTATCTACTTTTCATTGGGAAGGTGAAGAGACCAATGAGAAATATAACAAACAAAGGGTCTAGAAGCTATCTGTACACATCCAGTTTCATAAAATATTGGCCAAAACACAAATACTGGTAAAGAGCTTCATATCTCTGAATGGCTAATTGGTTTGCTAACTAATTTTCTTCAGGGTAAAAAAAAAATATCATCATAGCATTTACTGGTGTCAAAGCAACTGATTAAAAAATATTTTCCGTATTAAAGCTGACATTTAGTTAGCTTGGCTCTGGTGAACCTGCACTGCCTCAAAAAGAAATCCTTCAAAAGGCTGGATAAAGCCTCTTTATTAACGCTTTTCTGTGATTATGTAATATATATTTGCAACCATCATATATTACTCGAGGTGCAATTATAATATATTAAAATGACAGTTATTGCAGTAAAACTGTCACGTAGAAGTGCCAATATATCTGTTCCAAGAAGTGAAATAATATATTTAGCTTTTAAAAAGATGTCCAGCCTTATCCATGTTTTATTAAACCAGGAAGGCACAGTGCCAACTATGAAAGCTGTAACTTTGTGTGTGTGAATCCTCTGGAGTAAGTTGTCAGAGAGCTTCAAAGCACACAACAGAAAAAGAGCGGAGGGTGGAATTGTTGGCCTGCAGGTTTGCTAGGCCGGGCGCCAGGACGGCAGCAGGGTTACTGGGAGAGCTGGGTTACACACAGTCCTGCCCTAACAGGGAGCTGCGCTGAGGGTGTTGCGCCCGCAGAGTCCTCGGGAAGGTGCTGCAGCCCAGGAGTTATCTGGGCAGAGCAACAGGGAAGGCACCGGCTGTTATCCGAAGTATGATCAGTAACTGTTTCAGACACCTTGCAGTGATTTCAGTAAAAACCGCAGGCACTGAATAAAATCAGTGGGGGTGAAATTTATTGTTCTGTTCCAAACACCTCTGAGGAAGAGCACCTGACTATTCTAGCTCATTTACACACGCACCTGCAGGTCCTGATCAGCTGGCAGTGACAGACACACACGTGCTGCCGTTTTTGCATGAAGGAGCCAATATAACTGTTATAATCAATCTAGTAACACCTTTACTCTTCCCAAGTGACAAGTGATAGGATGAGAGGAGATGCCTCAAGTTGTGCCAGGGGAGGTTTAGATGGGATTTTAGGAAAAATTTCTTCACCAAAAGGGTTGTCAAGCACTGGCACAGGCTGCCCAGGGAAGGGGTTGAGTCACCATCCCTGGAGGTATTTAAAAGACATGTAGATGTGGTGCTTAGGGACATGGTTCAGTGGTGGGCTTGGCAGTGTTAGGTTAACAGTTGGACAATCTTAAAGGTTTTTTCCAACCTAAATGATTCTATGATTTCACTGTTAAAAATATGTTGTTTTATAGCTGCAAGCCTGTGGTCTGCAGGGCTGAGCAATACTGGTAGGTAACAGATTGGGCTAGATGGAAATCCCTGATTTTGCTTGGCAGGGATGAACAGAAGCTGAATGAGGCTTTATGGAGCACAGGGAAAAAAAGTAAGAAACATAAATATGTAGCACCCATTCCAAACAAAGCAATGAAAAATGGTAACAGATTAAACAACCAGAAAACCTGTGGTTGGGGAATTCTGGAAAGATCAGTCCTAGAACTACAAACTTTGCCTGACTTTGCTGGAAAGTGGGAAAACATCCTACATTCACATCCTCTGTGGTGTTTGCCTCCAAGAGATGCCAGAAGATAAAGTTAAGAACATTGCAAGCTCATGGGCCAGGAGCTTGGGTAAGCAAGGACCCAGCAAGTCTGTACTGCACACACCCTTGAACTGTAATTAAAACACCTGTATTGCAGGCTGGTGCAGACTGGGGGCTTTCTCTCCATAGGCAGTAACTTGTAGGTCTGCTCGTACGCAAATGTGGGAACCTCATTTTCAAGACAGGCAGAAGCTCGTAATGCAGAAGTCTGGGCCATTCCTCCCTGCTGACTCAGCTTTCCCCCCTCCAACAGTGACTCCTGACTTTCTCAGTTCCAGGTGCGGGAGGGCATCTGGGCCCCCGGCCAGGAAGGACACTTGGCCGTGGGTTTTCATGAGAGCCTTCTTGCCCCCACTGACAAGGGCATTCATTTGCCCTTGGCTTAGCTTTTAAAGGGCATCTTTGTGCATTTACTCCAATGCCTGATCATTTCGGACACCATAGATCCTACCAGGAGATAACTGCAGTTCTTTTGGAGTTAACTTCCTTCTTCCATATAAGTTTTTTTAAAATTGTTTCACATTGCTTTTTTGGAAAAGCACAACTTCAGCATATCTAATAATCCCCTGCAACCTAACTGTTGGGGGGGAAAAAGGTTAAAAAGATACTGAAATACAGATTTATTTGCACATCAGGATAAGAGGGAATTTTTGTTCCTTTATAGGGGAACAATACCCCTGAGATCAGAACAAGGCCCTAAGGCTAAAATAGAGAACAGTAAGACAGTGTGGAAAAACATAAGCTAGCCAGAAAGAAAAAAGTCTATGAACGTGCAAGAACTAACCTTCACTCTTTTTGGTAACATTTCCATGCTTATTGTCGGTTCTCCCTGCTCAACGTTCCACTGCCTCTGTACCGGTATGGATCTTACCCCAAATAAGCATCTATAGCCAAAAAGGACATCTGAAAAAAACCTGTGGAATCTCTTCAGGTAGTTCTTGCATTTTCCTACTGATTGCCCTGGATTTATTCTACACATTCAAGGACAGAAGGACTTTTTGCTGTTGGATCACACAAGTTTACTTTTAATTTTTAATCTGCAGTTCTTTTGCTTCTGACTATGAGTCAGTCATCCTGAATATTAGGGATGGATGTGGGAAACCATTAGCATTAGTTAAAAATGCATCTTGCAGAGGTTCTCAGCCTGTATCTAAAGAGCTTTATCTCTATAGGTGCCCTGTCTCTAGAGAGGTAGAAGGCTGTTGGTATTACATCATACAGAAAATTACAGTAAATTTTAGTGATTTTCATCAAAAAAAAGTTTAAAAGTTTCCAGGCCAATGAAGAAGGGTTATACCCTTTTTACAGTGTATATTTTCCTAATTTATTGCACAACTTGGAATCTTCAAAGTTTTTTGCCAGACCTACTGAATTCCCTTTCCGCCATTAAATTTAACAGTCTTCTGAATGGTTTCCATATATCAATATTGCCAACATCTGTGGGGTAAAGAGTGGCAAGGAATTAATAGCATGTGAAAGTTTGTCACTTGTGATGCTGCAAATGTTAAGTTATGCCACTGAAACTGTGTTTTAAGCAGTTTGAGATTAATGCCATTTGTCGTAAATGTCCTGCCTTTTAAATGTTAAGTAAAACGTGTTTTCCAGGCATACAAAGAAAGTGGGCTGGGAATAAAGACTGTTTTACTAGGCTACTGCTAACTTGATTATGCAGCAGGATCGCCTTTACGTTGCCTTTACAGTTAATATGCCTCTGACTGATGAAGATTGCTATTGATGCTTCTTAAGCCAAAAATATGCACCCATATATTGTACACAGAGTATATATTTTATATATAAGGAACATATATAATAGAATATTGCATAAATATGTAGTGTTCATTGTAGATGTGTGTAAACATATGTAATGAACATTTTGCTTTTTGTATATTGTTAAGAAAAAATCAGGAAACCTCATGTTCCTTTCTGGTTTTCTCTCTCTATCTCATTACATATCTCTTCTTTCCCTCTCATTTTAAATTATGTATAGTATAAAAAATATTAGAGAGGCAGAGATAGAAGTGGGTGTGAGGAAGATTCTTGATTTTTTTTCTTAATAGGACATAAATACATTTTACATTATAGACTGGAAAGCACATGAAAACCCCACACTTAGCAGACCTTTTGCTTTGTGAATACACGTCTGAAAGCATCACAAGCTACTAAAGACAAATTGGTGCTAAACCTCTGCAGTTTAACAATGAACAGAAAATAAGACTTTGCTCATTGGAGCAGAGTAAAAATGTAGTGTGAGCATTGTGCTTCTGACGATTTTAAAAATTGAAGCTATAGAAATTTCATCACAGGGTTTTCCATAATTTGATTTCAGCTATTATTTTACCAAGGAGCAAATACCCAGCTTGGTTTATTCCATTACCGTTACAAAGGTTTTGTAGCTTCCTGTTTTTTGAGGGCTAAACTTACCTTTTGGTGAAATTAATACTGAGTTAATGTATTTTATTTACAGGCATGAGGACAATGGCTGACTGTAATTTTACTTGGCTGAAACAACAACCTGGTCAGCCCCAGGTTAATTCCTGCATCCATTCCAGGAATCAGCTTTTATTACACAATGTGGTAAGACACTTGTTAGTGTCAGCCGCCTGGGTTATTTGACAGGACAGTGTTTTGACCCTGGTGGTAGGACACTTTCCTGTGTTGGTGTAGCGCCCACAGAGCAGCGAGCAGTCAGGATGTGCTTGAACATGCTGTAGTGGCAGCTTAGCTGGCTTTATCTACAAAATCTAGTCCCTGATTTTAGAGGGACATAATTATGCATGCGTGGTCAGAAGTGAATCAATGCGTTTCCTTAACTGGGTCAGATGCCTTTTATTTAATGACTTTGTGCAGTGCAGCTCCTGAGAAACAAACACCACGCCGGTGACCGAGGGAGCCGGCTTGGGTGGTCATTAGAGGGAGCCAGGGTAGCTGTGGCAGAGCTACAGCCCTAGACTCCTTCAGAACGTTAGTTGCGCACGTGGGTCTGATGCCCAGGACCCCTGCGGGGTGGCAGCAACGTGCGCGTGGGGCTCCGGCTGTGCTCTCAGCTTAGGGCGGCCTGGGCTGCTGCAGAGGCCGGGGCCGGCTGCTCCCGGAGCGGCAGGAGCATCCCTCCGCGACAGATCCTGTCCCGGAGGCCTAAGCTCGCACACCAGCAGCTTCCCAAGCAGCATTTCCTTGCAGCGGTGAGAAGCAAAGGCATCGCTGTTCCCTCCAAGCTGCTGGAGACACCGCAAGTGCAGGCATGCTCACCTTTCTGATGTCGTACTGAGGCACGGGAAGGCCCATGCCACCCCATTTCAGGCATGGTGTCTGCTTTAGGATGTTTTGACTGCATAGAGTTGTCCGTATTCATTAACTAAGCACCGAGATGTCCCCAAAAGGTGGGTCACATTGGGAGAATAAACATATTTGAAATATTAATAACTACCAGCTAGGAAGCAATTAAAAGTTAATTAGAGGAGAGGATCAAAACTACCCAGTTTTAATAATAATTACTGTCATGCAAAGCAGTGAAAGGGATGCTTCTGCACTGATACAATCGCAGACTGTTTTTCAGAGCTTAAATAGTCTAGCAGTTAATTTGAGTAAAAGCATACTGTTCAAGGACACAGAGGTTTTAAAAAAGCACATTCCAGTCATGTTTCCTAAACAAGGGAGCTGTAACACTTGCTTTAAGCAAAGTTAGCAACCCAAATTAATTATCCAAAATGAACATCAGCATTTAGGACAAACATTATCTCATCAGCATTCAGCGTCAGCTCTAGACTAAAAGTGGAAATGAAATAAGGAACTATTAGCAGATTAGCTAAAAACTGAGCCATGGAAAGAGATGTGCATTGTTCTTTCTTATATGACTTTATTTTCTCCTTTGGAGTGAAATTTGGTCCATTACAGATAATCAGTGCAAATTCCATAAGTGGCACTGAATTTCATACACTGCCTTACTAGTATGGGTGGAGGAGAAGCAGCTGGTATGTGGATAGTTCAATAGAGCCATTTCTAGTTTGGTACATAGGGTCTAGTAATTTTGCACTGTCGATGGTGGCGTTGTAAGTGGATCACATGCAATATTGCCATTTCACATACCTCCATTTGGCACCCTACCCCCCTAACAGAAAAACTGCTCCAGGTCAGGAACCCTCCTCCTACAACATCTAATAAAACCTCTGAGCTCAGGGGTTACCTGGCCAAGAACCTGACCCTCTGCCTCCCGTGTCCTCCAAGGGCCTTTGCCAGCATTGGCACACAAACACTCATGATCAGTTTTTAACGAATTGCTGTATAAAATCTTTCACAGGAGAAAAACTGACATTACCATGCAAACAATGTGTTTGGTTTGTGGGATTTTTTCCCCCAGGATGCTGGAAAGTACAATCAAATATTTGTGTAATGACCTAAAACAGAACGATACGATGATTTGTAACACAATAAACTACAGATAAAGACAAGTGAATAATGCATCAAATTATGGATCTGTTATTTTTAAATGAGCTATTATTCTGTGATATAGTCCTACAGTGCTACAGGGAATTAGTTCTTGGTCATCTTTATCTCATGAACTCTTTTCATGTGGAATTAAATTTTAAATTAATTGTACAGAAGGCTAAAATTGGGAGACAAATTTAAAAAAAAAAAGTTCCTGGTGACTCCATACCTCTCTTCGCTGTGTAGTTGTCTGCTGACAGGCTGGATTTTCTGGACCTTGTTCCTATTTGCTGTGGCTTAATAAAGATTTCGCGCATGTAGCCCTCAAAAACGTTTGCTGTGTCTAATCTTTGTGTTGTAAGACAATTGCAATGTCAGTGTAAAGTTACTCACCTTAAGACATTTTTCTTTTCCCCTTGGAAACTTTACAAAGTGCATCTTCTTCCACCCATTATGAACTGTGGTTTAGTATCAAAAGAATTTGGCCTTTACACTTGAAAACCGCTTTCCACAAACACCTCTTTGAAAACTTGGCTCCTGATTTCTCTAGAGCTACTGAAATTAATTGAGGTGACTCTCTTAGGGTTATTTATGTGAGTTTCTGCAAGACAAAGATACTCAGGCTTGGGACTCGAGCCCTGCCTTGCTGCACGGTCCCTGCACACAGGGCAGAGAAGGGACTCAGAGCTACACTCCTCCCAGCTGGCAAGAAAGAGACAAGCAGGAGGAAAGGAGACAAAACAGTGGGACAAATAGGGAAGCAAAAAGCAAATGGGTTCAGAAAGGGAGTAGCCATGAAGGAAAGCTTTATTAGTATTCATTAAAGCTGGTGTTCCAGGTTCTGTTTGGGAAATACCTCCAGGGCATTGGAACCACGGCAAAAACCAGGGAAACTTCCTGGCAGGGTTGAAGGATGGTGCTGGATGCTCAGGACCAGGCACACAGCCCTGTTGGTTGTATGGCCTCCCACAAAGCTCTCAGTTTCTTCACCACAGGTCATCCCAGTGCTCAGGAGAGCATCAGGCTCCTCCACATGCCAGTGGCCGGCATCCCACACCGTGCTCCCTGCTCGAAGCCACGGCAGCATGGTCGCGGAGCAGGCACGCTGCCATCAGCGTGCACGCAGATCACTCCAGGAGCCTGCCTGTACACAGGGGTCTGCAGGGCCACCACTCCCAGCGACCGACAACTTAAACCCACCTGTCCTTCAACAACTGATAATCCTTCAGTCACCTGCTTAGGCTGGGTGTTGCAGAACAAATAAACACCCTGTGCCTGTGCACACCAGTTCACGCTCCTTTACTTTTATCGGTTTATGCACATATGGTTTGCATAGAAACAAACCATGCCCCAGGACCTTTCACACTGGCATACACCTCGTGTTACCGAGCACAGCTTCCCCCAGCTGCGATTTCATTCACAGGCTTTTATACAATGTCTGCACAGCAAAATGCTCACAGCAACCAGGGTAAAAAAGGTTTGCTGTGGCTTTTTATCCCAAAGATCAAGACACAAGCCAGTTGTTTGCTTTCACAGAAAGTTTCTTCCTAAAGTGCATTGGATGAAAGAAGTTTAACCACTTCCAACTTCTAACTCTTCCTTAAAAAGCAAACTGCTTAGCTGAAGTAATTGTATGAAAACATAAACAAACAGTTACACTCCCTCAAGAAGCCATTAAACATAGCATGTTAAGTCAATAATTTGCATATGGCTGATATTGTTTAGCAAATAAACTGTCTCCTGAGAGGACAGTGATTAATCTTTTACATCAAATCTGTTGATTAGTCTTTCTGGAAATAATGCTAGATGTTACAAGCAGGTGTGAGTCATGATATAACTTTCTTTGAAATTTAGGATTAAACATGGCAATGAACAGAATTTAAAATGCATCTTTTAAGCTTTAGAAGCATCATATGGTTTAGTAAAAGATTAATTCATTTTTTAACTTCAAAATTAAAGCCTTTGGTATTCTTTCTGTTAGGCAGATTTTTTTAAAAAATCCCAATTAAACTCAGGAGTGGGATCCACCAACAGGCTTTGCATTTGTGAATGATCGTAAGACTGAAAATATAAAAGTAGATATGCATTTAGATGTACATGACTGCCTACACAGGGATTAATATTTTTTTGTTATTATTTTTTATTAGCGGCACAGCTCAAAGCTAGCTGAGGCTGCCCCTGTGCACCAGGACCGGTGGAGAGTGCCCACACACTGTGGGGCCATCAGCATCCCTGCCCTGTCCACATGCACCAGTGGCATCATGGTGCCCGTGGGCCTGAATCCAGAATTTCCCACGGGGATGTAATTCATAGGAGGCAAACATGATAACCACCCTTTAGCCCAGGCTGAGGCCAACGTTTGTCTGATGATAGGTAGGTCATTCAAGCTGCTTTTACTGGGTATCGTATCAAGCTACAGAACGGGCAACGGTGGAGGCAGCCCTTTCGTCTCACAGATGACTGCTGACATCCCACTTTCCGTGCATGGCCAAGCCACGGCACTCACGTGCAGCTGGGGACCGGCACCGCTCCGGACACAGCAGTACAGGCTCTGCTGAGCTTGAACTAAACCCTGCTCTGCACCGAGGCAGGTGATAGCGTGGGACAGATGGGCCCAGCTCAGGTCTGTCCGTGCCGTGCATAGGAGCGGTCTCCTCGCTACATTTACTTGTGTGACATGAGAATGTAAAAGCAAAAGAATTCTGCAAACAGGACACTGTTGTACCTAGAATCACTTATGGTATTTGGCAAACTTAATGCTTTGCCTTGTCAGAGTGTTTGTCAGTCTCTTTCCCTGGGTCAGTTATTCTCAGAGATAAACTGTCAAAGGAGAAAATAAGGTAGATTATATTTCTCTTTCACTCATTCCAGTCATGCAGAACCTACCCGTTTCACCTGCAATATACTGGTTTTATTGAGAGCTCTTCCTTGCTTTAGGAGAGTGTTCCTGAATCTCGCTGAATTCCCTGGGGTTATGCCTGGTGCAGATGGAGAGCACCTCCCGTGGCACCCACACTGCCCGAGCCAGCAGACCCCAGCCACCCTTCACTGGCAGCAGTGCTCAGACCCATGCACTCTCCTACTGGGGCTGTGAGGTTTTTCACATAAGAACTGAATATAAAAAAACATTTCACTGTTTAATAAAGTACCAGGATAAAGACTTGATAGCCTTCTTTTATGATGTTTGGTTAAGCAGCTATTGATTTCCACCACACACTTGTTTGCCTCTGCTTCCCAGAGGCAAAACGCATGGTAGCTCTGGGAAGCTGCAGAGGGAAAGATATGACAAAAATATCAGCTGTTGTAATCCAGACTCTTAAGGCAGCTAGAAAAGTCCTAAGGTACAATGGAAAGATTACTATCTAGAAAGAAATAGCTGCCAGTCTGGGACGGTTGCTGTGATTTTCCATCATTTTCTCCAGAAAGACTTTAGACTGCAGGTATTTAGTACAAATTATTAGGGTGGCTATTTGTGAAAATAACAAGATTACATCAAATCTACCAAACTAATTTCTTAATTAATAAAGTTGTTTTTTGTTTTTTTTTTAAAAAAGGCATTTGAACATCAGGTTAGGAAAGGAAGAAGGAAACATGATGAACTAAAAATTTTACAGTACTTCAAATACACAAAGGAGTTTCTTTCCTCCTAACGAGGTAGGACAGAAGGGTAAAAGGCTAAGGAGTACGGTGTGTAAAACCACACCGTGCATCTCTGAGTCAGAATTGTCTGTGATGTGAACAAAAAATCATATTGGAGTGAATTGCAAAATTATGGTGCAAGGGATCTATTTTCCCACAAGAAGTCTATCACATCTTTCTTGAGGAGGAGCTCACAAAGTCAGCCAAAGCATATACATTTCCTATTTTCTCAGAAAATCCCCAAAGCATCTCTTCTGTTGTCTGTAATTCAGTTAAACAATTAATCAAACAACAATATCAGGCTCAGACTGCATAGGCCCTGCCAGCTCTGCAAGCAGCGAAGGGAATGCTTCCAGTGCTCAGAGGCTCTGCTGGGCTGGATACAACCCATGTACAGAAGGACCAGCCCATAAGCAGCAGCAGAAGCACTGCATCACCTGGGAGAGAGGTAGAGGTGCTCCATGGGGAAGACAATGAGAGTGGCGAAGTGCTGGAACAGGTTGCCCAGAGGGGCTGTGGAGGCCCCATCCCTGGAAACATTCAAGGCCAGGTTGGATGGGGCTCTGAGCAACCTGTTCTAGCTGAAGATATCCCTGCTTACTGCAGGGGGGTGGGACTAGATGGCCTCTAAAGGCCCCTTCCAGCCCAAACCATTCTATGGTTCTACATGATCAGAGTTTGCTGAGTGATTAAACACCTGACAATGGTGATATTTAAATTGTCATTTGCTGGTCTCAGTTCACATGCTTATGAGCCCTTCACACTTTCAGCAAGCTCCCCTGTGATGGGCAGCTGGAGTTAGGGGTTTTCTCGGGGCAAGCACCCATGCTGCTTGTCCACTGACTGAGACCACAGCCTGTTGACCCCTGGGAACCTACTGCACTTTGCCACATGCTGAAGCTCAGGAGGACCAGAGATGTCTGAACATCAGCCTCTCCTCACACTGCTCTTAACTGGCTAAACCTGCTGTGCCAAGTCCTTAGGTGGGCTGTGCTTTCTTCTATTTCCATAAGGAGACATCGACAGTGTATCACTTGCCCAGTACATCACATGGTTATAGAGCTGCTTATGATGGTATGTGGAAGTTGAAATTGAGAGAGTTTTTTGGTTGACTTTGTTAGGAGAAAGACTAAGACTCAGAAAACTGGTTAAAACATCTGGAATACTTTTTACTGATACAAGCCACTGATGTAAGCAAAATTACATACAGTGACTTAAAAAAAATTCTCTGCATAAATATTCTTTCCCTCTGTCGTGGTTTAGCCCGTCAGCAACTAAGCACCATGCAGCCGCTCGCTGCATGGTGGGACTGGGGAGAGAATCGGAAGAGTAAAAGTGAGGCAACTCATGGTTTGAGATAAAGACAGTCGAATAGGTAAAGCAAAAGCTGCACGAGGAAGCAAAGCAAAACAAGGCATTCATTCACTGCTTCCCATGGGCAGGCAGGTGTTCAGCCATCTCCAGGAAAGCAGGGCTCCATCACGCGTAACAGTGACTTGGGAAGACAAACACCATCACTCCAAACGTCCCCCCCTTCTTTCATCCTCCCCCAGCTTTATATACTGAGCATGACGTCATATGGTATGGAATATCCCTTGGGTCAGTTTGGGTCAGCTGTCCCGGCTGTGCCCCCTCCCAGCTTCTTGTGCCCCCGGCAGAGCATGGGGAGCTGAAAAAGGCCTTGACCAGTGTAAGTGCTACTTAGCAACAACTAAAACATCTCCACATTATCACCACTGTTTCCAGCAAAAATCCAAAACGTAGTCCCATACTAGCTACTACGAAGAAATTTAACTCTGTCCCAGCTGAAACCAGGACACCATCCATAACTAATTTTTAGGGGTTATGGAAACAGGGTTGTACATAAAACAGTTTTGTTGTTCTTATTAGTTTGTTCTTAGCTGAAAAGAAAATATTCCTGCATGCAGCTAGGAGAACAAGTTTGCAAGGTGTTTCTCTGTTGTTACTAAAATATGAATAGTGCAATTCTGGACTAGTGGAAGTCAGGGGAAATTTTGGTACTGATCATTTCAATACTCTAGAATTTCCACCTGAATGAGGCTGTGGACACTCAGAGGTCTTGTGTGGAGTGTCACTGTCTGGCGGCTGGAATACAACCATTAAAAGCTGTCTGAAGGGTGCCAACATTGCCTTCCTAAATTCCAACCCTGTTGCATATTTAAACTTTGGCAATTAGTATAAGGAATCAAAGTAATCTTAATTTCAAGTATTTTAAGCTACCTCAACAGATTCAATATTAATTTCTTCATCTTCTCATCTCAATTGCATTTCCATTTCAAATTATTTATCTCAGTTATTTATAATCAATTTTATATTTTCCTAACAAGTATGATCTTGGTGGGTGGCTAGAGAACTTGAAGGCCACTGCAATAGGCAAGTGACCCTATGATAGATGATCTTACAGTGCATGGCCTGCACAAGCAAAGTTACCCATGGAAATGTACAAACTTCTCCTGTGAACTCTCAGAACAGATGGGTTATTTTTATCATTCCACTTTCCTCATCTTCCAGCCTTTGAAAGAGCTGTCACGAAAGGAAAGGCTCTTCTAGCTGAACCAGTTACTGAATACAGCAGTGCAGCAATAACAATGCTCAACGTACAAAGTGATTCACCTGACTTGCACAGATGGAGCTTTCATTTTTAATTCCTTCACTGCTGCCCTTTTTATATCACAGAAAATGGATCCCTGAACGCCAGCCAAAGCTGATGCTGTGTATTTCATGACCAAGGCTGGGCCAACATGAGAACCACCCTGCAGAAGGGCAACAGCTGTTCTAAGGCACGTGGCTGTGTTTGCTGCAGCAAAAGAGACTCTGGGGAAATCCACCTCCATATTGTATTCAAATTAATATTCCACTGGGCTTCTTCCTGGGGAAAAATTGTTCGTGAAGGGGAAAAGATTGTGTGAGAGAGTAAAATTCTGGTGACTTGAGCGCCAGCCGCTACAGCAGAATCCATGTGAGTTGCAGCTGATTTCTAGTGCCTCCCGCTGCCCCTCACTTTGAGGTTTCCCTTGTGACACTGACCAGCACGTGGCCAAGAGCTGTTAGAAGTTTTATTTGCATGCCCAAAGTATTCTTTGGAGAGACCCTGGCATCTCTCCAAGGAGAAAAAATGGTATCCTAATATACTGGCAGAATTATCTAAATAATAGATAATAGAATATTCTAGACAGAATATTATATAAATAATAGAATGGAAATAATAGATAAATAGAATTATCTAAATAATTCTGACTAGCTAAAGTCATGATGCCCAGTGCCTCCCCAGTGCTGTGGAGGAAGGGCCCATTTCTGCTACGGCTGTGCCTGGCACCCACCCTGCTCCCACCGTTCCCACCCTGAGCTCAGCCTTTGGGCAGTTTTCAGCACTGTGAATGTCAGCAGAGATGTTTAGAAATCCTGGTAGGAAGGGGTCAGGGCATGCAGGTTAGTTAAACCCTAAAGGACCTTGGATAAAAAACTAAGATTATTTAATCTCTCCCTTGCCAACTCCCTTTCCCCTACCTTTCTCGGAAGGTTTTGTTAAGATTCCTAACGTTGATGGGTGTCTTCACAGAATGAAGGAGGTCAAGAGCAGACATGCAAAACGGCCTTCGACAGCAGATTCTGATCCACTTATCTGGACGCAGATGTCTGCTATTTCTGCTGACTCCACTAAAGTTTCTGTAATGTAAAGAAGGCGTCTGAGAACAGGCTCTGATCATCAGCGGGTGCGCAAACTCAAACATTTCCTAATGAATGTGGGCGGGGGGGAGGGGGTGGAACTGAACATTCAGTCATACCCAAGCCTATAAACAGTGCTCTGAAGCAGACACTGACTTTAGTTAAAAGAACCAAATAAAATTATGAGAACTCAAAGTGCAAAAAGCTGTAAGAAATGCACTTCCTGTGGTAGCAAACAATTACTGTTCAGTGACGTTGTTCATAGCAATTACTACCAAAAAAGGATATTTTGGAAGAACACCTTTAAAGACCCTTACTAAAACTAAACTTGACTTATCTATAAAAAACGGATAATGCATTACGCTGCAAACAAAATGCCAGAATGATCAATAGTTCTGAGCAGTCATTACAAAGAAAAATCTAAACTACAAAGTACAATCATCCTTTGACTGTTAAATCACAAATTAAACTCAAACTTTATAAAGACACGTGCATAAATAAATCAGAAATGTTTTAAATAATTAGGTAGTTTAACAGAACCTAAGGTATTCTTTGATGTCTTAAGTTTTAACAAGTGAAATAGAAGTACAACTGGTTATGAGACCACATCTCCAGAAGCTGGGTTTTAAGAAGAATGTAATGAAATGTCTCATCACAATTACAAAAATGGCAATACTGACAATGTTCGCTTTCAGAATTGAAATGATAGGTTTTTCTAATGTGAGAATGACACTGTCAGAGAAAAAACCTCTGTATTCTGTATTTCCAGTGAGTTGATGACTCATTCACTTTCAGCTGGAGCCATCCAGGTAGTAAAGACAAATTAGGATATTTTTCATACGAAAACATGCTTTCAAAGTACTGTTATTTATAGTCCAAGTATATTACAAACCTACTCATGTTCACATCATTATAGGTTTCTTGCCTGTTAAAAAGTAGTGGAATACCTCATGAGAATTCCAGATTGTATTATGAACAGTAAAGATGTAGAAATCCACAGAGAATGTAAAATAACTTAAGAAAACCCATAGATCTTAGAGCTGAAAGCATGACTGAATTTTAATTTGAAACTTTGAGCGAAATATGTAAAATGTAAACATGTGATACCTGAAAAATAATGAATGCCAAAGGATTTGAGTATTTGATATGTCCTGAAAGAGAATATTTTTCTCCAATACCTACATACTAAGACCTGTACTGTAACACTGGAGAGGTGAAGGACTTCACCAGTGTTGAAAAGCTTTTATTTGTACTAGGTAAAGTGTTCAGAACAGTGAATCCATTGATCTGTCTTGACAGAAAATTATTTTCTGTCTCAGCTCTTAGTGACTGCCTATTAACCACAAATGTGTGAACAATTTGGACTCTCCAGGCATTTGATCAATTTCTCCAAAGTAGCGGAAGCACCAAGCTACATTTCACAGTCTCCACTGTAGCACAGATATCTGGAACAATAACAAAAGACAATATAAAATTTTTGGGAAAGGGTATGGGGGATAGCATGGGCAAATACCTAGCACGATGGGCACTTCACCCCTGAACAAGTGCAGAATCCTGAAAAACATGCAGAGTATTTGGAGAAAGTGTGTTGCCACCCTGGTAACTCCAGAGAGACACAGATCACTGCAACGTGCTGGGGCCTGGCACATGCCTACCGAGACCTGTTCAGCACGATTCAGTACCCGCAAGGGGAAGAGAAGACCTCTGGATCTAAAAAGACAAAGAAAAAGAAAGCTGCGGCCACTCAAACCCCCACAACAGGCACTGCAGCTGAACCAGAGAACCAACCCGTGCCGGTATCGGTTGCTCCTATTCAGAAGAAGAAATCTTTGAAAAGAAAGTCAACTCATTTAGAAAGTGATGATGGAAGAGCAGGGCCGTCACAAGGAGAGGAGGAGGAAGAGGCAGACTCATAAACAAGATGGAAACCACCCAATCGCTATCCTTGAGTGAGCTGTGAGATATGTGAAAAGATGTTTGAAGGGACGTCCCCTGCCAAGTCAACATCAGTGGGGACATGAAGGTTCCTGAGCCATTCGGTCCCCATCTTTGTCCCCTGCAGGCTGTGTGGCAGGCCTGGTAAATAAGTGCCCAGAAAATGGATGAAGAGAAAGTGGATAAGAAATCTCCTAATTAGGAAAATTGTCAAGGATTATTCCTTGGGCCTCCCAGAGCTCACAAGCAATAACCAGGAAGGCACTGCCGGCTGCTTCCGAAGGGACAGTCTGGTTGGCATCACAGTGGCACAAACAGCAGGGGGGTCACGTACACGGTGTGTCCCCATGGCAGTCCACAGCCAGACCCAGTTCTCCAGGGTCAGAGATCGAACAGGCTTCCTTCTGCCTCCCAGAGAGCCTGTGGGCTGCTCCCCTCCGTGCGCCTGTTGGAAGGTGGCTGAGAGGGCACAAGAAACTCCCTGCGGAGCTGTTGGTGTTTAGGAGCAGTGATGCTGGGACCTGCCACCCTGGGCCATGGGTTCAGCAGCTACAGCCCACCCTAATGTGTGGTGATCTGCACTTGTGTTTGGAGGGGGGTCATAGTTTGGGGGCAGGGAGGTAGTATTTGTTTTTTTATAATTTTTCACATTAGTTTTGATGCAGTTATTTAATGTGGCTATGAATTTTTACTCCCCAAAGTTACTGGGGAACTTATTAAATAAGTAAGCAGGTTTGTTCAGTGGAAAGATGCTGGATAAAGAAATATGGAAAGGCATTGCATCCAAATTGCCTGTCCTATTATTTCTTTCTAAAATCATTCCTACAACATACATCAGTTTGATGAATTCACACATTCTCTTTTTGGTGAAAATCTGCAGTTTCACTGGACTGTGCAGAACAATGCAAGTCCTGAAGTCTCATGTTCAAAACCTAAGGTAAAACTACTCTCCAAACCAGTGATACATCACAATTACTTCTGGGGTGACAGCTCTCTACTGGGCTGGAGCCCTTAGCCAGGTGATGAGGACCTCTTGCAGTGAGGGGGCTATTCGGGGGATGCCTGTGCTGGATGAGCACCCCACAGCTGGATGTCAGACACCCACGTTCTTTGAGCAACCACATAGAAACAAACACTGCTCTGTCTTCCCTGTCAGGCTGCATGATCCGAGTAGCAAAGTACAGCTCTATCACCTGCTTTGGGATACAGACGAATAAGACAGACAGTAAAAATAAAATCAAATCATAGAGATGGGTTGTAAATAGTTCTGACTGAAAGTTTTAGGGTGTGCCCTTATGTTTCCTGTTCCCTGCAAGTTCCAGGTGTCTCTGTGCTCCAACAGCAGCTTCTTTATGAGGCTTCAGAGTTGCATGGCAAGGTTTCTGTGCACTTCAGTCAAGAGCAACAAAGTAAGAATGAGCTCTCTCTCATCTATTTGAGACTTCAAGTTTATTTACCTGTGTCTGTTTCTGTTTCTCCAATAACTGTTGAATACCTCTTTCACCAAGCCCTTAAGAGATCAGCTAGAGTGTACTTGCACACAGTCGATACAGTTGTAAAGATTTTTGAGCCAGGCAATCCCTTCCAAGGATGTAATTCTGTAAATTGTTCCTGATATAATTGGTTGCTTAGATTCCCTGACTAAGGTTTACATCCAGGTGACTTTTACTACATGGGCAACGTGAAGCCTTGAAGGTACAGAAAAAACAATAAGGAACCCATAATGCCTGAATATATCCCTTTTGACTTTCCTCTAGTTTCATTATCATGTTTTCAGTGTAAGAAGATATTATTCAAAAATTTTATCATGGATTATAGTTTTCCTAAGTAATAAAACTGAGGTAAAGATCTGTTTTTAACACACACAGATTTTTTTGTTTGAGGAACCAAACAGATCGTTTTAATTTATTCAAAAATAAAGGCTTAAAATGTACAAAGAGGCTGAAAAGCAGTCTGAGTCAGGCAGCGTTTCGAAACTTAGCAGGCCAAGTGCTGTTTTCTATGTTTTCTCTCTATATTAAGCACTCATGATTGTAATGTTAACTTGTTTCTGTAATTAGTCATTAAAGAAGCCACACTGATCCAATACGGTTTTCCCAACTGACCTCACTGGGACTATTTGCATGAACTGGGTTGTACAATCTCCTTTCCAGTCTGAATGATAATACCAACAACAACAACACAGCAACAACCATTTTTGTCATGGAATATTCTGATTTTTTGAATGTGGGCATGAGTCAGAACACTGCCAGGCGACCCCCAGTTCAGTTGTAAGGAAATTTATATGTAATAGCTCAACAGTGAGACCTTATTTCTAAAGTTTGCCAACATTCTGCAAAGAATAACATGATAGCAAAGCCTTTGTTAAAGCTATCAGATGGACTGGGTCTTTTGAAACCTCGATGCCAGATTTGTGCAACTACTCCTCAGCGGTAGCTGTGTAAACAGAGATAAGATGCTTCCTTATCAGACTGCCATTCCTGTGAGAATGAAAGATGATTTATGTAGTAAAGAGCCTCTGACAAAAGTCGTCTCTCTCAGGACAAGGCATGGGACTGTGACACACTGAAGGCTGGTTGCATCTAATATTTTTCAGCCACTTGAAGGTTTCTCAAAATAAGTCCAGAATGATTCTTTTTGTTAGGTGTAGAGTGTATTTGATGTCATTCTTCCTTCAACTCTCAAAAAGACAGAAGGAAAAATGTGAACAAATCATTGGGATAGGAAACAGAAAGTTTCGGTAACAATTGAAATTTAGAACAGAAATGGAAATGCTTGTTCTTATTCATTAAGAACATCCCTGCTGTATTTGCTGAAATAAAAGGATCCTCAGGGACGAAGTATATCCACCAGATGGGATTTAGGTCATACGTTCAGCATAAACTGTGGTTTGCGCTTTCTTGTGGGCTACTGGTTTGGTTTGGTTTTCTTTTGAAAATTACTGTAGTTTAGTCTTATTATTGTAAGTCCTTGTTCCCTTTTGAATTCTGAGTCTTTTCTGTTTCCTCTGCATCAATTTTGCTAAGGTGTAACTGCAGGCTCCCCTAAACATAAGTGTTCTCAAGAAATTTACTTTTGAAGTCTGTTACTAGGAGGAGTCGTATGATTCTGCACTCAGTTGCTGCTGTTTCTCATCTATGCAACTTCCTGTCACTAGGCTTTCTGAATTTGCACTGTGGCTGCAATACACGGTGGGATTTAGCAGAGAGTTTATATGCAGCACAGACGAAGGGTCTTGAACTTGAGACAGTCTCTGTGTTGTGAACTCAGGTTTTGCCCCTGAGCAGCAGTAATGTCAGATCATTGTGCTGGCATATTTATAGAGCTATAAATCTGTCAGCATTCTGCTTTCAAGTCTTGTTTAAGGTTACGCTTTATTTCAGGCTAAAGGCCAATGGTTACTGTAATATGAGTACAATAAATAAATACAGAATCTAGAAATCTGATGCTAGGCAGAAGCACAGATAAAAAAACTGAGGGAATGCATTTATCTGAGAGCCTGAAATATTTCTCTGGCTAGAGAAATATTCAGACAGTTCTGGATTCTGAAATTCAAAGTGAGCACTGTGGGATGTGAGCTGCTACGGTGTGGTATGGACTGGAGAAAAAGATCTGTATTGAAGAGGGTTGGCCTCTGGATATCCTATGCGTTGGATGCTGCCTGAGCTCTCCTTCATTTCACCACTGCATGAACTGACCTTACGGTGAACCAGGCAAGAGGTGACCAGACAGCTACTGTCTCCCCGTCACGTGCAGGCCCACGAGGGACAGGGTCATGAGTCTATTTCCAACAAGAACAGCACTGTGAGCTCTGTGCCAGGGGCTCCCATGGAGCTAGGACAAGGCACTGCAGCCCACTGCTCCCACCCCTCTGCAGAGCAGCTGCTGGCAGCGAAGGGTGAGCACCTCTCACCCGCTGTCCCAGGCCCTGGTGTGTCCATGGTGCCCCTTCCCCCCTTTGAGCTCTCTCCAGTAACACTCCACAGCGCTGAGGCCTTCCATGCAAGATGGGACGAGATGAGCCCTGAGGTCCCTTCCAACCTGTGATTCTGTGATATTACATCTAAGGTTTAGTGCAGTGCAGAGTGTTTGGAGCTGGTGCGGACCTTACCACCCCTTCTGCACTAACCAGCCACGACACTGCCTTGCCTTGGCCGGAGCTGACCCAGCTGGTCATGGCCAGACCCTAGCCTGTGCTGCAGCAGCCACCCATTGCCCACACTCTCCAGGCATTGCTTCTTGCTACACCAATGTGAGACAAATTCACCTGGGCTGCAACCCGTACAGGGCACGCGGGAAGCCGCACAGGGCCCTGGCTGCTCTCGGAGTCCCTCAGAGCACCCAGCATGTCCCAGGCGTCCTCGCTGCTGCCTCAGACCTGAGTCCCCACACACACTCTGCAGGCAGGAGATGTGGCATCAGGCAGCCATGGCTGCTCAGACCTCGGCTTCCTAGGGACCCCTCTGAGCCTGTCGCGGCAGCAGCCAGGCTGTCAGCCTTCCCTCACCAAGTCAGTGACTGCTCTGTTTTGCATTGCCACATGGCTATTGAATTCCAGCCAGGTCTTGAGACGAGGTTCAATCAGCATTTTCTGGAGGCTGGAATAAACTAAAATATGGATATGAGATACGCATTCTCCATTGGCCAGAGAGTTCACAGTGCCTACACCCTGTACATCACAGAAACGAATGGGAAATTATTCATTTGTCAGAAGGACTGATTTAGAGGCTATTAAACCTGAAACCTAACCTTTGGCAGCTTATCATCTTGGACCAGGGCAGGACGTGCATTTATGGTTTGATACATCATACAAAAGAGCAACCCACTTAGTGAGCATCTACTGTATATGGTTTTACATAAAGCACTGGTGTAGTGCAGCATCTGCAGTTAGTGACTGTCCAATCAAACAAAATGTAGACCCGACTTTTCATTGTTGCTAAGCATGTTCTCTTGTTTTGATTCTGTCCTGAGCTCGAGAGAAAAATTAAGCCTTCTATGTGCCTTTCATTTATTTTCAAAGTCAAAAATAAACCTGTAGTTAATTTCATGTGGATTTCCAATTTTAATAATAAGCATTGCTTTCAGATGATAACCTGACTGTGCTTTTTACTGAGTCTGAAAACTATTTGTGCTTTCTTTTTCACTTCCTTTGTCCATGCAGCACAGTATGGTTGTCTTGAGGATGTTAATGAGTCTTCCTGCTCAAGCTTAGGAATCTGACGTTGCTTTTTAATTAATTGCTCCTCTGTGAAGAACATGGGTCACAGAATCATAGAATCATAGAATATCTTGAGGTGGAGGAAACCCGTAAGTGTCATCGAGTCCAACTCCCTGCTCCTCACAGGACAACATAAAACTAAACCACATCACTAAGAGCATCATCCAGATGCTCCTTGGGTCTCTCCATAATCTGCAAACCCTTCATGCAGCCATAGACTAGGAGCTTGTAGACAGTTTGGAAAAACATTCACTGTTCACCGCTACAGGAAAACAGAAGAGAATTAATGCTATAATCCTGAAATGCATTTCCATGCAGAATTCCTGTGGGAGCACCATCAGACTGTGCACGGATGTGCTCCCACTGGAAGCCTGCAGAAGGAAGGTGGTACGGCCACAGCCTGCCAGGGCAGTTGTCATCAGACTCTCAACCTGACCAAATGCAACAGGGTTTTGTCAGAATTTTTGAAGAATAATCCAAGTATTTTAATAGGTATAAGTCATTTCATGTTAATACATATTAATCATACAAGTTGAAACATTTGAAAGTAAAAGCATAGTTTCTACAGCAATGCTTCAATAACATTGTTCTTCAGTAAAAAAATCCCAACATTTCAAATATTGGGCTAATTTCAACAGCTAGGAAAAAAATTGCGAAAGGTAGGTGGAGATTAAGCAGTGGGACAGACTGCTGAGGGAGACTTTAGAACCTTTACTGCAAGGTTCTTCGATGCTTTAATACAGTTTAAAGTTTAATAAAGTTTAAATTAAGTTTTAAATGTTAAATATAAAATCTGTCTAGGATGGAGTGCATTCTGCTTGTACAATTTATTCCATCTTCAGTTCTTTTTACCTTGTTCAGTCTTAGTTTGGTACGACTGTAAGTCACTGTGAATTAATGAGATTTCTAAATATATGCTGGTTTACTAGTTACTTTTTTATTTAATTTTATGTTATATAGGATGATGGTGTACCTCTGTGCTTCTGATTGCAACCTGCCATTGCTCTGTGAGGGCAAGTAGAATGTGGTTTTTTCACCAAAGAGTAGTTTTTCTAATTTCTATCTATTTTCTTGATATTATCTTTGGAGGTTTTTTTCAATTACATTTTATGAAGCTTCCTGGCTTCTTTAAATTGCATTTCTTTTGGAAATGGTGTTTTTTCTTTTAGTCATCTTTTCTTTTTCTTCTCAAGTCAATGAAATGTTATCATGTAATATAGTTTTATTTTTTCTGTCTCCCACTCAACTGTTCCTCAGTTCATTTTCCTCTTTTATGTTGAGGAGCTAATGTAATAATTCATGGCCTAATGGTATGACAAGTGGCGTTGTTGTTAGAGGTGGGTAATGGGTTGAAAATGGCATCAAAATTAACCAATTTGTTCACTCTGTTTCACCAAATATTTAGTCTCCACCTGTTTTCTGCCTTTGACATCTTGTGCTTAGCAGCCAAGGCTCACAGGGCATCAGCAGTGCCAAGATGAGCCCAGTGCTGATGCCTGGGCTCTGCAGGTGGAGGGGACGTTCCCCACAGGCAACGTGCTGCCCACCCCTTCTCTCAGGTCAGCTCTGCCTTCCTGAGTCTGAAAGCAGGTGCTGACCCAAGTGACATCCCAGCAGAGAATGCATTAAAATTCACTGAGGATCTGAGGATGTTCCTTTCTGCATCACACCTTCCTCACAGCAAGTCTTGGTGAGCCCCACGTGGTGCAAATGTCCACCTGCAGCACAGGCAAAGGCAGGTGGCAGCAAGGGGGGAGCTCCTCCTGCTGCAGAACATCCATTTTTGCCTGGACTGAAGGGGGCAGGTAGCCCAGCATGACCTCTAGCACCCCAAGCATGCCTGGGGAGAGCAGAGTTGACACACAGAGCTGCTCGCCACTCCGCGACAGCAGCAGACAGGTCAGTGGTTAGCTCATTGCTTTTTTTCACTCTTTATCACTACTAGGTTATGAAATAAAAAGCTTGTCTGCACACACGTGAAGGATCACAGGGGCACAATGGCAGGCAGGGGCACCCCAATAACCCAGTCACGGACAGGGAGCCCTGTTTGGCCCCTCCCAGGACAGCCTCAGCCCTGTGGCTGGGGGTGGCCCCTGTCATGGTAGAACAACTGGAGCGTGTCTCCAATTCACCTCATAGGCTAAAGGGGGTCCCTACCTGGGGTATGGGAGACATCTCAGGATACAGAGGAAGAGCATTCCTAAGGACTGCTTGTAGGATACTTAGAGGAGAAACCCAAAGCAGGGAAAGGGATGGATCCAGGCCATCTGGGGAGGAACAAGCATGGGAAAGTAGGGGGATAAGGAGATAAGTGGAGCCAGTGATCCATAAAGGTATTGCTGGTCAGTCCACTTGTCTGTGTTTGCCCTGTGCCTGACCAGTGCCGTCTGTCCTGTGGTCTCATCACACTCCATTTCTAACCCTTCTCCCGTGTGAGGAGGTCTCTATGCTGTGTGCACATGTCGCGGGGGGAGCTCCAAGGGTCACAGGCTGGGGTGGGAGCACAGGCCAGAGGCCCACGTGTCCACGGTCAGCACCTGGAGCAAGCGCAGTGTGAGAGCGCAGATGTAGCCGCTGGCCAAGGTGGAGCCGGACCAGCCATGGCGTAGGTGACGTGGCCTGGGGACCAGGGGATGTGTGGCTGGGGAGGAGGCACTCAAATAAGTTGGTGACCGGAGGGACCAGGAGGCTCCTGGCCGGCTCCATGCGTTGTGCGTGTGTGAGACGGCATGCAGCAGCAGCTGGAGCGGAGCTGCAGCCTTGCAGGCTCGTATGTCCAGGTGCCAGCAACTGGGGGGACCAGGAACCAGGGGCAGATCCTGGGCAGACTATCTGAGCCCAGCTGCTGGAGGGATCCACATAGCATGTGTATGTGTGTATATATAGAATACAATGTGTATGTGTGTGTACAGTGTTTGTCTGTTAAAGGACCCTCATCCTGATCAGCCAGAGAGGGGACCAGGATGAGGCCCTTAGTGCTGTTTGTGTTATCAGTAGTGCTCCGTGTGCATGCCAGTGCCAATCTGTGTGGTCAGCCATTTGTATACGTATATATGTGTTGAACATGTATGTTTGTGTGTGTGCACCTGTGCCTATTGGAAACATGTCCTCAGCCTCACGACTGGCTGGACTGGGGCATGCAGCTACCACAGCCTCACCTCTGTCAGGCTGCCAGATCCCTGATCTCCCCTAACACCACACAGATCCTTATCAAAAATGTTCCTGCAGTCGCTGGGATGGGAGGCTCAGCAGCTAACTCAGGAGCACCAGACAGCAAGCAGAAAGGCTGGAAAACTTTTGGTCCCTCACTGCTTTGTTTCAGGTTCTACTGTTTCATGCTCATGGGGGATCCTTCCCCATGATATATGAATGTGGGTTTTATGTTTCTCTTTCCCAGAGCAGCCTGTGGTCTCTGGATTGTTAGTGAAGGTTTAAACTTAGTATGTTTTTTGCTCATCTGCTTTCACCATTCAGCTATCTCAAAGATCACACTTCCTAGCCCACTGTGAGCAGGGCTCTTTCCACTAGATACTACATTTTAAAGGGGCCCAATCTGTACTTGAACACATAAGGGCAAAGCTGTTGTGTCTAGCCTGCCTATCTGATATGTGCACGTTTAAAATCTCCAGATACAGGTATTTCATTAGCATCTTCACATACTTCATGCCTGTTACATGTCCTTACTGCCTTTCCATAGAATTCAATCTATGCTTTCTTCAGGGGTGGCAACATAATTTTTTTTGTTTGCCTCGTATCTAGAATATTGTGAACATTTCTGGAAAAAGTCCCATGGTTTAGTGGGACTTCGTCATGCTAGGTTTATGTTTGGGCTCGATGATCCAAGTTCTTGATCCAACTTTTCCAACCTACATGATTCTATTATTAAGCTGAGACACAGTGAGAAGGGCTCTGTTTTAATTTGAACTTTGGGAATACCAAAAGCCAAAGCTGACTTTAGAAAGTGGTTCACTGACTTCCATGGAAACAAAGGTGGATTTTTCTGTAGCTATTAATTTTTTATCAAACGAAATGTTTTGATATAACATACATCATATTCTATCTATAGCTTATTAAGTTAAAATGCTTTTAAACATAGAGATTTGGTCAGTTCTAGTAACTAACCTTCTCCAAAGGAGCCGTTCATTTGCAGGTTTTCATAACCTGAGGAAGCTCTTACCAAGTAGTTAGGCTTCTCTGTTAACCCAGGCTAAAGGTCTTTGATTCCTGCATAAAACCATAACTTTGCATAAAACAGGAGCGCAACTTTTAGAAGACACATCCCAAACTCTTCTAAAACTGCAAGGGCTGGAGGAACCACTAGGTCCTGGAGATATCATAACAATGGCTTATTATTCCCATTCTCTTATTCTTCCCAAGTCATACCTGATTTCTGTAATTCTTAGCAATTTCTTCTTTGCAAATAACTTCTCTTTTAGCTGCATTATCTTTTATCGTTCTGTCACTGTTTGAAGGTGCAGAGATGACTTGAACCTTTCTTGTGACAGTTGAAAACTTCATCAAGCTGGCATCTGAAAAAAATGGGAAGAGATAGTAGTTAGGAGGGAACAGGTTCAAATTCTGAAAAAGAAAAAAGATCTCAGAGAAGACAGGGCTAGAGGTGTACTCAGGGAGATGGACAGATGGTCCTGAATGCTTGGCCAAATTCTAGGGAGTGAGAGTATTAACTGGTTTCAGAAACAAAACTGTGGTCTCAGCACATAAGACAAATCTTGGTCCATTTCTGCAGAAAGGACTATCGTGGCTTGATCATCAGCATGACCTCTGTAACGGAGACTACAATTCAAGAGAGTACTGGAGGGAAAAACCTCCGAAGTACCAGCTGCTGAGCTGGTGCTGCAGTCAGTGGTAACAAACCTTCCTACACTGGTGTGAATCCAAGGAAGCAGATGACTTCACATAACTTAGCAGGAACGGGATTTTCCTTGAGATAATTTGTCATAGCTCTGTGCCACAAACCGCGTAAATATCAGATTTTATTTCTGTTTTTCTTGGTATTGTATCACTTTATTTCCATCTGGGTTCATACCAGAAGATATGTTGGAAGGCAACATCAGTCACTTTTTACTTCTTCACCACGGTGGGTTATAGTACAAGGTAGATGAAATATTCAGCATTATCTGTTTCACCTTTCTTGTTCCTGTCTTCTCCGTGGTTTCCTGTTTCACTGTCTCACTCACTGTTTCAAAGTTAAGTTTTTCTCCTAAAACTTTTGACCTTTTGAAAGAGTGTTTTATAATGCTTTTTTAGTTCCTCTGTACAGCGTGGCTAAATAGAATTACCAGTTTTTATTCAGTACAAATAAAATTCTAAGTGAGGCTAGTGACCTTCAGGAGAAAATATTTGCCCTTTCATAAATGTTTTTTTCCCAATTTAAACACAGAAATGAGGTAACAGTTTATTTTCTAACACTTAATGTACCATAAAAGTATCTCAGGATGAACAGAGTTAGCAGATACTTAATCTGACACCCTCCAAAAACGCAGTTTGCCTTTTCACTCAGATTTACTTCAGATGGCAGGGTCTTATAGCAGACATACACAATGCTCTGCATAGCAGCAGGGTGAGAAGCAGTGAAGGGTGAAGTGCAGAAGAAGGAAATTACTTTCAGCAGTAATGATGACGGTGAGTCTACAGACCTTGCAATGATTTGGAGTCTATGAGATATATTTACTGCCAAAATGTAGACAGGAGAGCAGTATTTGATTGGAATACACTGAAATGGCATGCAGCATCCAAGGCATGGACCTTGTCACATACCTCTTACTCTGAGCTCCCACAGACTATCAGAGGGCAACCACCCAAGCCGTGCTTGCAGCACAGTCCTGGAGCAGTGCACACAAATCATGCTGATTGGCTGCTAAAGCAGGGGTCAAAATCTGAAGGCAACATCAGTGACATCCTTTGGCCTGACTCTGCAAGCATCCAGGGAATGCTGGAGTCATCTGCAGCCATACCTTGGGTGGCCAAGCAAACCCAGAGCACACTTCTGGCATTCCCCAAAGGGCACAGAGATTCCCATCAGGCTGCCCCCAAGAGCTGCCATGTTTCTGGACACGTGCCAGTCTCCCCCAGCACAGCACCTGGCTGCGTTGCCTCGTTTCTCAGACAGCTGCAGGCTTTTGCTCTCAGGCATGGACCTTACTCTGCATGTGGCCACCTGACGCTGAAGAAACCGTCCCTCAGAACGTAAAGCTGGCATGGGCCCGTCCCACAACAAGGCTTTGCATCTCAGACTGTACTCATGCACTCCTTGGGGAAAATGCCCTCACAAAGGCAGAGCAAACTTGCTGCCTGTTTCTCCGTGAGCAGCAACACAGATTCTGCATGAGGTATTTCTTCTGACTATTACTTCTGAGTAAAGACATGCATCTATGAGCACTTCCCAACCAACTGCACATCGAAGAAGGTTACTACTATTTTAAAATATTGCGTCACTACAGTCATGTCACACACTACAGATATCTTTTGAGGTAGGCAAAAAAGTCCGTGCCTGGGGAATGTGAATGAATCTGGGGAGTATTAATCTTAAAACTGCACTGATTATCACAATCTTCTACCTGGCAATAAAAGCTGCAAATAAATACAAGGCAATACAAGTCTTCTCTTGCTTAAAAAATTTGCCTTTGTGAAAAAATTAAGTCTTTTTTTGTCAAGGTTTTTAATAATTGTTTGCAAATGTTGAATCATTAAAATAACAAGATCAGGATCTGTCCTGCATATTATTACTCCTCTCAGGAGAGGCAGTTTCTTGTGCCTTGCAGTGCTCTAACATTTGGGTTTTCCTTTAGCCTGCTGAGCAAGTGACGTTATAGATAAGTGACAACAGTTCCCAGTTCCTCGCAAGCCCATCTTACCAGAGCATTCCCCACCCTTTCTACTATTGACACCATTAAGGGTATTTAAAAAGCGTTCCAATGTTCAAGAGCTGTGTGTTGCTTTGTTCCATGTACATCGCTTAGTTACTATTCATTGCATCCTTCAGCGTGCACAACTGGGCTGTCACCTGAGAAGTGCACTCATCCCTTAATGAGGTCCAGACTAATTTTTCTGAGGGAAACTAAAAAGAAGTAAAAATAGTAAGGTCATCTGCAGTCTCGTAACAACGATAGTGCTAATGAAGCTTTGAAATTAATGACAAGCTTAACTCCCTAAACTTTTATGTCAGTATGGGGGAAAATGCAGCCGTTAGAGAAAAGAGAGAAGCTGTTTTCCAGGGGAAAACAAACAAACAAACAAGGAAAGTGCATTTCTCCCCTTAAAACCACAATACTATCAAAACTGTAGGTCAGAAAGTGACCTGTATCAAATTCTGAGCAAAGCTCATCCCTTGTCCAGTAGAAATATGACTTTGTTGGAGGTTTAAAACACATTTCATTGTCCTCTCCTATCACTGTTATGATGGCATTGCTCTGTGGAATTCAAATTATTTTTTCCCCAGTTTTTTCCCTTCCTTTGAAAACAATGAGGAGCCTTAATGATAATCCAAGAAAATACTCTTCTTAGAGCAACATGTCACAGAATCACGGAGTGGTAGGGGTCGGAAAGGACCTCTGGAGATCATCTTCTCCAGGCTTCAGTTCCCTGAAGCACCACGTCAAAAATGCTGTTTCTTTTGGTTTAGCCCCAGTCAGCAACTAAGCACCACACATCGCTCGCTCACTCCCCCACCCCAGTGGGATGGGGAGAGAATTGGAAGACCAAAAGTAAGAAAACCCGTGGGTTGAGATAAGAACTAGTTAATTATTAAAATAAAATAATACTAATAATAATTTAAAAAATTAAAAGTAAAATAACACGCAGGGGCAGGGTAGGGAGAGAGAGATATGAAACCTGGGGCAGGATAAAGAACCAGTCAAACAACAAGCGATGCAATTGCTCACCACCCACTGACCAATGCTGCCAGTCCCTGAGCTGCAATCACTGCCCCCCCTGTCCCACTCCCCCCAGTTAATATACTGGGCATGACGTCATATGGTCTGGAATATCCCTGTGGCCAGTTTGGATCAGCTGTCCTGGCTGTGCCCCCTCCCCTACCGGCTTCTTGTGCCCCCGGCAGGGCATGGGAAGCTGGAGAAGTCCTTGCCTAGTATAAGCACTGCTTAGCAACACTTAGCAGCTACTTCACAAACTACTTAGCAACAACTAAACCATCAGCGTGTCATCAACATTGTCCTCATACTAAATCCCAAACACAGCACTGCACCAGCTACGGTGAAGAAAATTAACTCTATTCCTGCCAAAACCATGACCCCATTCTAGAAAAAGATACAGTGGAGCTAGAAATTCAGTGAGAAATCAGTGAGAGAAACAGGGCTGGTATAGCTGGTTTTAGTTTAAGATACTTGCAGTGTACCAATGCAATGACATTTTCAGAACTGGAAGGGATACAACGAATAGATCACCAAGAAAAAGATACCACAAAATGAATAACCTACTTAATGATACAAAGTTTTAGAGACTGAGCCTGTAAATTTGGAGTGGGTTTAATTACAAGTGATCTCACAACATAACAGTGAAGTAAAGAGTACAAGCTCATCTTTCTGGTTATATATTTTCTAGGTTTTGTTTTGTTACTCCTTGTTGTTGCCCATAACTTGTATTTTCTAATTAATTTTAAAATAAATTCAGAATCGTTTTATGACTAAATAGCTGTCTTCAAGAACTTGTAATATCTCTGGTTTATGTGTTTGAATTTTCTTTAATGAAGCTATGAATTTGATAATTAGAGAGATTTTGATTACCACAAAACGAGCAGTAAATTTCCACAATAGTAGTGGGATTCATTTATTTTTTAAAGAAAATTCAAGTCTTCACATTTTTTAAGCTATTATAAAAATCCATTATCTGAAATGGAGTTAACAAGATCAGTTTTCATGAAGTTTTGATAATGATTATATTGTAAACTGTATTATTCTTTATGAAAGCAATTACCCTGTGTCTGTAAAGCCATAGACTATACTCAAGGAAGTCTGAAGGGCCCATGCAGAGAGCTATACTGTAAATTTTATTTCTCCAAAAGAAGCTGGTTATTCTATTAGAGAATCCTTTCAACTGAAACGTAAAGCATAAAACATAAATGGCAGTGATTCTGTAATTCATTTGTATGAATAATCACTGGGCTGCTGCTTCTGTAGCTCAGACTATAGAATTAGGGTGCAGTGCTTCTTGTAGAGTATTCCTCAGCAAAAAAGGTATCAGGGACAAGAGCTTAAAAAAATCTTCAAGTGTTGTTCATAGATATGCTGAAGAAGAATATTCTTAGAACAAGCAAGGGACAAAGCAGCACTAAACTGAAATTTTAATATTTCCACCTGTCTGGTATTAGCAAGTTATATTGTTCATGTAAAGGCGTACAGTTTTCTGGTTGTATTGCTCTGCAGTAGCCAGGCTACTGTTCTTATGCATCACTATAGTAAGTTAGACTGGAACTTTTACCTCAAATGTATATATATTCTTCTTGCATGAAATGGACTAGCGCAGGAGTTGTTAGTAGTTAAGAAAGGATCGCAGTTAGAAATAGAAACTAACACCTCAGAATTTTAACAAGGTAGTAAATAACACTGGGGCCAGATAAGAGGGTATTAACAATGCATGCCTCACTCACAGAACCTCCTAGAAGATTAATAGTGGAGGCATCCTGCCACAAAGAAGCGTGTGAAGATAAGGGAAGGCCAGATGTGAAAACACCAGTGATGAAAGGGAACATCTTGGTCCAGGAGGCGCTGACTCATGAAACTGGGGGAAAAGTAATTCCAGCAGGGGGGGATTGTGACCACCGACTCAACCAAGGGACAAAAGGACTACCCCCCCACAACTACTCTTGAGCATGTGCAATGAATTAAAATCACACTGTAGCTTTAAATTTAAGCGAAGAAGATACAGACCAATGGAAAAAGAGGATGCTCAGTCATGTCAATGATTATGTATTAGATAGGCATAGTGTGTTAACTTGCACCTGGCACGGAACAAAGTAATGCCTGCTCTCTAATACACCCACTGTTAAGGAGTTTTATTCCCAGATTTCGGTGACAAAACCACAAAGGCTTCATCTGTGCAGGTCAATTAAAGAGTGCCGGGGCACATTCCCAGGAACTCGGTCATCTATACTGCCGCAACGCCACAGGCCTTTTGCACCCTTGTAATCTGTGAGACTTAAAAGTGTTCCAAATAATTCCTGGGCATGGTTACTGAGTTAGCATGGACCAGGGAGCCTCGCCTGCAGCAGCCATCCTAGAGACGGGTGAATTTAGTATTACAGAAGACGTAGTTTTGAGTCTCACCACCTGAGGACAGTGCCAGTCATGTTTAATTTAGTACTACAGAGATAGCTGAAGTTCCCCGTGGCTTTGACGTGTTGACACAGAGGTTCTTGCCTGGACAGTGACAGTGAGCCTGTGGGCGCTGTGATGAGGCAGTACTCCTTTGCTGCTCCTGAGCAGAAGTTCAAAGTTCAATGTGAGGCCTTGTTTTTCCTGCTAGTACATTTCATAACTATTAAGCAGTCCTTAATCTTGGTCTAAATGTCTTCCTCAGTACATGTATTGTCCTTTGAATGGATTTCTAGGGAAAACTGAGAGCACTGGGTAACTGCAGCTCCTTTACCTGCAATAATAATTTTGAAGGAGACATACCCTTTTAGGCAGGGACCAAGATTTTTGCCTTGGCACAAGAGGCTTGCAACTGTAGCAAACTAAGTGAACTGAATGCTGGTAGAAAACTCACAGATGTGGTTATTTTCCTTTCTTTAATATTGCTTTTCTCATTACAACCAACAGGGAAAAAAGTTTTCAATTTCAGTGGTTTTAAAAGCAAAAACAGTTATTGAAAGTGATGTTGCCTTGAGATAAATAAATATTTAATGGGGACATTCTTTTCTGAACTTTGCCGTAAAATTACATGGCATTTTTTCCACGCTTTGCCTTGTCTTTTAATGTTCCTTAATATGGTTGCAGCCAAGCAAAGCTACTTTCCTATTTCCTCATGTAATGTTCATAGGTGTTTTGGGATCACAGGTTTGAATTTTTGCTCTTCATTTACACCAAAGTTCATGAAGCATTTAAACCGAAACCTCAGAAATAGGAAATTCCAGCTGACATCTCAGCTCTGCTGTCTCAAAGATAAAACCTTCAGTATGTTTATTTTCATGAAGTTTGTCATGTTAATACCCAGAAGATACCCATCTATCTCTCTACAGTCTATCTCTATACCTGTCTATTTCTCTTTTAGACAACTGTAAGGCTGGGATTACTCTGGTACTTGTCAGTGAACAAATGCCACAGTTATATATGGTACCGACAGGAAACCTAACTTAGACACAAAAACAGCTAGGCTTAGTGCAAAGGCTGTTTCATCCTTTGGCTGACTAAATCAATCAATAACCTCTTTGCTGCTTCAATCTGTTCTGTCTTTGTCTTGTGCACTATTGTGGTCCTTGGGCTGACTGGCTGGGTCAGTAGGGCCCTCAATTCAAGACTACTTAGTGGCAATATCTTTCCTTATTTACAAAACAAGGGAATGGTGAGCAGAAATAAACTCATTCACACTCTTCAACTTAAATTTAGGTATGGTCCAACATTCAGGAACCACTGCAGTGCACTTACTGCCATGTGATTCGGAAATTATCCAACACGGTATGGTATCACAAGGGAGAACAAAACAAAGGCAGGGATGAGAATGTGACACTGACATTGAAGTGCCATGACACCATGCCCGTATCAGCCTCTTCCCTCCCATCCTGGGCTCCAGCCCCAGCCAGCTCAATGGCATCCACTGGGCTCACTGAAGTGCGCACAGGCCTGTCTTCTACTGCAGAACCCCAAACTGGACCCAGTGTCCCTATGGGGCCCCACCAGTACCAGACAGAGGGAAGCATTGCCTCCTCACCTGGCTGGCTGTGATCGCTCTGGCACAGGCTTTTTCTGCAAGGCATGGTGATGTCTCTTGTTTGACTCATCCATCACGACCCCCAGATCCTTTCCGGAAAAGCTGCTTTCTTAGCAGCCAGCCCCAGCCTACCCTCATACGTGGGGTTATTGCATCTCAGGCACAGGACTGCGCATTGCTGAACTGGGACAAGGTCCAAGCTTGGATTAGGAACAAGTTCAAAGACGGAGTCAGTGAATATTTCTCCTCAGTATCATACAGGAGAGTGCTTGGACCCAAGGAGAGTCTGCAGCAGTCTCATGTGTTGGATGAATGTTCAGCTTCTGAGTTATTCAGTGACAGTTGTGGGGAGAGGGAAGCAGCTGCATTGCAGTGCAGTTGCTTAGACTAATTGCCAAATACCAGAGACATACGATGAAAAATAACCCTATAGTTTTTGCTGTGAGGAATTACTTGGAGTTAGTGAACCCTCAAAGAATCAATGTCAAGAGAGTTTTTGTAACATATTCTAAGCTTGTAGTATCATTGGATAAAGCTTAGCACAACATGCTGTTGTCTGTCTTGTACTATGGTATCTTTCTCACAATAACATTTCTCTCTCCAGCGGTTTGTTATCCCAGCCTCTTCCTTTTCTCTTTATTCACTTTCCTTAGAAAATAGAAACCATGTTCTCATTCTCACAATCCTGTTTTCTTTAGGGTAAAACTATTCCTATTCATCTCATTTTAATATTGTTAATAACTGAATCATCAGATACAATTAAGCATTTCATCAGAGCATAATATTAAAACTTCCTAATTTTGAAGCACTTTTGTTGGGTTCAGAAAACAACTGCATACCTTTGAATTCTGAGGTTCAAAGAAATCTTAACAAAACAACCAAGCCATCATCATAACTGTAACTTGTAATTCGCCGTGCCCTCTCCAGTCCTGCCTAGGAAAATAATTTAAAACTGGATTACTCCTGAACTGAGCACAAAGTTTCTACAGGGTAAACAGATCAGATGGTAGCGATAAAAAGGATCCCAAAAGAGTAGCCACATACCCCTACATACTGTGTGATGTACACATGATAAAATCCTGTTTCAGTGAGAAAGTCTTGAAGGGCACTGTTCACGGGCACATAAAAATTAGTAGGTTTTCATGAAAAAGCTGTAGCAAGCATTCTTCAAGAAGGAAGTCTCGAAGGCGCAGGAGCAGGCTCTCCCCAAGTGCCACAAGATGAACCAGCAGGGAAGACGACCGGCCTGGCGGAATGGGGAGCTTTTGCTGGCACTCAGGAAAAAAAGGAGAGTTAACCACATTTGGAGGAAGGGGCAGGCAACTCAAGAAGAGTACAGAGACCTCGTTAGGTCACGTGGAGAGAAAATTAGAAGAGCAAAAGCCCAACTAGAACTCAGCCTGGCTACTGCTGTGAGGGGTATCAAAAATTGTTCTTAGAAATACATTAACAACAAAAACAGAGCCAAGGAGAATCTCCATCCTCTGTTGGACATGAAGGGGAACATTGCCACCGAGGAGGAGGAGAAGGCTGAGGTACTTGATGCCTTCTTTGCCTCAGTCTTTAACAGTCAGATAAGTTATCCCCTGGGTATTTAGCCCCCTGAGCTGGAAGCAGAACAAACCCCGCATCATCCAGGAGGAAGCAGTTTACGACCTGCTGCTCCACCTGGACACTCACAAGTCTCTGGGGCCGGATGGGATCCACCCGAGACCACTGAGGGAGCTGGCAGAGGAGATCGACAAGCCACTCTCCAGCATTTACCAGCAGTCCTGGTTAACAGGGGGGGTCCCAGACGACTGGGGGCTTGCCGATGTGACGCCCATCTACAAGAAGGGCCTGGAGAGGATCCGGGGAACCACAGGCCTGTCAGCCTGACCTCGGTGCCGGGGAAGATTATGGCACAGTTCATCTTGAGTGAGCTCACCAAGCATGTGCAGGACAACCAGGGGATCAGGCCCAGCCAGCACAGCTTCATGAAAGGCAGGTCCTGCCTGACCAACCTGATCTCCTTCTATGACCAGGTGACCCACCTGGTGGCTGAGGGAAAGGCTGTGGCTGTGTCTGCTTGGGCTTTAGCAAAGCCTGTGACACTGTCTCCCACAGCATCCTCCTAGAGAAGCTGGCGGCTCATGGCTTGGATGGGTGGACTCTTCACTGGGTAAAAACTGGCTGGCTGGCCGAGCCCAGAGAGTTGTGGTGAGGGAGCTAAATCCAGTTGGTGGCTGGTCACGAGTGGGGTTCCCCAGGGCTCAGTGTTGGGGCCAGTCTTGTTTAATATCTTTATCAATGATCTGGATGAGGGGATTGAATGCACCCTCAGTAAGTTTGCACATGACACCATGTTGGGTGGGAGTGTTGAGGGCAGGAGGGCTCTGCAGAGGGACCCGGACAGGCTGAATCGATGGGCTGAGACCAATTGTATGAGGTTCAACAAGACCAAGGGACAGGTCGTGCCCTTGGGACAGAGTGTCTGGAAAGTGCCCGGCAGAGAAGGCCCTGGGGGTGCTGGCTGACAGCCGGCTGGGCATGAGCCAGCAGTGCCCGGGTGGCCAAGGAGGCCACCAGCCCCCGGGCTTGTGTCAGCCCTGGTGTGGCCAGCAGGAGCCGGGCAGGGATGGGGCCCCTGTGCTGGGCCCTGGGGAGGCCCCACCTCGAATGCTGGGCTCAGGTTTGGGCCCCTCGGGACAAGAAGGGCCTGGAGGGGCTGGAGCGTGTCCAGAGAAGGGCAGCGGGGCTGGGGCAGGGTCTGGAGCACAAGTGTGCTGGGGGGCGGCTGAGGGGGCTGGGGGGGTTTAGCCTGGAGAAGAGGGGGCTGAGGGGAGCCCTTCTCGCTCTCTGCAGCTGCCTGAGAGGGGCTGGAGTGAGGGGGGGGCTGGTCTCTTCTCCCAGGTCACCAGTGACAGGACGATAGGAAACAGCCTCAACCTGCATCATAGGAGGTTTACATGGGATGTTAGGAAAAGTTTCTTTACTGAACGAGTGGTCAGTGATTGGAAGAGGCTGCCCAGAGAGGTGATGGAGTCACCATCCCTGGAGGTGTTCAAAAAATGTGTAGACATGGCACTTCAGGACATGGTTTAGGAGGCCTGGGGGTGTCGGGTTTACAGTTGGACTTGATGATCCTAAAGGTCTTTTCCAACCTTAATGATTCTATACTCCTTGTCTGGTTCCTGCCTTACAGGAGCAAAGGCATTATTTAATCCTGTTATCACCTGCTAGCTCACCTGCTCCTGGACTGGCCCTATGCCAAGATCCCTCTCCTTTTGGCTGTGGTCATTCCTGCACTACTCAGGTTCTCTTTGGTGCCTCGTTCACTGTGTGGCTCTTCAGCTCTGCATCAACAGTCATCTGAGAGGTCACCTTTCCTTCATTTTACTTCCATTACTGATTAGATCGTTTTTAAGGTCCATTTGATCTGTTTTAATTAGTACAGGCCTGATCAGGATAGCTGTGAAGTCTGTTATTAACAGTCTGAGCACTACCACTGAACTGTGGATTATTTTATGTGTGTTTAAACATTATTGCTTGACTGTTATATCCACTTATCATGACAGTAGTTGTTAAAGATAAGCATATAATAAGTTAATGATGTATAGAGAAAGACAGTTGGGGTTCATCTGTGAACTTGCACTGAAAACGTGGAATGATGTCTGTCAGTCATCCAAGGTGAATATACAAATTACTTTACCTGACGAAGAAAAGCAATGGAAAGGCTAAGCTGATTCTTGACGAGAGGGATGCTCAAAGCAAAGAATCTGTTCTACATGTGGTTTGTTGTGGGCTTGTTTGTTTGTTTTAAACTCAGAATTAGGACATTATGTTTTCAGTATAAAAGCTAGCAGAGGTCCCCCAAAAAGAAATTGAGAACTATGTTTATTCTCCATTTACCAGCTTGGAGTTCATGCCCAGAGATAATCTACACAGCTGAAAACTATCTCATTCTAGGACCAAACTGGTGTACTTCGGGGCTTTTTATCATTGTTTTGGTCCATACTTTTTAGTATATTGTTTGAGAAGTAGCTTTTTGCATTCTGCAAAGATTGACAGAAAAGAACACACATTAGAGGGCAAACCTCTGCAAATCTGTGCGGTGTTAAGCCTACAATAAGTAACGAGTAGCATTAGACTCAAGCAGTGTAACACACTGAAGAGACAAGGTATCTTGCAAATAAATGTTAGTAAGACAATACACAGGAAATAGATGCTTAGTTCTCTAACCAGCTGAACAAATCCTTTGCTAGCAAGCTTTAAATGTTGCTAAAACATGTTTTCAAAGAGAGCTTGGTGCAGTCAGGAATCATTGCTGGGGTTAATATCAGGTTAAAATCGCTTCTCCATAATAGATGTAGTCCAGGGCAACCTACAGCAGAGTTCAGAGTGTGGCACAGTGTTAGGCTAGAGAATCAGGAGGCTGGGGCTGTGGGTCCTTCATCTGAACCACACTGGCTCTTGTATGTACAGCTTTCCCTCCTACATGGGAACTTCCACCTCTAACAAAGTATTTCTGATCCAGTTATTTTTCTGGATCCTCGTATTGGTTTTGGCTGGGACAGAGTTGATTCTCTTCACAGTAGCTTGCATGGTGCTCCGTATCTGTGCTGACAAGTATTGATAACACAGCGATGTTTTACTTACAGCTGAGCAGCATTTGCACAGCGTCAAGGGCTGTTCTGCCTCTCACCCTGCCCTGCCAGCGAGCGGGCGGGGGGTGCACAAGGAGCTGGGAGGGGGCACAGCCAGGACAGTGACCCCAACTGACCAAAGGGGTATTCCAGGCCATAGGATGCTATACCCAGCCATAAAACCTGGGGGAGGAGGAGGAAGAGGGAACGTTCAGAGTGATGGTGTTTGTCTTTCCAAGCCACATGATGGAGCCCTGCTGTCCTGCGGATAGCTGAAACACCTGCCTGCCCTTGGGAAGCAGTGAATGAATTCTGTATTTTGCTTTGCTTGTGTGCACAGCTTTTGTGCTTTACCTGTTAAACTGTCATTATCTCAATCCAGGATTTTTCTCACTTTTACCCTACTGATTCTCTCCCCAGTTCCATGGTGGGGAGTGAGCGAGCAGCTGGGTGGGCTGAGCTGCCTACCAGGGTGAAACCAGGACAATCCTGTAAAGCCTGCCAGTTCTTTCAACCATGAGGGTCAAAAATAAAAAATAAAAATTAAAAAAAGAGAGGGAAATATTACCACTAGAAATTCAAGAGTTACCCTTTTTAATATGTTTCCAGTCATGTTGGGTTAATGCATTAAATAATCACATAAGTTTTTATGCACCTAAGGTTGGTTGGTTTGTATTAGGTTTAAAAATATTTAGCTACTATTTTCCCAATCCATCATTATTTAGGTCTTATGCAAAGTGAAGAGGGGTGTACGGGGTTAAAAACATTTGTATTGCTTAAATCCCCTTAAGGTTCTTGAAACCTTGTTCATTTACAGAATGTTATTTCAGGGTCTTTTTTTTTACTCTGATTTAAAGGTAATAGTTCTCATGATTTTGTGCTAATGCACATTACATACAAAAGCATTGGGTAGGGCCTCTTCCTGAGGATTTTGGCCAAGTCAGCTATGGAAAGTGCTCGAGGAAGGACACAGATTTGTAAAAATCTGATAAAACTGTAAATATCTTACTACAAATCTTCAGGTGTCTCTGACAATGCTAGGAGATTTAAACCACTATAATCTGATTTAAAATGCAGTTTTCAAAGTGACACTCTCCAGCAACAACCACAATACATTCAACTTCAAAACTGTTCATAAATCCATAACAGATACATGTTCTTCAAAGCACAGAACATAAAGATGAAGCTGTCTGTTAAAAAGGGCAGCCAAAAGGATAAAGTACTGTGAGGTAAAATGTAGATAGCTTAAAAATACTATACAAGCAGACCAGAGCAAACAGATCTTTAAAAATCCTCTTACTGTAAAACTACAACAGTGAAAAAGATTAAGTCATTGAGCAGTGGAGTAAAGGAGACTATGAAGAGAAGAAAATGTTTGAAGAAGTAGAAGGTCGTCCAGACAAGCAGAACAGAAAAGAACGTTGTTGAGTTAACCTAACAAGGTCAAAAATTTATTTCTCAGTAATCTTTGTTAAAGAATTACAAAGTAATAGTAAATACTCCCTCAAGCACTTTGTGAGTAAGAAACTTACCAGAGTGTCTTAACACTGGCAGATGGTCAACACATTCCTGGAGCACTCACAGAAGTAAGGCTGTAGAAGAAAAATTAAATTAATTCTCTGCATCAGTGTTCCTTTTCTAGCAGCTCCCACACCAGAGCTTTTCTCCATGGAGGAAGAGAAAGAAACACCAGCATAATGTGTTGAAACAAACAGATAAGTTGAATAGCAGTAAGTCACAAGAACCAGCTGGTATCCACCCAGAAACTAACAGAAATTAATGGAAGGGGATGCAAAATTGACAGATACAAGGTAGTATGGGCCCTTAGGTTTGAGATCACAGCAGGCAAACCTGTAGAAATAGCAATCAACAGCAGAACTGGAATGGCATATGGATAAATATGATATATCAGAAAAAACTAACCTAGCCCTGGTAGATTTCTCACAAATTACTGACTAGAAAAGCGAAGGTATGAACAAGGATGGGAAAGGATGCAGATAACTTAAGCTACTTACATTCCCCTCCAAAATATAATCAAAGCTCTTATCAACACTCCTCACATTAAGAAAAAAGGGCATTTTTATTTATTGCTTATTCAGATTCAGAATAAGTTACCAGCTTTAAATTAAAAGGAATAACCAGAGAGGCCCACAGGCATCTTAAATTCTGGTATTCAAATACCAATAAATGGGATGGAAAAGAGAGAAAGGTGACATAGTTTTCTGGTTACCTAAAACTATTCATGGTAGTAAAGAGAAAAAATAAACTGCTGCAGAAATTTGTGGAAGAATCTAATGGTACTAAATAGCAATATAAATAAAAATTCATGCAGAGCAAAGCACATGGGGAAATAAAATAGTCCTTAATATGAATAGACAACAAAAGCCTTTGTGATTATTTATAGCCATTAAGGAGAGATCATGGAGAATGCGCGCTAGATCTGTACCCCAGCCAAGGTGCAGCAAGAGTGGGATGACTCCCTAAGGGAAGGTGAGCCTGGAGCCACCAGGGATCCCACAGCTGCCAGGGCCCTCCTCAGCCAGGCACAACCCCACAGCCCACAAGCAGAGGAGCAGGGCAGGTCCAACCAAGAGTCCAGAGCATAAAGCAGTAGTGTGGTGATAACGTCAAGCCAGAAAGCAAACCTGCAGGTCAGGGTTAGGATCAGGTCCAGTGATGACAGGGTAGGTCCACAGTGACAAGGCAGGGCTGAAGCCAAGTCAAGAAATCAACTCACAAGTTGAGATCTAGGCCAGACCAAAGGGGCTCCATGGCCAGGCACAGACATGGCAGTGGGTAAGCTGGAGACTGCTCCAGCATAGTTCAAACAGAAACTGAGGCCAAGGGACGAGCTGAAGTAGAGCTCCTGGGTCCATGGGTGTGGGTAGAGGCCCCAGGTGAGGCAGGCTAGAGCCATTAGAGTACTGACAGATATCACACAGACCTTAAACAGTAGACTTCACTACAGGGACCTGTGTACATCAGTTGTATAAATGTGTTCAAAAACAGATTAGATAAATTCAGAGCTGAGAAGTTCAATGACACAAACTAAATATAGTGATAAAACCACTTCTTTTGGCTCAGGAACTCCTATCCACTGCGTTGCTCGCAGCTGTGTGCATCTGTATATCCACGTAAATGTATTGATGTGGTTGTGTGGTCACATGCTCATTTTGTGAGCGTTTATACTTGCTCAGGTGAGATAGACCCCTAGGGTAGCTGGGTATTGTGCCCAGTTCACGGGGACATTCTTGTATCAGATTCAAATGGGAGGTAAGAGCTGTGTTGTGCCACTCGATGATTCACTACTATTGTGAGTAGTCATGAGCTTCCCTCTCTTTTGGCACTTGAATCACACTGAATCCTAACTTGCCCTTTTGCTAAGCTCCCGTTTGCTGAGGTGGTTTGCACAGAGTCAAGAAGCAAGGACCGTGGCCTGTGTGCCCATTCTTCTGTATTCACAAGATTCTTCCTTTTAGCTCCACCAGGAGGGAAGAATTAGCACAAGATAGCCTCTTACTGGTTCACTAAAATGTGATTTATTTTGATACCAATAAATTATTGAATTCTCCTTTACTTATGTCATCTGTAGACAAACTAGTATCCATTAACAACAAAAAAGTACAGATATCTGAATGTCAGATTTAAGTACGAAGCAGCTACCGGGTTAGTATGAAGCTGAATGACTTTTTTGCCCACACAGGGAAGGCTTTCCAGCTGGGTTTTGAGAACAGAGACCAGAGCTTGTTTTTATGAGACACACTGCTTCTCTAGAGATGTTAAACTACTGACTCCAGAACATCATGTATCTGGAACATCAAGACATTTCCTCTTCCCCAGATGCTGATCACTGCCCAGAGTAGTGGCAAGACAGTGAGGTTTTCTGTTTCTGTTTAGTCACTTGACTTAGATGATTCCCAGTGTGCCTGAACATATCCAGAGAGTTAAAACTCAGGGCCCTGTGTTTCAAGAGACTCTCTCACAGAAGTGAAAAGGAACCCCTATTCTGGTAACAACAAAAAAACCTAGCAGAAACAGACTGGTGGTCTACTTCCCCAGTGCCCCAACTCTGACCACGGCTGGACCTGAATGCCTTCAGATGACGTAAGCATCAGCGCTCATACACTACCTGGTTGGACGGTCACAGTGGTACAGTCTGATCTTGGACTCTGTGCATCTGAGTCCCCTTTTTCACAAGCTCCTGGGTCTTGCGGAGCACAGAAGCACTTACCTTGAAATAAGCATAACAATTTCAGCTCTACTTTGAGTCAATGGCAGAAGCCTTATGTCACATTTTTCACTTCAGCTGGACAACTATAATGCTCAAGTGGCCATTTTCCTTTGATGTACAATTAACCAAGGCCATTAAGATAGGAAGAGAAGGATCTATTTCCTTCTGCAGCACAGGGATTTTCAGCATTTGGCTGCAGCAGGTGATGAGGTGTTAATGACGTAATTGTCCTGAGTAGTGTGAAAATCCCTTTCTTCACCTCTGTGCTGTGCATTTGGAGCTGGAAAGGAAAGAAGCCCCTACATTTTGACTGGCAGCTATAGGATTATCACTTGCTTATTCATCAGGTTCAGTAGCTGAGAATACTCAAACTTGCTTCACATAATTAACTCCACAGCATTTTCAGAGAACTGAAGCCTTTTTTGATTTCAGTGACTTTCACTCTAGTGACCCAACGTATGAAATGCTTTAGCCCAGTAAAGGTTTCTGAGATTCTGATACAAGGCACTTACTTGAGAATTTCATGTGCCATGATATAGGAGGGCAAAAAAAAAAAATCCAATATTCTCATCTGCCCTTCATTTATGAACTACGTTAACGGCTTTAACTCATCTTTGTCTCTCATAAAGGTTTTGGCCTGACAGAAAAATGAATATAGTTTCCAACCTTCTTACTGATGTTTGGTTGTATCTTTAGATATTCTTTATAGTAGCCAATCGTATTTTGAATGCTGTTAGTGTCTTGGCCTCCAGAACTTCTGAAGGCAGTAATTTCCTCAGTCTAATCATATGTTGCATAATGCAGTTACTTGTATTCATTTTAAACTCTTGCCTTTGTTCATTAACTGTCCTTCATCTTTCTGCTAGGAGATAGGGAGAATATATATTTCCTAATTATCTCCTCCAATTGACTTTATTTTATATATACCTGACATTTCCCCTCCTGTTCGCCTTCTTGTAGAAATAGTGCCATGATCAAAGTTGGCATAGGCCATGTGCCACCAACAGGTCTCTGGTATGAGTTTCTAGATCTAGCCCTACCTTTACCCTGGTTTCTTCCTCTGTACACAGACCAAATGGTCTTCCTTTCTCTTTCCAGAGAGACAGGGCTGAAATCTCAAGAGAGACGGCTGAACATGTTAGAATCAGAGGACGCATGAAAGAATGAAAACCATTATTTTTCTGTGTGTGCTACATTGGAAAGCACTGTTAATAGAGTAGCAGTTTCGGTTAGCCTGAACTTCATCTCAGCTTTCGCTGTTAATCCCAAGTTAACTGCCTAAAATGCTGTGAGGATACTACTTCTGCAGGGAGTATAATTTTTATGGAAGAAGATATACTGGACAGAGAAAAGTCTCTCTGACCTGTTGGTGACTTGATCCTTGAAAACGAAAGGATCCTGTCTCCAGGCAGACTGCATTATGGGCTGAGCAGTGTCCATGTTCCCAGGACCAGGTGTGTTCAGGGGGTGAATGAAAGAAACAACGAGGATTCATTCTTTTTTGTGTGCTTAATCTGAAAATCTCTTATCAAGGCTGAACAGAACACTTGTGCACATCAGTTCTAGAAGTTTGCTGTCTCTGTAAATTTGTGTGAAAGAAAGAAATTGTCCTGTTAATTGACATGAAAGAAGAAATCACGGCAGAAGTTCCTAGGCCCAGTGTAGGCCAGGATGTGCCTTACACATCACGGCTCATTCATGCACATTTTTCCCCCTCAGACAGCTGCAGTTAATGAGCTGAATACAGGAGACAGCAGCTCATGTCTTGTCTCTAGGTAAGATGTGAAAATTCCCATCCTTTCCATTCTTTTTACATCTTTGTGGTTATTTATATGCAGTTACCTACAGTGCATGTAGAACAGTTTATTATTATCACTGCCAGCTCTGATAGTGTGATATCCAGGAAATTCAAGCATGAACTGCAGCCCTGCTCTGCTACTTGCTGCACAAGTACAGACCAGAAAGAAGTCTGCTCGAAAACAGCACAGACATTGAATATGAGAATAAGACAAATGAAGCATAGGATGGACGGGGAGAACAAGGAAGTAATCGGGCAAGAAAAGGGGGAGTTTATACCTTTTCTATACTGCACTGACCAGCCATCTAGGTCACAGAATCTTAACTCCCTTGAAAGTACCTGTAGGTAGCTATTAGGCTGCCCATTAGCAGTCTTGTCACCAAACTGATCAAGCTCAGTTCCCCCTACCTCTCTTCATATGCCATATGCTCAGCCCCACCTTAGAAGCCCTTTATTACACTCTCCCCAGTTTCTTGATAGCTTTCTTATACTGGGGGCCAGGAAACTGTAGACAGCACACCAGATGCAGTACTGAAGAGAAGGGAGTGCTTACTGCCCTCGACCTGCTGACTGCACTCTTGCTAAAGCAGTCCAGGGTGTGGTTGCTTTTCAACTTGCTGTCCACCAAGGGTTCCAGGTCTATGTAAAACTATGGTTGTACTACACAAAGATTAGCAAAAGTAAAGCAGATTAGGTACAGACACCTGGTGAATTAGAAAAATTGCTGTCACTGTTCAACCAAGAAGGAGCTGCAGGCTAGTCATACCAAGTTTGGACAGAGCAGGTGTGACAAGCCTTGGTGCTGAGGCCTACCAAACTCAGTGCAGAGCTCATGCCTTCTTACCAGCAATAGCAATGACATGTTAGAGGGCTACGTGATTATGGTATGATAGACAGACTGGTGTGAAGTTTCTTTTCTTCCTTCCCATCCATCTCCACCCCTTTCAGTCCAGTTCCTCTCCCCCAGTCATACTGCAGCCAGCCGTGCCCTGGGCTGCATCCCCAGCAGCGCGGGCAGCAGGGCGAGGGAGGGGGTCCTGCCCCCCTGCCCCGCTCTGTGAGACCCCCCTGCAGCGCCGCCTCCAGCTCTGGGCTCCTCAGCACGGGACAGACACGGGGCTGTTGGAGCGGGGCCAGAGGGGGCACAGAAATGCTCCGAGGGCTGGAGCCCCCCTGCTGCGAGGCCGGGCTGGGGGAGTTGGGGTTGTTCAGCCTGGGGAGAGAAGCTGCGGGGAGACCTTATTGCGGCCTCCCAGGGCTTAAAGGGGGGCTGTGGGAAGGGTGGGGGCACCCTCTTCAGCAAGGCCTGTTGTAGGACAAGACAAGGGGTGATGGTTTTAAACTAAAGGAGGGGAGATTTAGACTGGATATGAGGAAAAAATTTTTACAATGAGGGTGCGGAAACCCTGGCCCAGGTTGCCCAGAGAGGTTGTGGAGGCCCCACCCCCCCAGAAACATTCAAACATTCAATATCATATTTTTTGAGGGGAAGTTGTTAGAAAATGTTTTGACAAATATTTTGGAGGGAAAGCTGTATGTTTTCTAACACTGATTTGCTTGCTCTTTACTACCTGGGCCAAAGTGACAGCATGGGTGTAACAGCCACCAGACGAAGCCTTTAGTCAGCAAGGGCTGAAATGTGACCTGCGCTACTGCAGTGGTGCATTCTTTGTGATGTACTCAACACACCTTTGAAACGAATGACCCTGCAGCACAATAAATATGTGCATTTGTTTTACAAAAGTAAATAACAGCTATGAATCTCCTTCTCTGGAGCATGTTTTACTGAAGCAATAAAATGCTGCGACACAGTCTGCTTCACAGCAAACCTAAGGTAAAAGCCAAATGTCCCTTATGCCATAAAGACAGAGCTCTGGAGCACTGCTCTGCCAGGCTGCCACAGTGCAGGATTGCCATCTGCAGGGCAGCCTGGCATCCGGCTCTCCTGGAAGCTGGCAGGCTCCTGATCCCCATGTATATCCTTCAGAAATGTAGGAGATGAGAGCACTGCCACTGCCAGAAGAGAGGCTGATCCAAAAAAATGCATGTATCTAAACTGCACCTGCATTAAGAAAAGGCCTGTTGCTCTACAGAGTCACAGAATTTGCAGCCAGCTTGACACAGGAATTACTATTATCTGCTTCCTAAACATGGCCCTACCCCCTCCAGTACCTTGCATAGTTTACGCATATGTTGCTAGACATGCAGGAGGGAAATGGACAATCCCAGGAGGTCACCTTCAGGATAGCTAACCTCGGCTTTCATTACAAGGCAAAATCACTCCCTCCCTTAGAAGGCAGGATCTATGCGAAAGTCACCTCAGTGGTGTACACAGTCTGCTTTCTTTGCAGATACGATTGTAGGTGGGGAAGCATCTGCACATCAAGCCATGCTCTGGTAACAAATGTCCGCTGTGGTCCAGGCACAAAAGAGAAGGGTCTGGTCCCTAAGGATGGGGCAGGGTTTCATCAGGCTTACGTTCTTTTTTCTGTCTCCTCCACAGACCCAGTTTTACTTTGGTCAAGTCACCTCCCAGTTCCCCATTTACAACACCAGAACAAGAGTCCTATTTTCCTCTTGCTCTTGCAGTGTTTAGGTCTTTAGATGCCTAGAGGGATTGCTAGTCTTTGCATCTGTACTGTCCCTTTAAAAATGCTTTTTGTCTCCCACTGCCCTGGAGCTGCAAGTGAATATGGCATAGAATGATTTGGGTTGGAAGGAACGTTAAAGATCACAGAATCACAGAATCACAGAATGGTAGGGTGTCATGGTTTAGCCCCAGTCAGCAACTAAACACCCCGCAGCTGCTCGCTCACTCCCCCCACCCCTGTGGGACGGGGGAGAGAATTGGAAGAGCAAAAGCAAAAAAAAAAACTTGTGGGTTGAGATAAGAACAGTTAAATAATGAAAATAAAATAATAATGATAATAATTATTACAATAATAATAGTAATAATAATTATTATAACATAATTAAAAGGAAAAGGGAAAAAGGGAAAAAACCAAAACCACAAACAACACAACCACTCACCACCCACCAACAGACGCTGCCCATCCCTGATCCACGATTGCTGCTTCCCTCCCCCGGCCAGCTCCTCCCAGTTAACATACTGGGCATGACGTCATATGGTCTGGAATATCCCTGTGGCCAGTTTGGATCAGCTGTCCTGGCTGTGCTCCCTCCTCTCCCAGCTTCTTGTGCCCCCGGCAGAGCCTGGGAAGCTGGAAAAGTCCTTGACTAGTGTAAGCACTGCCCAGCAACAACCAAAACATTGGTGTGTTACCAACATTGTTTTCCTACTAAGACGAAAGCACAGCACTGGGCCAGCTGCAGTAAAGAAAATTACCTCTGTCCCAGCTAAAACCATGACATAGAGGTTGGAAGGGCCCTCTGGAGCTCACCCCGTCCCACCCCCTGCTGGAGCAGGCACCCCCAGAGCAGGGGCACAGGGCCGTGTCCAGGCGGGGGGTGAATGTCCCCAGGGAAGGGACCCCACAGCCTCTCTGGGCAGCCTGTGCCCCTGCTCTGGCACCCCACAGCAAAGGGGTTTGTCCTCATGTTCAGGGGGAACTTCCCGTGTTCCAGCTTGTGCCCGTGGCCCCTTGGCCTGGCGTTGGGCACCACTGAAAAGAGCCCGGCCCCATCCCCCTGACACCCGCCCTTCAGATATTTATAAGCATTGATGAGATCCCCCCCTCAGCCTTCTCTTCTCCAGGCTGAACAAACCCAGGTCTCTCAGCCTTTCCTCCCAAGGGAGATGCTCCAGCCCCTGATCCCCTTGGCAGCTCTCCACTGGACTCTCTCCAGTAGTTCCCTGTCTTTCTTGAACTGGGAGGCCCAGAAGTGGACGCAGCGCCCCAGATGTGGCCTCACTGGGGCAGAGCAGAGGGGTAGGATAACTTCCCTCGCCCTGCTGGCCACACTCCTTTTAATGCACCCCAGGACACCTTTGGCCCCAAGGGCACGGTGCTGGCTCAGGGTCACCTCGCTGCCACCCAGCACTCCCAGGGCCTTCTCAGCAGATCCACTCTCCAGCAGGTCACCGCCAGCCTGTACTGGTGCGGGGGGCTGTTCCTCCCCAGGGACAGGACCCTGCAGTTGCTCTTGTTGAATTCCATGAGGTTCCCCTGGGCCCAGCTCTCCAGCCTGTCCAGGTCTCGCTGGATGGCAGCACAGCTTCTGGTGTGTCAGCCGCTCCTCCCAGCTTGGTATCTTCAGTGAACCTGCTGAGGTTACGCTCTGTCCCTTTGTCCAGGTCATTGATGAATATGTTGAACAGGACAGGACCCAGCACAGACCCCTGGGGAACACCACTAGTGACAGACCTCCAACCAGACTCTGCCCCATTGATCACAACCCTCTGAGCTCTGTTGTTGAGCCAGGTCTCTGTCCACCTCACTGTCCACTCATCCAACCAACACTTCCTTAGCTTGTCTATGAGGGTGTTATGGGATACAGTGTCGAACACCTTGCTGAATTCAAGGTAAACATCCAATGCTCTCCCTTCATCTACCCAGCCAGTCATGCCATCATAGAAGTCTGTCAGGTTGGTCAAGCGTGGTCTCCCCTTAGTGAATCCATGTTGACTACTTCTGATAACCTTCTTGTCCTCTGCTTGCCTGGAGATGACCTCCAGGATGAACTGCTCCATCACCTGTCCTTGGACAGAGGTGAGGCTGACTGGCCTATAGTTTCCCAGGTCCTCCTTCTTGCGCATTTTGAAGATTGGAGTCACATTTGCTTTCCTCTAGTACTTGGGCACCTCTCCTGTCCTCCATCACCTTTAAAGATGATGGAGAGTGGCTTGGCAAGAACATCCGCCAGCTGTTTAGATCATCTAGTTCCAACACCCCTGCCATGGGCAGGCATACCTTCTACTAGATAAGGTTGCTCAAAGCCCCATCCAACCTGGTCTTGAATGCTTCCAGTGATAGGGCATCGACCACCTCTCTGGGCAACCTGTTTCACTGTCTCACCACCCTCATTGTAAAAAATTTATTCCTTATGTCCAACCCAGCCTCTTTCAGTTTAAAACTGTTGCTCCTTGTCCTGTCACTATAGGCCCTGGTAAAAAGTCTCGCTCCATCTGCCTTACAAGCCCCCTTTAAGTATTGAAAGGCTGCTATAAGGTCTCCACAGAGTCTTATCTTCTCCAGGCTGAACAACCCCAACTCCCTCAGACTGTCCTCATACGGGAGGTGCTCCAGCCTACTGTTCATCTTTGTGTCCCCCCTCTGGTCTTTCTTATGCTGGGGACTCCAGAGCTGGACGTGGTACTCCAGGTGGGTGTCTCATGAGAGCCAAGTAGAGGGGGACAATCATCTCCCTTGACCTGCTGGCCATGCTTTTTTTTGATGCAGCCCAGGATGCAATTGGCTTTCTGGGCTGCAAGTGCACATTGATGGCTCATATGCAGTTTTCCATCAACCAGTACCCCCAAGTCCTTCTATACAGGGCTGCTCTCAATCCACTCATCACCCAGCCTGTATCAATATTTGGGATTGCCCCAACCCAGGTGCAGGACCTTACACTTGGCCTTGCTGAACTTCATGAGGTTCACATAGGCCCAGCACTCTAGACTGTCAAGGTCCCTCTGGGTGGCATCCCATCCCCCTAGAGTTTCAACCACACCACTCAGCTTGGTGTCATCACTTACTTGTAGCTAGTTAACAATAGCTATCAGAAATATATCTTGTCAAATACACTGAGAAACGCATAGCCATCTTCATGACTTTACAGTGATTATATACCAATAGCCACTGTGCTCCACAGTGCTTTGCTGTTAATCTAGTGTGCAACTAATGCACAAGCTAATGAGTATCCGAGCAATTGTATAGTGGCAGGATAGTTACACATAGCTGTTATGCAGGGGGGCAGTTTCCCCAGCACCTTCAGAGAGAAAACAGGCTGAGAGAGGTGCAGCAGCCTACACAGAGCAAGCAGAGTGTGACTCTCAGACTCCTTTCTGTCTCCCCAGTGCACAGCACATGAGCCCCCAGTAATCTGGGACCTCCACATGGTACTTGTCTCATTGCAGTCATCAGTAGAGATGGACAGAGATGAAAGAGTCTCTCCTCAAGGTCAGGGCTTGCATCTCCCCCATGGCAGAACAGCTTCACTGGCTGGGCCTGGACAGCACAGCAGGAGAGCTGGGCTTTGTGTCTGTCTCAGGCAGCAGGTCACCTGTGCAGTCCAGGGCTGGACTGGCTGGCCATATCAACCACAAACCCTTGCAGAATGGTGCCAGTCTTCATGGCAGCTTTGGGGCACCATTGCAATACAAACACTAAGCACAGTGACCCTGCCTTGAAACCTTCGCTTGTCAAACCACACTGCATTGCACTGGTGCCTTGCCTGCCAAGGCGCACACGGTAGAACATGGATCTCACCTGGAGTGGGAGAGTTTAAAGATTCAGCCATCAAACCACCTTACTAAAAAATAATTCTGATACTGCTCGTTACATACTCATAGTTATTTTCCACTCTGTTAACAAGCTGGTCAACTTATTTTACATTTCAGTGTGGAATTTCAGTGTGGAAATTCTCTGTGCTAGCACCACCAAAACACACCAAATGATGGATTTGGTGCAGTGCTCCTTCTAATGTTTCCATGAACTAATCACCCTGATTTACTTACATGACTAGTCCCATGACTAATCAGCTGGCCCTAACCTTACAGACACAAATTTTTCAATAACCAGCCAATGCCAAACTCAAGAAATTACACAGGAAAAGAGACACTGGCATGAAAAAGAATATATTTGTTATACTAGGGAATAACAATCCTCCTTAACTTTATATCAGTTTGCACACCATCAGAATAACCCCAGCTGAGATCACTGGCTGTACAATGGCTGAAGGGTTAATGCCTCATTACCCCTTGATAGGAAGGTTACAGCCTTCTGCTGCTCTCATTCTGCCCAGCTCTTTCTCACTGATATTTGTGATAACATGACGTGAAATAGTCTCGGCTATGCAGAAGCTGTCAGTACATAAGAACTTTTGTAGAAATGGGCAAGACCACTTGCAAACTCCTATGTGTGAAATGACTCATAGTGCTGAGAAGTAGATTATCACAAATTTCTCCTTTGCCTGGTAGCATTGCACTGTAACCCTGCTGTAATGAAACATGACACACACCACCGCTTCTTGCATTGCCAGATGGTGAGCAGTGCCTTTTCCTCACAGTCTGCTTTTGGCAGAGGGAAATGAGTTACATGCAGGAAGGTTGTTCAGATGACAGTGTGGTACCAAATTAGCTGTACTTGAGCTGTAATTGTGGTCCTCGCTTCCCTAGTTTCTGATACAGATCTTCCTATGGTTCTATAGCTCTGCCACAGCTGCCAATAAAGGGGGAAACTATGTATTTCTGTGTCTTTTGCCATCAAATTGCCATTAATGCCCCATGAAGTCAGTACAACCACAGCCCCACTGAGAGCAGAATTTACAACTGCACAAAGTATTTCAAGGATCACCTTACGCTTCCACTGCTAGATGTTCCAGTCAACAGATGAGAGTACTTGGGCGTAAAGCACCAGGTACAGCACACCATGCCGCTGCACACCTATGCAGTACAGATACGTTACAGGCACCTGCACGACACACACAATTATCTGTGGTCAACAACAGCTACTCTCATCTATGGAACTGAGCAGGTGCATTTTGTGTCACATGCAGAAACACACATACAGCTTATAGCCATAGATTTACATTACACTATTAGCATTAGACTCGACTAGACTAGACTAGAATATTTTCAGTTGGAAGGGACCCACGATGATCATCTAGTCCAACTCCATGATCGCTTCAGGGCTGACCTCATGGACTTCCATATTTAGCACCGAAAATAAGCTTTTCATTTTTTAAAGCTTCAATGACTACTACTTGAGTGCATTGCCTTGTTTCAGCTGAAAATGCATGTAAAAGTGGAAAAAAAATATCCTGGGAATGCATTAGGAAAAGACACAGTTAATGCAGAGGAATCTGTAAAATCTTGAATGACCTGAAGATCTGGGTTTCTCTTCGTTGACAATAAGATTAAGACAATCAGAAAGCAGCCTCAAAATGTGCAAAAGAATGTACATTTACATATAGATATACTTAAATTGTGAAGTATGTTTCCAGAGAGTAAGATAGAAGCCAGAAGTTAACATTTATTTCCTATGAGTTAGACAAGGTACACACATAGAGGATAATCCCCCAGGGCTGTGCGTGGCGATCCAGGCATAATTATCACTTCAGGAAACCCTTCAGCTGCCAAATTTGAGAGGCTGGGATTCCAGGCAGCAGAATAGTCCTGTACGTCACTTTTATTGCTCACCTCTCCAAACATCTGCTCCTGTTTTTTATTCTTGGGATGTGTTGTCCTTAACCTGTGCTGAGCAACGGCCTTCTCCACCCCAAAAGGCAAGTTCGGGAGACAAGCAGGCAGTCACAGAGCTATAGCTACGGAGCGATGAGGGGCACCATAGGTTTAAAAATAATTTCTGAAGGTGAACACCTAACACAACTCCAGGCAACACGTGTTGGTCCTGGAGGGTACAGGGGAATTGCCACTTGCTCTCCAGAGGGACTCTGGCCAGACATGAGGGCCCAAGGCTCAGAAAGAGATCACAAACATGCCTTCTGATGAGGTTTGTCCAGGTGCTGTAAATAGCCAACTTCTCTGGTGCATTTGGGCGGGAGGGGGAAATGGTGCCATAGCATCCAAAGGCTGTGGATGTGGATGACAAAGGAGAATGCAGAACCAGAATTTTCTGAAGCAACCAGTAGGGGACTGCACTGGGGAGCAGGTATAGTGGACATGCACCAAAGCATCCCTCCCAACAGGGAAACATCACTGATGCTTCTCCAGCTCAGACATGGCACTGTGTGGGAGGGGACCCAGCTGACCAAGCACACAGAGCTGTCAAATCATTTCCCACGGTGTGCACGGGAGACTGACACAACAAAGGCCTTGCAGAGTGTGTAATGCCCAGGACCTGGAGAGTAACTGGGGCGGGGGCAGGGGGGAGTTTGGCTGCAGCAAGAATCAAGAGTGACAACATTAGTAGAAAGAAAAGGAAAATTTCCCGATGTCACAGCAACTTTGGTCTGTCTTCTGTCTTTGCCGTGATACTAGTCTGTAGTTATTCTCAAATGGAGGTTTTAGTGCCCAGCAGGTCACAAGGATCATGATTTTGAAAGATCACAATCTCTGTCAAGCCACTTCAAAAAATACGTCTGATGGCACAGTGCCCCTAAAGGCATGTAGAAGTTTATAGTCAGAAGATGTATGTAAAACACTTTCCAAGACACGGAAAGGCCTTTGTCAGGAGGAGAGTGCAATGTGCAGATAACTACTTGAAATACAAACCACAAATGCCAGTGGCTCTGTTTCATCAGAGTGGCTTAGTATTTTCCATAATGTCACGTGCTGAGAGAGTGACAGTTTCTAAATTTTGGCACTTTTAGCTAAGGTGACTACCCTGAACACTTTGCGTTTGTCCACTGGGCTTTAATGGTTGGCATATCAAAGGCTGAAGGTGGATATTAAGGACAATGTTTGTTCTCTACTTGGAATCAGAAAGCTCTTTCATGAAGCATAATGATAGCAGAAGAGAGGGTAAGAGAACGATGCTAAGTAAAGTTCTGAGAACTGCATAAAATTCTCAACAAAATTTGTGAAGCTGGATAATGCAATAGCGAGGTGTTTTACCCTTATCTCAATTATTAACTGATATTTGTACCAAAACAAAAACTAAACTTTCACTAACCTTCAAAAATCTCAAAAATCCAGCCTAAAACCACAACACCGATTTTCCACTGGCCAGAACAAGTCCATGTCAACTTGATTTATTTTTCAAGTTCATAGCTTTTACTGGTCACAAAAGTGATTTCCACTCAACAGTTTTTCAGGCTTAGAAGAAACTAAGGATTACAGGTCAGAAAATTACAATGCAATTTGCAGAATCACATTTAGCAGGCCTCCTGTAGTACTTTCTTCTTTGCTATGGCAGTTGGACTTAATGAATGAAGTTTTGATGCCCCGATACTGTTGAGAAGCCTTTCCTGCCGTGATCACCAAGGAAAGATGCTGCCTGTGGTGCCTGAGTTCAGTGCTGCATGTTTCCATGCCAGCCCAGGAGCTCAGGGAGGAACAGCCTTTACCCAGCAGCTCATTACAAATCTGGCCAACCTCTACCAGGAGCTCTGCTCTCGATTCCTGGTGCAGCCCTGGTGTCAGGAGCAGTTTTAAACTAGTTCTGCAAAGTGTCTGCAAAGTACAGTGCCAACCTCTTCATGGCTTTGGTACTCCATAGTACCATGAGTACTCTTGGTTTGGCAGAATCTCAGTTCAGGGAAATGAGATTCTTTGCTGAATTAATTTCTGCTGATAATGTTACGTTTTAAATTACTGGAAACACCAGCACCTTGTTGTTCTTTGCTGAGTCTTATTTAGCCAGTAGGTCAGAGGCACAGAGTGACAGGCACAATAATCCTGCAGAGCAGAGTCCACACTGCAGCTCCAGACTCATAAGTCCGTCTTGTGTTACCATGTGGGATCTGACTTAAAATAGCAGTCAATAGCAACTCTCTTTCCACAAGGAAGGAGAGAAGTTCTCTCTTCCAGGAGGAGTGGCTGATACACCAGAGGGTTGTGCTGCTCTTCAGAGGGACCTGGACAGCCCAGGGAAATGGGCAGAGGGGATCCTTATGAAGTTCAACAGGGAGGAATGCCATGTCCTGCATCTGGGCAGGAATAACCCTGTGCACCAGCGTACCAGCTGAAAAGCAGCTCTGCAGAGAAGGACTCTGGAGTCCTTGTGGACAAAAGCAGACTTCATCGTGGAGGAGGGAAGACTTAGAGGGGAACTTACCAATTTGTAGAAATACCTGAGTGGCGGGCAATAAGTAAGACGAAGCCAGACTTCTATCAGTGGTGCCCAGTGACATGACAAGAGGCAATGGGTGCAAATTGAAGAGCAGAAAATTCCATTTAAAAATATTTGGTGGTTGAACACTGGAACAGGTTGCCCAGACAGGTAGTGGAGTCTCCGTCCTTGGAGATATCCAAAACCTGGCTGCACACAGCCTTGGGCAGCCTGCTCTAGCTGACACTTGCTTGAGCACAGGTGTTGGACTAAACAGTCTTCAAAGGTCCCTTCCAATCTCATCTGTTGTGTGATTCTGTGGCCCTTAGCAGCTAAGAGCAAACTCTTAATTAAGTTCCTAGCATTATTTTGGAATTTTTGGTGCAGCCTGGAGCCAGTCTGTCTTTCTGACATGGAGACAGAGGGCATTTGTAGATTACACAGGTGTTATCAGGATACAGTTATTGGCAGATGTGAATCTTACAAGCTGTCAAAATACAGATTGTAGAAAAATACATAGATGAGGTAAATGTATTAGTCCAGAGATGAGCTATGAGTCTTTGCAGAGAATAGCCACGTCAGCCCTAAGTCTTGGAGAACCAAGGAGACTACTCTGTCTACTCCTCTGTGAGGAGAGAACAGAACTCATTTCATCTGGCAGGATGGCAGCAAAGCCAACTCTTTACATAGGGAAACAGCAGTGAGCAGAACAAAACCTCTTTAGCACAGTGCCCTCTACTTCTCTTTGTCAGTCTGATATTGTGTACACAAACCTGTTAATCAAAGAGACAAACCAAGCAGCTTTGTAAATCACAGAATCACAGGTCAGAAGGGACCTCAGGGATCATCTAGTCCAACCTTTCTGGGAAGAGCACAGTCTAAACAAGATGGCCCAGCACCCTGTCCAGATGGCTCTTGAAGGTGTCCAACGTGGCCGAGCCAACCCCTTCCCTGGGGAGATTATTCCAATGGTGACTGTCCTCACTGTGAAAAATTTCCCTCTGGTGTCCAATTTGAATCTCCCCAAGAGCAACTTGTGTCCATCCCCCTTGTCCTCTCCATGTGACTCCGTGTAAAAACACATGTAAAGAACAAGTAAGAAAAGATACCTCCTACAGGAAGGTCTGCTACATTGAGAAGGTGAGAGGTGACCAAGATAGAGTTAGAAAGTGCAACAGTGTCCTGGTTTTGGTGGGGACAGAGTTCATTCTCTTCACCGTAGCTGGTGCAGTGCTGTGTTTTGGATTTAGTATGACAATAATGTTGATAACACACCAATGGTTTAGTTGTGGCTGCACAGTGCTTACACTAGGCAAGGACTTCCCCAGCTTCCCATACTCTGCCAGGGGCACAAGAAGCCAGGACGGGAGGGGGCACAGCCAGGACAGCTGATCCAAACTGGCCACAGGGATATTCCAGACCATATGACGTCATGCCCAGTATGTTAACTGGGGAGAGTGGGACAGGGGGAGCAGTGCTTGCGGTTGCATCACTTGGGTTTTTTCCCTGGGTTTTGCAATGGGGTCACCCCTCAGCCTCCTTTTTGACACACTAGACAAACCCCATGGCACATTACAAAGAGTAAAAAATGAACAAAGTTAATACTTCCTTATCCCTCATGATACAGAGAAAAGACCACATTAAACTTATCTAGAGTGGATAGAATTGCAAAATATATATATTTTTTAATATGTTACTGTGACTTTATGTTCTAGAACTATTATTTGCAATTTATACATTTCAAAAGTCAGCATTTAATCGATTATCTCTGTACTTTAAGCCTTTAGTAAATGACAGTAAAAATCTCTGGAAAGCTCTACCTTATAACCAACATTACATTGTATAAATAAAAATATATATTGTCAGATTAAGCACTATGGATACTATGGCTATGATGACATTTCAAGGCTAATATCACATTTATAAATGCCTTAGAAGTTAAGAATTAAACCGTCATTAACATTCATAGTTAATATGATGCCATTATTTGGCATTATATCTTGATTCTGCATGAATATTCATAGACAAACACCTTGATTGTTACCAATGACAATGACAGACATTTCTAAATTATTCAGGTAAGTATGTTATCTATATTTATGATACTTGTTCAATTAACATTGACTGCAAAATGAATTATTTTTCATAATTCATGTATTCATAAATATCATGCTGTTTGTCTGCATTAGTGTTAACATCTTTACCCTCTATATAAAACAGGAAAAAGAGAGACAACATTGATTAACATGAAAGAAATAAAGAGACTGGAACAGTTCACCAGTAACCCAGCCCTCTAGATGTTTCAACTGCCTCACTGCAACTCGGAATCAAGAGCTAATAATGTCAGCTGGAGATAACCAGAGTCAGGTTTTCCCACTGTGTCTCACGTGCATTGAGTAACCCCACTAACTTCTGCAAATCCTCCCAAATATAATGCATGCATGGGGAGAGACTCTGCAGCAGACTCCTGGAGGCCTGCAGGGAGCACAAGGAGGCTCAGCTGCAGTGACGGCGTGCACTGCAGAAGTGGCCATGACATTCTGCTTTGCTCACTGGGTGTTGCTCAGCGCTCAGCTAGTGTGCAAAGCAATGGAGGAAGCAGCGTGCTGAACTAATGCAGATTACTTCCACAGAAGTTTGCAAATGTAGGACAACAGTGACAGAAAGGGTAGTTGGTCTGGAGAAAACCTGACACCTCTCGGCTGGCTTCAGTATGACCCGGGGAATACACTGGAGGGCAGAGTAAACCTAAACATTTAAGAACTCGGTGTCTTGTGGTTCCTGAGCTTAAAGTCCTGTACTAGAAGCAAGAAAAGACTTTAGAACTTCCGTGGCAATGTATGATCTGGGTTTAAGAGCAGCTGTGTGGTGGGGCTTCCCCAGCAGGAGGTGCATGCCTGCCAACTGCCAGATGTATCATGGAGTAAAGAGGAGCAGGAGGTGGACAAAGGAGAATGGGATTTAAATTGGCATTTCATGAAGGAAGGGTAGACAAACATGCATAGTAATGTAAAAAGGATGGGTTGTCAAACAACATAATGGTGCTGGAACAAGTACAGATGCAATATTTTCAGCTCCAGGTGTAAAATGATATATTGATATATATTGACAATACAATTAAACCAAAAACAACTGAAAGGATACTTTCCTGGGCTTGTCTCAGGGTTTGCAGCTGCCTGGCCACTGCTGCCCTAGCACCAAAGTAGGCAACACTACTACAAATTAAAAGGTAAATGTTCTCTGGTTCATACACTGCTCACTTGCCTTTGATACGTGTTGATATCTTGTAAAGATTTATGAGATAAATTATGTATTATCGTGTGATCTTCTAGGATCTCTACTTTTCACTTTAGCCATAAAAAGATTTTTAAAAATTAAGACTTCAGAAACCTAGCTATTTTAATTCAATGTGGCAACACAAAACAGAGCAGCAGAGAGGTATCAAAAATAGGGTTGGTTTTTTTTTTTCTGATGTTGTAATAATGAATCCTAGCCATCAAAGGTGGCTGCAACACATTAACTTGACATTACACTTTAGAGAAAGATGCTGTGACTCAAAATCAGCTGTAATAACAGGAGAGTGTATTCGGGAAGTTTTCCAGCACTTGCAACTTTTTAAAGTTTGTTGTGAGGTTTTGCATACAGTTTGATGTCTTTCAGAATACAAGTTTAAATCATCCCATCTCACTCTGTTGAAGTGCTGATTCTGCTTCAAGTGTGAGGTTGCATTTTTTTTTCCTCAGTTTTCATCATTCTCCTGTTAAGAACAAGCAGGGCTTTGCGTGTACACCTGGCCAGAGAGCCTCCCTTATGTCAGCTGCAGGTATTAAACCACTTACTTCATTGGCTTCACTGGAGAACTGTCAGGACCCTGAGAACCCCAGGTTTGGCTGCCCATGCTGGTGGCCAGCCCTGATGTGGTGCAGCTGCAGTGTGAGATCATGCTGTTGGGAAAGAGCTGGGTGACAGATGATGCCTTGCTGAGGCTCCCCTTCATGCAGCACGAGGCTCAGACTTTCACCCTTGCTCCTGGTCTGGGCTGTGTGGAAGCCTCGACCCTGCCTGGCTGTGTCCCTCACTGACCGTGACCTCAGTTTGCTTGTCCTTGGACTGCCTTTTTCCCAGGGACCTGCCTGGCAACTGGGGCTGAGGCTGGCCCTGGTTCCCCTCCCCAACCTGCTCTGCTGGCCCCATGCAAGTCCCTGGGGCTGCTGGGTACCATCCTGGCACTGCTTTCCATCCTGTCTGCAGCAGCCTCCCCTTGCAGGTGTCTGGGAAAAAAACAGTCAGGAAAAATCTGTGACTCAAGTCTAATGCTAATTAAATCAATTCCAGCTATTTACTTTCTTTGCAAAAAGCACTATTACCAACATCCTCTCTAATGTGTCATGCATAAATCATCAGGGTTCTTCACAAGGCACAGCAGTGTTTTACGTGTGAACATTTAATTTGTTAGGTGCATGAATGCTCAGCACCAGGTGCCCACTCAGGCCTGGGCACAGGCAGATCACATCCTTCCTCCCTTGCATGCAAACTCACTGCTTCTTTGAGCCATGTCCTCAAACCTGGCAGTCTTCCACATTTCCATGGAAGGTCTGGGGATGCAGAATAATGCATGTGCCAGTATTTGCTCTGCAGTGAGGTAGGTCAGCTTATAAATATTTTCAGTACTCTGTGATTTATAACGCTGTGCAACTCTGAGAAACAAGACATGGGGAAAACAGTCCAAGGTGGGAACAGTGCGAGGCTGTGACCCAACATAGCCCAGTGCCACCTGTAACCTGTCTCCAGCAAGGTCCAGCTTCCCCAGTAAGGAGAGGACTGGCAAGTTTTTGCTGACACAGGTACCTCAGACATGCAGCATGCCTGTGTGCTGCAAGATTAAGCAGGCTCAGGCTACACAGATTTGATGCTCAGCTCTTTCAAAAAACAGGCTCTGGGAAAAAGAGGAGCATTTTCATAGTTGTCAGGAGAAGTTTGCCTTTGCTCTGACATGATCTGACAGAAAATGAATGGGTCTGGCAACTCACTGCAGTACAGCGCTTTGGGCTTCCCAGTTTATGGCACTCTGCCTGTCCAATTCACGTAATCTTTGGCATGATTAATAACTGTCTTGAAGAACCGTGCTCAGCTTCCTTGTCCTGCTCTTAGCCTACTTCAGTTGCCTCTTCTGAGGGATGTTTCCTGCTTTATGGCATGCCCTAGGTACTCAGCAGAAGAATGACATGTGAATGGCTGCTGCTCGCCCACACTGGCAGTAGGCAGTTCCCGCTGTCCCTCTCCACAGGCTCCTCAGACATCAGCCTGCCAGCTCTGACTGTAATCATACAGGGGTCCACTACAGGAATCTACTCACAGCTGGCTATTTCACATGGAAAAACGTGGGGACAAAGGTGGAGAAAAAATTGTAAGGCTGAAGCAGGGAGATAGGGCCGTCTGGGCGGGGGGAGTAATTTACCCATCATGGCACAAATGAGCAGCCTGTGGGGCATGGGCGAGGTGCTAGACAGCTGGGGTGTCTTCTGACCATAACACTGGTAAAGCTGGGCTTTCTGCGCGTAATCAACACGCGTGCAGTACAGATCAATCATATGCCCAGCACCCTAGTATTGGCAAATCTAGAACAAAACAGGAAAGTTCATGTGCTGAGAAGCGTGAAGTGAAACCACTGCCAGTCCCTGCTCTTGTTTCTCCCAGTTTTTAATGGGTGTGATTTTCATTAGGGATACATAATTTCATCCTAAGTAATATGTTCCTAAATTTGCTCGTTATTTCTGCATTTGCATGCCTTATGCTGTTTTGTCTTTTATTTTGTGGAATGCTGACTTCTGTGTGAAGACAGCACACCATATCCGTGTTCGTTTTCTACCACTTCTCAAGTGCAGCTACCGCTCCTTTAATTTTTGTCCTCCATTCCAGCACTCCTTGATCTTTGCTTTATTTCTTCATGGAATGGTTTTTACTGCCCATCTTTGTCCTGGTTTTGGCTGGAATAGACTTAATTTTCTTTCTAGTAGCTGATGCAGTGCTGTGTTTTGGATTTAGTATGACAATAATGTTGACAACACACTAATATTTTAGTCACTGCTAATTAGTGTTTACCCCAGTCAAGGACTTCTCCAGCCTCCCATGCCCTGCCAGGTGCACAAGCCAGGAGGGGAGGGGGCACAGCTGGGACAGCTGATCCAAACTGGCCACAGGGATATTCCATGTCATGTGACATTATGCCCAGTATATTAACTGGGGGGAGCGGGATGGGGAGGGCAGTGATCATGGCTCAGGCACTGGCAGGGTGTCTGCTGGAGAGTGGTGAGTGGTTGCATCACTTGTTTTTTCCCTGGGTTTTGCCTCTCTGTCCTTCCCTTGTTGCTTTCCTCTTCATTACACTTTTTTATCATTATCGTTGTTGTTATTATTATTATTATATTTTAATTATTAAACTGTTCTAATTTCAACCCACAAGTTTTCTTACTTTTGCTCTTCCAATCCTCTTGCCATCCCACTGGAGTGGGGCAGTGAGCCAGCGGCTGCGTGGTGCTTAGTTGTTGGCTGGGGTTAAACTGCGACATTTCCTTTGCATCATCCAAAATTCTGGCCCCATTTTTCTCATCTCTCTTCACATAGCAGGTGCCAATAAGAAGTAGATGTAAAAGAAACTTAGAAACCCACTTTTGTCATGCTTATCTTCTTGTCCACGTCATCAGAGAGGAACTGGAATGCCACTGTGAAGTTCGGGTTGCCTAGCAACAGGTTTCTCAGCCGTGTGGATCTGTGATGCTGGGCTTACTAATGCAAATGTGTTTAATGGAAAGGACTGAGTAGGAAAAACGGGCCAGCCAGGTTTCCTCTAGCAGCATCCTGCAAGGTGGGGAGGGTGTCTGTAAGGGACAAACCCCAAGTGGCGGTACTGTGGACCTGGAAAACTGCCTGGCAGCGTCAAAGAGGGGCCTAATATCACTCCTTTTGACTCACTGATGGCTCAGCCACTCCAAGAAGCTGAAGCAGTGGAAGGCTCGAGAAGTACCCGGACTGTGGCCATAAAAAGAGGCTCTGGCTCGCTCTCATGGGCTCTCTGTACACTGAATACCCCAGCTGACAGTTTTGATGCTGGATCCAGGACTGGTGATCTATCTCTTTCCTCTCCCCCAAAGCTGTTAAGTAACACATGGCCTTCATTTCCCATAAAGTCGCATAGCTTAGGAAGATGTAATTGTGAGAGGGCAAACACATACAGAATACTTGTCCTACAGAAATCTCCCATTGAAGTTGATGTTTGGGTACAGACCTTGAGTGATAGTTTACTTAATCCACAACGACGGGGTTTGTGAATCCTAGTCACTCCTCCCCACTTTCAGGTGGGACGTGACATATTAATTGGCATCACGGACAGGATTCCCTTGGTGTTGGAAGGTCCTAAGTGATACCAATGCTCCTCCCATGACTACAGGCAGGGAGCGCCAGCCAAGTGACCTCTCAGTGATAAGCCAGGAGAGGTTTGAGCAGTGGCATGCCATGACTACCCGGGAAATGCTGGTGACTGACTGCTTCCCTGTTATTGAAAAGTTGAAGGAATATAAGGCATACCCTTCCCCACCAGGAATGGCATGGGCCCGTATCAGTGGGCTCGATCCAAAAGCTACAGTGGATAGATATACAGCACTTGCGAAGGAACAAAAGGTGTGACCAGGAAAAGGAAACACCATGATGTGTGCTCTGTTGGGAGCAGCACTAGCAGTGGCCCAGAAGGAGAGGCACCTGATTAAACAAACTAATGATGAAATGGTTAAATCCTTGCAAGAAAAAGTAAAAACCCCGCAGAGCCAACGGACCACTAAACATAATACCCCTCAGCAACTCCATGTGGCTCTGTCAAATGCATTGGACTGAGGAAAAGTTCTACAGTCCAAATCAGATGAAGGGGGACAAGGACCTCCTGATCAGACAGGTCTTGATTCTGTTCCAAATAGTAAACCAGGATTTACAAGTTTGGCACAGTTGGCCAAGAAACAGAACCTAAGACCCTTGTACCAACTAAGGAATTGGAAATTAGCCAAGAAATATTTTGCCCCAAGAATGAGGAAACGGTGATGAGGCCACTAACTAAGACCGGCACTATTGGTAATGGCCAAGGAGGGGGAGCCCTGCAAGTTCCTACCCAGGCAGTGCTGTACTCGGTGGCTGAAATGTCAGAAATCCAGGAAAAATACCCCAGGTTAGCTCAAGGAATTGAGATGGAGTAGGTATGGAGAGTATCGTTGACTGGTGGGAACCAAGTTTTGCTGTTGGAAAACAAGTCCCAGGAATACTGGGGACCAGGGTTTTTCCTAACTACTGATGACCCAAGAGAGCCATGGTCATTAACTCAACAAGCAGCCTATTGGGCAGTGGGTCTGGACCCCTTGGGCATCCAGTATGTATCAAGACCCCAACAATAAACCATTTCACTGAAAGTCTGCAGAAGGCTGCTTGTCTTCAATTAATGCATGACAGGTGTTTAGTCCCTCAACAGCCTTCCCCAATGCTACTAATTGCTAACCCCGATAGAATGACTCCCCTGATTCAGGGCCTGCCTGATTATCTGAAACTATATGAAGTGCAACTACAGGACCATTTGCGGGATGCATTAGCCCCATGAGGAGGGAGATGGGCCCAAGGAGGAGGGACCATGACTTGGGGGAGGTAGCCCAGGAGTTAATAAACTATGGTAGAAGGATGGGGATCACAGCGAGAGCTACAAAATCAGACTGCTGTGCAAAGAGTGGAACAGCAGAAAAACTGCCTCCACCCCTTTCAGGTGGGATGTGACAGTGTCAGATAGCAAGGGGCTTATGTTTCTCCCACTGCGAATCTTCACTCAGAGAGGGAAGCTGCAGCACGCGTTGGGAGCTCAGCCTTTGTGGGGATGCTGTCCTCCAGCATACCAGGAAGCGTGTTGCTCTATTGGTAATGCTCAGTGTTTAAGGATCCACACACATATGTGCACCTTGTGGAGAGTAAGCATAATCCCTGAAGGTGGAATAGGAGCTGTTTACACATGGTCTGAAAGTGTGCATTTTAATGAGGAAGAGTTTTTGAGGAGACCTGCACTGAGGGAGATGCATCACCACTCTGCTTGTATTGTTGGGAGAGGTCAGCGCATCAAAGGATAGTTCAGGTGGGACTTCCAGGCTGAACTTGCCTCAAGCCTTACTTTGGCACCTTCTCAATGACCTTGGATACGAGACTATTGTGGGAGATGGTGTCAAAAGCCTGGTAAAGTGAATGTAAATGATGTTCACAGTTCTACTCTTGTTTACAAATCCAGTCATTTTATCCTAGAAGTTGGTCAAGTGTGATTTACACTTGGTAAATTCATGCTGGGTGCTCCCAGTCCCCTTCTCCTTCATGTGCCCACAAATGTGCTCTAGGAGGACACCCTCCATGACCTTCCCAGGCACCAAAGTGACAACTGACCCACCTATACTTCCCCAGATCATTCTTTTGGCCATTTTTGATGGATAATATTTTCTTCTCCTCAGTCATAGAAGACCTCCCTGATGTCCCCAAACACTCAAAGATAACAGCAACCTGCAAAGATACCAGCACCTTCCTCAAACTCACGATGCAGCCCATGGGATCCCATGGACTTGTACAGGTTAACTGATTCAGATAATCCCTGATTTGACCCTCATCTATGATTTGTCATTCTGCTCCTCCCTGAACACCTTCTCCAAGCACAGAGGATGGTAGATGTAGTTGGTGAAGACTGAAGCAAGCAATGCAGACGATTACATACCCTAAACCACTTCCCAAAGGGAAATAAGTTGGCCTGGCATGTTGGTTACCCTTCCTAGTCATAACTGCCCGTTTTCGTGAATACACTGATACAGTGGTTTTAGTGAGGGCTCTTATTTGTCTTCATTCCCCTAGCTGAACAAGAAAAACCTGCCCTGCAGACAAAATAAACACACATGTTCAGAGTCTGTAGGTTTGCAGCCCATCCACAATGCTGCTGAGCCCTGAGCAGCACTTGTGCCCTCCTCCTCAGCTATCACGCTGTCAAGGAATCACAGCAGATACAGCTCCCTGAGGATTAACACTTCTGCTGGCCTTCTCCAGGACCCTTGAAGGGCAAAACCAAAGTGTGTGGAGCAGAGATGGCTAGAAGAGGCATTTTGCAGTGGCAAAAGTCAAACATCACTACACTTCTGAACACTCATTATACCTGCTTCTTGTGGTTTAAGCCCCAGTCAGCAACTAAACACCACACAGCCACTTGCTCACCCCCCAGTCCATGAACACTTCCAAGATTCCTGGGCGACTGGGGTTTACTATTCGAGCCCGTTGGGTGATCAGTGCGACTCCTTCACTCCACGTAGCATCAGTTGCATGGTGTGTAGAGGGGACGTTTCCTTTGAACATCCAGCCCAGCACTGGCAGTCGGGGTGCCAGGAGCAGCTGTGCCTCAGTACCAACCACTTCTGAAGCAGCTCGAACCCCTTCATACGCTGCCAATATCTCTTTTTCAGTTGTAGAGCAGGCTTCGGACCCTCTGTATCCCCGACTCCAAAACCCTAGAGGATGACCTCTGGTCTCCCCTGGCACTTTCTGCCAGAGGCTCCAGGTAGGGCCATTCTCCCCGACTGCGGTGTAGAGCACATTTTTTATATCTTGTCCTGCCCGGACTGGCCCAAGGGCTGCTGCATGAACTATCTCCTGTTTAACCTGTTCAAAGACTTGTCATTGCTTAGGGCCCCATTTGAAATCATTCTTCTTCCGGGTCACTTGACAGAGAGGGCTTACGACCAGATTGTAATTTGGAATATGCGTTCTCCAAAAACCCACAATGCCCAAGAAAGCTTATGTTTCCTTTTTGCTGGTTGGTGGAGACATGGCTGCTATCTTGTTGATCACATCCATGGGGATGTGACGACGTCCACCTTGCCATTTGATTCCTAAGAACTGGATGTCCCCTGTGGGTCCCTTGACCCTTACTTTGTTTTACGGTAAAACCAGCCTTCAGAAGGATTTGGAATATTTTTGTCCCTTTCTCATAAATGTCTTCTGCTGTGTTGCCCCACACAATGATGTCATTAATGTATTGTGGGTGTTCGGGAGCTCCACCTTGTTCCAAAACATTACGGATCAGTCCATGGTAAATGGTAGGGCTGTGTTTCCACCCCTGGGGCAGCCGATTCCAGGTGTACTGGACACCCTCCAAGTAAAAGCAAACTGTGGCCTGCACTCTGCTGCCAGAGGGATTGAGAAGAATGCATTAGCAGTATCAGTTGTGGCATACCACTTGGCCGCCTTTGACTCCAGTTCGTATTGAAGCTCTAGCATGTCTGGCACAGCAGCACTCAACGGTGGAGTGACTTCATTCAGGCCACGATAGTCTACTGTTAGCCTCCATTCTCCATTAGACTTCCGCACTGGCCATATGGGACTGTTAAAGGGTGAGTGGGTCTTACTGATGACTCCTTGGCTCCTCAGTTGGTGAATGAGTTTATGGATGGGGATCAGAGAGTCTCGGTTGGTGCGATATTGCCACCGGTGCACTGTTGTGGTGGCGATCGGCACCTGCTGTTCTTTGACCTTCAGCAACCCCACCACAGAAGGGTCCTTCGAGAGGCCAGGCAAGGTAGACAGCTGTTTAATTTCCTCCATCTCCAAGGCAGCTACACCAAAAGCCCACTTGTAACCAACCTTTTGGGTCCTTGAAATACCCTCTCCTGAGGTAGTCTATGCCAAGGATGCACGGAGCCTCTGGGCCAGTCACAATGGGGTGCTTCTGCCACTCATTCCCAGTTAGGCTCACTTTGGCCTCCAATACAGTTAGCTCTTGGGATCCCCCTGTCACTCCAGCAATGCTGATGGGTTCTGCCCCTATACAGTTTGATGGCATTAAGGTGCACTGTGCGCCGGTGTCCACTAAAGCTTTATACTCCTGTGGGCCGGACGTGCCAGGCCATCGGATCCACACAGTCCAGTAAACCCGGTTATCCCTTTCCTCCACCTGGCTGGAGGCAGGGCCCCTCTAGTCCCAATCATAGTATTTGTTATTCTCTTCTTGTAAATGTGAATCAAAAGTCCCTCTCTTAAGATCAGAAATAAAATCAGCACTTCTGCTCCCGTCTGGGGACCTGCTCACTGGAAACTGGAGCACCAGCTTTCCTGGAAGAACCCCACTGAATGACTGTTTATCCTTGCAGCTCATGTACCTGTGCATCTAGGGTCAAGGTAGGCTTTCCATCCCACTTCCTCATGTCCCCTCCATGGTCACACAGGTAAAACCATAGAGTGGCCCACGTAATGGCTGACATCCTGGTCCGTACAGGTAGGGAGTAGGACATATCTTCTTTAAGGTTGGACTAGATGATCCCTGAGGTCCCTTCCAGCCTGTGATTCTGTGATTCTGTGATTCTATGATTCTGTAATTCTTTGTGTTGCTGGAACTCGCAGGACAGTTTCTCCACAGTGGAGATGAGGGAGGAAGAGATATGTGCTTTGTAATCCTGGAGTCTGTCAATCACATCCCCCACCATTGGTGCCTCACTGTCTTTCCAGGACATTATTGCCAATGAGTTTACACGTGACGACAGTGCACTCCATACAAACTTCCACCACATGGGTCGTGTGCACTGGGCTTCATCCAGATCTTTGAATGACTGTTTATTGACCAGGTCACCATAAATCACCTCAAGCATGGCTAGTTCCCTCAGGTACTGGATACCTCTCTCCATGGTGGTCCATTTTCCCGGGTGAAATATAACATCTTCCTTGAAGAGATACCTTTCCTTCACTTTGGATAGGAGTCGCCTCCAGAGGCTGAGGGCTTGTGCCCCTTTTCCAATCGCTTTTTCAATGCCCCCTTCCCTAGAAAGGGATCCCAGTTGTTTGGCTTCCTTCCCCTTTAATTCCACGCTGCTGGCCCTGTTGTCCCAGCACTGGAGCAGCCAGGTGACAATGCGCTCACCTGAATGAAGGCCAAAATCTTTTCACATATCTCACAGCTCACTCAAGGATAGCGATTGGGTGGTTTCCATCTTGTTTATGAGTCTGCCTCTTCCTCCTCCTCTCCTTGTGACGGCCCTGCTCTTCCATCATCGCTTTCTAAATGAGTTGACTTTCTTTTCAAAGATTTCTTCTTCTGAATAGGAGCAACCGATACCGGCACGGGTTGGTTCTCTGGTTCAGCTGCAGTGCCTGTTGTGGGGGTTTGAGTGGCCACAGCTTTCTTTTTCTTTGTCTTTTTAGATCCAGAGGTCTTCTCTTCCCCTTGGGGGTACTGAATCATGCTGAACAGGTCTCGGTAGGCATGTGCCAGGCCCCAGCACATTGCAGTGATCTGTGTCTCTCTGGAGTTACCAGGGTGGCAACACACTTTCTCCAAATACTCTGCATGTTTTTCAGGATTCTGCACTTGTTCAGGGGTGAAGTGCCCATCATGCTAGGTATCTGCCCATGCTACCCCACATACCCTGCCACTCATAACTCTCAAGCCTTGGGGCAGATCTCTGGATGATATCCTTAAATTGCTTATTAACCTTAGACAAAACCAAAACAATATTCCCAAGCAATACCAATAGATGTATCTTAACTACCCACGGATGTTCAAGATGCTGAAAAGTGTTGTAATGAAGGAGGAGACATCATAGAAGACAGTAGTTAAGGTGCCATTCTGTATTTCCTCCATTAAAACCTCTCAGAGGAGGAGGTATAATTGCTAATTGTCTCCATGAGGTGACACTCAAAGTACAGTAATGGCTCCAATACAAATCCCAAATACCAGATAAAGCTCAAGGCCAGTGTTTTAATAACAGGTCTCCCAAGCAAAACATCACTCATCACTGCAGAGCACAGCAAACTACAAAAACCAACAGCAATCTTTAACATGTACAGCAAAAACAAGATCATGGTGCAGATCGGATAAATAAATATTAAGAACAGATGAGTCCATGCTGTGACCAGCAACTGTTATTATCTCAAACCCTCCGTGCCCTGCGTTGGGCACCAAAATGGACTGTCCTTGTTTAGCCCCAGTCAGCAACAAATCACCACGCAGCCGCTTGCTCACTGCCCCCACTCCAGTGGGATGGGGGAGAGAATCGGAAGAGCAAAGTAAGAAAACCCGTGGGCTGAGATAAGAGCTGGTTACGTATTAAAATAAAACCATAATCATAGTAGTAATAATAATATAATGAAAAGGAAAACAACATGAAAGAGAAAGAGGTGAAACCTGGTAGGGGGAAAACCAAACAAACAAGTGATGCAACCACTCACCACCCACTGACCAATGCTGCCAGTCCCTGAGCTGCAATCACTGCTCCCCCTGTCCCACTCTCCCCAGTTAATATACTGGGCATGACGTCATATGGTCTGGAATATCCCTGTGGCCGGTTTGGATCGGCTGTCCTGGCTGTGCCCCCTCCCCTCCTGGCTTGTGCACCCAGCAGGGCATGGGAAGCTGAAAGGTCCTTGCCCAGTGTAAGCACTACTCAGCAACAGCTAACACATCTCCGCATTATCAACACTGTTTTCAGCAGAAATCCAAAACACAGCCCCGTACGAGCTACTACAAAGAAAATTAACTCTAACCCAGCCGAAAACAGGGCAGCTGCTCTATGATTTTATGAAGATTTTTAGAAGTTAAACTATTAAAGATAACTGGCTTTTCTTGTATACTTAGCACTGTTAAATGTGCTAATTAATGCATTTCTACTATACGGTAATTTGAGGTTTGCTTCTGAACAATGATTTCCATTTATGATCTAGAGAAAAGGGAACATCAGTGATACCCCTTCCTTCAAAGTAAGAGTTTTAGACAATGCAAATTCGAAATATCTAGCGTGTTCCTGAGTTTGGCTTCTACTTATGATAAACATATATAACAAGGCATGTGAGTCACAGCAAATAGTCTCTTTAGCAGAAAAATGGATTCACATGAGTAGGTTAAGCCAAACCTGCGTTATGGCACTTACAAACCTGCTGCATTTCCGACAGCACCACATTTCTTCAAGTTACACTCTTAATTCACTGTAATAAATTTGCTTGGTAGTTTTTGCATATTTAGAGCATCCAGAGGATGAATACAGGGATTAACATACTGCTTTTTTTCATACAGAAAAATTCCTGAATGGTTACTTTATGTGAAAAACTCATGCAGCCTTTAACAGCACCATTATAATGCTTAGGAAAGTAATTGAGTGCAAATTCTGAAGCAGCCATTACAGTATATCTTGTTTATACTTTAGCATTATGTAGGTTCTTCAAATTTAACTTTATTGTCCTTGTGTTTGTATTTCTGGAAGATATTATTGGTTAAACATAATTATTTTCTAATTCAAAGACATCAGAAAATGAAGAATCCAGCACTTCTTTCCAAAGTTTGTTCCAGTGCTTAATTATGCTTGGTATTAAATTCACAGGCAAATAAGGTGTACAGATTTGTGTGAGCCAGGCTGACTGCCTCTGAGCATTTTGTACTTTCCCTCTCTGGGTTGTTGACGCAGACCCAGGTGGCTGCATGCCATCCCTTCTAGGAGGTACAGGATTTCATCTCTGTAGTTGATATTGTTCCACTAGAGGTCATGCAGACCTCCTCTTGACTGTCTTGTAGGTAAATATAAGGAGCTATTGCACTATTGCAAGTTTTCACATTTGCAGTATTCACCAAGACACAGTGTGTATAAGTCAATAAAACATTCTCCCCACCTGGTTGGCAATCTGCTCTGCACTGAATTTCTGAATAGCTGCCAACTGCAATTAATCTGACACAAGATGTTCTAACATAAACAATGCGCTTCCGAGATAGTCACAACTTGTTCTCACAGCACTGGTCAGAGAAAAAAAAAAGCTCTTGCAAAATGAATTCTTCACTGGGAGCATCACAGAAGTGGACTCTAGTCACAATAAATCAAGCAACCTTAGCTTTATTTTTCACCCCCTCTCGGGGGTCTCACAGGTGGTCCTGCTGGAGTAGCAAGCCCCACAACAGGGTAGAGTACCTGGAGAGACATTACATGTTGAAATGAGTCTTGATCTTGTATGTGGACTGCCTGCATATAAGGTAAGAAAATGCTAGAGGTAAAGTATAGCTAATTGAAACTAGGCAGAGGACTGAAGGTTTCATCAGAAAGGTATCTTTTAGAAACTGTGTAAGTAAATAACATGAAACAGATAACTGAAAGGATTCTTTTATTCTGGTGTTCATCTTGTTGCTAGCGTCAGTCCAGCTACATCAAATAAAGCCCCACAAAAGAGGTCATAGGAAGATCAGGTTTGGACAAAAGCCTGGACAAGAACAGATTGAGTTCCTTTGAAAGTACAAGAGATTTATTAGGAATTCAAGTATACAAGGAAGAAAGGGTGGGAAAGTCTTTAGAAGAAACTTAAACATGAATTAAAGCAGAATGTTCAGTTTTCAAAAATTAGGAAAACAAATTCATGGCAAGAACAGTGAGAAAAAAGAACATTTCAGATTCATCAACTGTAATAATCTAATGAGGATGCCTCTATGTCACAGCTTGCAGAGCTGTCATACAACTAATTACAATTCTGACCTCTTTTGGTAAGAAGCAGGTACTATGTGGGAAACTTTCACTGAAGTGAATACAGAAACATGACTTAAGTTCCAGAATATCTGATTTTGATCATATGAAAAATGTCTGCTTTAAAATGTTGGGATAAAATTTCCTAGGGAGAGGAGGGAGTGGTCCTGATCAGCTACTGAACTGAGTGACCTACTGAAATGAGAGGTCTTCACATTACTCCTCTCTGTTCTTTGTCCATATTCCTGACTGCTGACAGGGTGCATGGTGTGCGGCATTTTTTTTTTTTTTTCATTAAATATGAGCTAGGAAGAAAGGTCTACAGAGTGCTTTATTAACATTTTAAGATTAAAAAGGCACCCTAGGAGTACATGGAGACTTTGACAGCAACCTAATAAAATGTGACATAGCTTGGTTTTGAAGTAACATCTAGGGATCAGTCTGCACACTTCTATGCCGTAGTTTCATTATGTATTGCTGCAGACTTCTACAAAATCTTGAAAGACACACAGACTTACATGAACTGAGAAGCAGATTTGCCCTTCAGGTCTCAGCTGAAAGAAGCTGAGTTGAGCACAGACTTTGAAAGGAGTACTGGAAAGCAAATTATGTATTAAGGGATTAATGTATTTTAAGTAGATGGCAAGTCAACAGCAACTGTACAGGAGATCTGGCAACATGGCACTAGCCTCAAATTCCAGGTTTGCTGCAAGGCCATTCTCTCAGCAAATGGCAGGAATAGCTGTAAATGGTCAGTAGCCTCTGACTAAATCTACTTTATGATAGATCAGGAATCAGACACAGAAGGCAATCAAACAGTAGAAATTCTTCTGTGACTTACCTGGGTTTTTAAAAGGTTTAACTTTGTGAGAATGTACATTTTCTGCAAACCTCAGCCTTAATTTTAATAGGCTCTAATGAATGTTCCAGCAACTACTTTTTTTCACATGAATTTGTGAAGTTCATACAATAATCCTAATGCAAATTACAGATTGTCAAATAAGTGGCACATTTATCACCGAAAGTCCTTTTTTTTTTAATTCTTGGGCTTTTGCTTCCTATCAGCCAACCATCAGTCCCTCAAGGACCTCCATCAGTTTCTCCTGAAGTGCCTCCTGTTTGGACTTTCAGGAGGATTTTGAAACTCAGCACCAAGTGGCCCCCCCTTTTTCTCAGGTGTTGGCTCTTTTCCAAAACTTTAATAGATTTGTGAGACGCAGTTTCTCTCTACAAGAAGCTTTGCTGCCACCACTCCTTTATATCCTGTTCATCCCTGTGTCTGCCTGTTCCACTATTTATTATAATCCCTACTAAATGGAAGTTAGACTGTCATGCACAGACCCTCCACCCCAAGACAATTTAAAACATGACTCTCTGCTGTGAGGCACCAAGGCAGTCATCTGCCACCCTGGTGTGCAGTCAGTGGAAGTTTGCTCCTTGCCAGGAGCCAAGATCTGGGAGAGACACTGCCACAACTGTTAAAGAGCTGTCCTGGTTTCAGCTGGGATAGAATTAATTTTCTTCACAGAAGCTAGTATGGGGCTGTGTTTTGGATTTGTGCTGGAAACAGTGTTAATAATGCAGAGATATTTTAGTTGTTGCAAAGTAGCACTTACACTGGTCAAGGACTTTCCCAAAAGCTTCTCATGCTCTGCCGGGTGCACAAGAAGCTGGGAGGGGGCACAGCCGGGACAGCTGACCCAAACTGACCCAAGGGATATTCCATACCATATGACATCATGCTCAGTATATAAAGCTAGGGGAAGAAGAAAGAAGGGGGGGACGTTTGGAGTGATGGTGTTTGTCTTCCCAAGTCACCATTACACCTGATGGAGCCCTGCTTTCATGGAGATGGCTGAACACCTGCCTGCCCATGGGAAGCAGTGAATTAATTCCTTGTGTTGCTTTGCTTCCACGCGCAGCTTTTGCTTTGCCAATCAAACTGTCTCTATCTCAACCCACGAGTTTCCTCGTGTTTACTCTTCCAATTCTCTACCCCATCCCACCTATAGGATCATCAATTCCAGCCGTCAACCAAACACCACCATGTCTCCTAAAGGATGCCCTAATGTGCCATGTCTACATATCTTTAAACCCCTCCAGGGATGATGACTCCACCACCTCTCTGGGCAGCCTCTTCCAATCACTGACCACTCGTTCAGTAAAGAAATTTTTCTTAACATCCAATCTAAACCTCCCCTGACGCAGCCTGAGGCCGTTCCCTCTCACCTGTCACTGGTGACCTGGGAGAAGAGACCAGCCCCCCCCTCACTCCAGCCCCTCTCAGGCAGCTGCAGAGAGCAAGAAGGGCTCCCCTCAGCCCCCCCTTCTCCAGGCTAAACCCCCCCAGCTCCCCCAGCCGCCCCCCAGCACACTTGTGCTCCAGACCCTGCCCCAGCCCCGCTGCCCTTCTCTGGACACGCTCCAGCCCCTCCAGGCCCTTCTTGTCCCGAGGGGCCCAAACCTGAGCCCAGCATTCGAGGTGGGGCCTCCCCAGGGCCGAGCACAGGGGCCCCATCCCTGCCCGGCTCCTGCTGGCCACACCAGTGCTGACACAAGCCCGGGCGCTGCTGAAAACTATTCCTTTGATATTGGTACAAGATCAAGAGGACACAAATTATTCATGAAAGAATTTAGGCTGCTAGTTAAGAGAATTTTTCTGACTATCAGAGAAGTGTCAGATTAACCTGTGAAATTAAGCAATGAACCAAGAACCTTTTATAAAGGCACGATCCTCATGTTCAAAAATAAAATGGGTTACATAAAATCTCTGATGATTAACTTTGTGGTAGCTCTACATAAGGGATTGGAATGAACATTAGGTATGGTTTGTGTTACTCTGTGTTTGCAATGCAGTTAACGAACTGGTGTCATAGGTTCCAGAGGTTCTGGTGTGGAGATACCACTAATGATCCTCACTTTATAATCTATAACTTGTCTTTGGACTTTTGTGCTTGCTTTGCCTTCTGTTGGCAACAACAGTAGCTGTTGCATACTAAAGTTATTCTTTAAATAACCGTATAGTAGAAACCCATGTGGGTACGCCACATTTACAAATATTTTCTTTCCAAAGTGTTTTTCTCCCACGGTTTACAAGAGTAAACGCTTGAATTAAAACAAGTTGTTAGAATATCCTATGTATCTGCCTGGATTTTTTTTACTGCTCTTCAATAATGTCATTTTCTACTAACAAGTTTTACTATGTCCTTCTACATTAGATGATATCATAACATACTGCTCATTTATGTATTTTAATGAAATAAGCATGATCTAAAAAGGCTTCAACTAATTTGTGGTGCTGTGCATGTATACACCCACACACCCTGCTGCCGGCATAGTAATAAAATCATAACACAAAAATGCCCTCCTGCATCAGGCCAGTGATCTATCTGCTAGACCTGTCTAGGCAGCATCAGGGTGCTACCTCCAAAAGGTACAGGAGGAGATGCTTTTTAGGGACATCATGGCCGTGTTCATGTTTGATGACCCACACCCTGCACTTGCCCAGCAACCCCACAGTGGGCACGTCATTCTAATACCTATAGAATTTATTTTGGACCTGCTGTCCATTATTTTCCATTTCCCATTTCTGAACCTGCTGATACCATCTGCCTCCCCCACCCATGGGGCAGGGCATCCCAGAAGTTCACTGCCTGCTACACAAAGCACTTCCTTTTACCTGACATCAAAGTATTGGAATGTGTCCAAAGGAGGGCAAAAAAGGTGGTGAAAGAGCTAGAGGGCATGACATATGAGGAGCGGCTGAGGATGCTAGGTTTGTTCAGCTTAGAGGAGACTGAAGGGTGGCCTCATTGCTGTCCACAACTTCCTCATGAAGGAGAGCAGAGAGGAAGGTGTTGATCTCTCCTCTCTCTGGTGTCTGGTGGTAGGGTGTGAGGGAATGGCTTAAAGCTGCATCAGGGGAAGTTCGGATTGGACATTAGGGAAAAGTTGTTCACCAAGAGGGTGGTCAAGCACTGGAACAAGCTCTCCAGGGAAATGGTCATGGCCCCAAGCCTTTCAGTGTTCAAGAAGCATTTGGACAATGCTCTTAGATATAGTGTTTAACTTTTAAGTTGTCCTGTGTGGAGTCAGGAGCTGGACTCGATGACCCTCGTGGAATCCTCCCAGCTCAGGATATTCTACGACTGTAAGATAAAAAGGTAACCCAGTAGTTCCCAGGAATGCCCCCTCCTTCTGCATTCACCTTACTCATGATCATGACTGATCAGGTTTAATTCTCTGAAAGCTGTTTAGGAAAGGAAACAAATGTTTCTGTTACTATCTAGCCTGATAACTTTATCTGGAGTATCCTGTAGAAATGAGAACAATGACTGTCCAGGACATTTGTTACTGAGAAGGGGAAGCAGCAGAAGACTCTCAGGTGAGGCATTTTAGGCACAGCACAGCTGGTCTGCATGCAAAGGCATAGGAGGCAGCTGTGCTTTTTGGCTAGGCTTTTTGAATACCCATTCTGGCATTCACTGAGAAGAGTAGGCACATTTGCATTAAATCACTTCACTGAAATCACAAGTTTATTTAGGCCGATAAAAATGGCAAACCATGGATCAGCAACTAAAAATAAACCATTTGTTAATAAATATCTGAGGTTAGGGACTCAGTAATTAAATTGCATTTTAAATCACGCCCCTGTTAAGTTAGATCCTAGGGTCAAACAGCTTAATTGCTTCATGCCTGACGATATTGCTGTATCTGATTTCTGTGGCAGTCAGCACTGCCATCCTATAAAACGATGTGACCGTGTTTCCACTGGCAAAGTGCTTCCCAGCAGGAGGCTTACGGCTCTGCAGACAGCATACAGGAGTCAAGACCACTGCTGAGACCAAACCACAGACACTAAGGATGTGAGCCAGATCTAGGCACAGGGACCAGGTGCCTTTCAAGATGCCCTTGCTGCATCCAGCTCAGGCTGGGGGCTGACCCAGGCAGATATGCATCTCTCACCCCGCCAGTGCCCATATGCCACGCATGCCATGCTTCAGACCCACGGGGCAGCCCGTGTCACACTGCATACCTCTGCTGGGGCCCTGGGTCACCCTTTTGGCCTCGCTCAGGTCCCAGCTGCAGCAACTGTCACAGGGTCAGGCCTGGGCACACAGGCGGCCTGGGGAAAGGGGCTTGGAGCGTGCAGAGAGCTTGCACCTCTGCCCGTCAGTACCTCCAGAGCTGGAGACTGCAGACGCTGGGGAGAGGGCATGGCAGGCATATCCTTACACTTATCTCTCCCAGGAACTGCTCCAAGCTTTGGGAGTGCCCACCTCACGCAGACTCCAGTGTGGATTTCAACACCAGCTACTGCAAGTCTGGCACCGTATGCGGGCAAAGCTAGGTAAATCGGGTTACCTGCGGCATGAGCAGCGGTGTTCAGGACTTAAACTGACAGCTGGACTTCAGGCTCATTAGAGACTTTCCCAGGGATTCTCCCCAGTCAGAAATATGTGTGCATATAAACACATATGACCCCAAGCAACTTTGTTTTAGCTGAACTTTTCCACAACTTTTCTTAGAAGATTGAAATCCAAGGCCTAAGTCCAGACCTTTTTTAGTTCTTTTCTCTGAAGTAGTAGTTCTTCTAGAGTTGGCTGCAACCCTAATTTTCAAATATTCATATGCAAATATTGTGCAGAGCAGGGTACTTGTGAGTATTGCCTGTAAAACCCTGAGAAGCAGTTCTAGGTGTTCCCAACTCTGCTTTCACAGGGCTAGTAGTATGGAGCTTTTAAGTCAAAACCAACATTTAACTCACACACTCGATGTTATAATTACAGCAAAATATAATCAAAATCTTTCAAAATTATTTAAATAAATGAAACCTTTTGGGAAGTAAGTTCACTGGGAAGCCTCAGACAGAATTCCTCCCCCTGCTGCTGTTGCTTATATTCCAGTATACATTTTCAGCAAAACATTTACACTTGTAATCACTGCCACAAACTTAGTGTAACACATGTATATAATTACAGCTACAGATTTTTTTTTCCTTAATGCCTTTTTTCACAGCTACTTTTAACCTTAACCATTTGAAGGTGGAAGTGTTACACATCTGGTAACTGTCTTAACAATTCGCTATTCGGGAAGTATTTTTCATCAAAGCTAAGAATTCATTTTTCCTTTTAAAAACAAGCATTCAGCTGTGAATAGTGGCAAGGAAACACAAATCCTGCCTCTCATGTGAGGCAGTCAATTAGGTATTACAGTAAATTTGGACTGCACTAGGAGTTTTATGAAAATTATGATCTGGTTGTGCAGGACATCTAGATTCTTCAGCTGAGCTCATGGAGTGAGGAAGCAAGGGGACTGCCAAGTATGGGGCTGCTCCAGGGCAGCTGCGTTGTGGCGCATGCAGAGGGCCCCTGAAAAATCTCAGCCCTGCTGCTGTGGGGCACACAAGTCACCAGGAAGGACACCTACATCATTAATCAACACTCAGGTGTGTTGTATTACAATCCCTGCTTTCTGATCATCAACAAGAACATTACACTGACAAAGCGGTGGCAGCTTTCCAACTAGAACTGCTTGCTGTCTGGCAGATCAGTGGGTTACACCTGTCATGAGGAACATGAATGTTGTGTGGCTCAGGATATGTGTAGGTAAAGGACCCGGACACTCCTGGGGCTACCTCTGAAGTCACAGGTGGAGCTCTAGTTGCCTTGTTTGGGGGAGGGAAACAGCCTCAGACTTGCGACAATGCCAGATTTACCTATAGAGTTATTGACATCTAATCAGGTTGATCACAAAAGGCACATGTCATTGTCCATCTATTATTTGCTGGACTCCAACTGAATCCTCAGTGTGCATGTCTAAACGGCAGGTTTACTGCAGTGGAGTTCAGTTTCGGGAAGGACAGACCGGGAATATCAATCCATGGTCCAAATAAATTGGCCTTTTCCTTCATGCCAGCTGTCAGGATGCTCTGCAATCTCTCAATCCATTCTGCAGAGGAGAACATGCAAGAACGCAGTGCCTATTTACACAGGAAATCACAAAGACAATACACCTGCTCCATGTGATACAATACAACACAGAAATACTTGGCCCAAGACCATCACTGCCTCAGTGAAACATGCATGTTTATTTCCTATTAAAAACACTTCTGCCTGTTAGATGCATCTTCTTCATAAATATCCAAAATATTTCATTAAAAATAAACAAAACAAAAATTACATAAAGAAAACAATCTTGAGGATCCTACATTTGTTAAAGAATATATCTCCACGGGCTTTCTTGAACAACTGAGGAACTCTGGGGCCAGTGCACACTCAGAACTGTAGCACAGCAAGGGGAGCAGTGAGGCAGAGTGATTTTTGCCTACATTAATGCAGCAGAATGCAGTACAGACACATAGAAAAAGCAAGCATTTTTAGGTCTACATAAGGGTTTTTTTGAGCTAACAACCTAAAAATAAGAATATTCCATATTTCATTTTCCATAAGCATTTTAAGGGAAAATAAAGACAAAGTCATGCACAAGTAGTAAAGAGTGTCCTTGAGCTGAATAACAATTTTTGTGCACTGGCTGCAAAGACTCAGATTTGTCATCTGAGGCTTTTCTTACATGTTATCCTGGTATAAGAGAGAAACAGATTATTTCCCTTGGGTAAAAATGAGATGGTAGTAGGCACATTAATATTAAGGTTATAGAAGAGACATATTAAGAAAAGAAATAGAAAGCTTCTGAACAGGAGGGTAAATGCTGCTAGGGTTAACCTGGCTCTGCCTCAGTGATGGGGCTGTTCTCTTCCCAGCTGGTGTCCCAGACAAGACATAATAATACATAGGACAGTTACAGGAAAGTTTTTCATTAAGTTAGTGTTAATTTAGCACATTTTAAAACTCAAGGACCAAGAAGCAGGTCCTTGGAGCAGCCCTTACCTACAGTTGCCCCTGGTAGCTCTGCCCAGGTTGAACCTGCAGGAGCTCCAGAGTGAACTAGGAGTGCTGGTAGCTTGTGCTATATAGGTAAGACCAATACCAAAGAGCCTCCGATATGAAAAGCTATTTGTCTAGGAACATGAAGGCCAGCAGAGCTCCTGGGGGAGCTTGTAGGAGAAGCAGAAATCGCAGGGCAAAGTCACACTTGTAGTGTCTGTCTTGGTTTCCCTGAAATTCACATGGTGCCAGAAGGGATGTGCTGAAGGCTGACACTGCTCCATGCTGTCAGAGGATGTCAGGCAGATGGCACAGTGCCTGGACCATGAAAAAACTCTCTGCACACACTGACCTGCCGGAAAAGGACACCCTGCATTTCCACTGACTTCCCTCCACCTCCACTTGCCCTACTTCTCAAGAAAGAAACGTTAAACAAATTACAGTAGAAAAGTATATCATTGCAATAGTTAATACTAGGTACTCGGCTCTTTTTTACTGAAAATAAAATGCTAGCTGATCAAGATATCCAGGTTTTCCATGGACATTTTCATAGGATAATTGTGTATATTTAATTACAAAACCATTAAACACTGGGGAGACAGGGTTTTGTTCTAAACACTCTGTTGCAAAGGCAATGTGATCAATGAGACACCATACATTTTGTACTGTTTAACAGTAAAGACAAGGCACCAAATCAGCAATAGATCTGCCTTTTGCTTCTTTTCTACAATAGCGTAGTATCATTTGGTGTATATATTGGAGCCTAAGCATAGCCAGAGAAAATATTTTTCCTATTCAGCATCCAAAAGAAAAATGTCGATGGGTGATTAACAAGCTATTCCTACTAGTATCTGCTGACATTTTACAGACCTATAATTAAAACTCCAGAAAGCACCGCTACATTCTTAATCTTACTGGATGTTTTTCATTCTAACACCTTTTCAGTTTTACTGTATTTTCCTTTATGCACAGTAAAGAAAAATCTAATAAAGAATCCCACTGCATCTCATAATTGTACTTTTTCTGGCTCTGATCTCCCAGGTCACTTTGAGAGTAGCGGGAGTCAAGCAGAAGTACCCTCCATCTTGGGGGCCCCCAGGTCAGGGCAAAGGGCTGCAAAAGCCTTATCCTGGAGATACTGCAAATGCTCAGGGCTGTCATTGTACGGAACAGAGACATGAGCGGCCAGTGCACGCCAGGTCTGACCTCTGAGACAGCAGCCGCAAGGTGCAGGAGGGCAGCAGAATCTTGACCCCACAGTGCTGTGACCCGGGGCTGCGAGCACCCGTGGAAACACTGTTGGCACTGGGTAGGCTGGAAGAAGGACACCAGCAGAGGAGAGTTCCTGTGCAGGGTGAAAGCCTATGCAGCACAGCTCCCTACAGCCCAAGACCATCCACTCCTCAGTCCTTCCTTATCACTCCTTTTGCCACTGCATCAGTGCAAGTTTCTCACATTCTACCCCAAGGCCACTTTCCGCACCTGCCCCTTCTCTTAGCAGTTCCTACCACAGATCAGCAAATTATGCCCATTCATTGCATTTCTCAAGCAACAAAATAACCTCAAAGAGCTTGAATTTCACAATCCCTTGGCACATGTGTATGTGTGCACATATGCATGTGTATGAAATTTTAAACGTTTAAACTTTTAAAAGTGACCCTGGGCACTGCAGCCCAGCAGTGAACTTCAATCTGAAAAGCAAAAAGGACAGTCTGATGGTCTGCCATTCACCTGGATAACAGTGATCATTTTGTGGCTACAGACGCAGTGGCCAAAATCATGCAATGCTGAGAAGCATCATCTATACTCTGGGATTTCAAAGAGCTATTTTTCCTCAACTAGAAGTAGAAGTAATCAAATAATAAGCCAGAGGTGGAGTGTCTGATAAAAAGGCGTCGATTTGCTATTGTACCAGTAGCTGTGTGCTCATTGGCACTGCTAGCTGGAATGTTGATTCGCAACTTAGTCTGCAGCTGCTCAGTGTTTGAATACTCCTTTGCTCAATTACAGCTATTTATAAAGGTTTTTTGTGTTCACCTCTGAGGATGCTTTGACAGTGAACCTGACTTTATCCAAAAGTTCAGGATTTCATATAAGTTCATTACACATCTGGAAGAACTTGATTGAAGAGATTATGGATTAGCTTTACTACAGCATACCAAGTGAGGAGCTTCATGAAGCTACTAACGCTGCTTTCGGCCAAAAAGGTGTACTGCAGCCCTTTCAACAGCCTTGAGCACAGTAACCCAGCCTTCTGGGCCTGGCAGTTTGAAAATATCACCATGAATCAAACAGCAGATGTCCACCACATCTGTGTGCCAATGGTAATAATAAAACAGGCTGAAAAGATTTAGAGTAGTATCTGAGATTTTGTTTTGGGCTATTTTTAAACTCTGATAGAACTGTAGTTGACTTTATATGGCTATCTGGTAGTCAGCCAACAGGACTAACTTTGTATGAAGCAGGACCCTCGGTCCTGTTAACAGGCACTTTCCATTGCACATGCAAAATCTGAGAGAGCAGAGACTTCACTTAGTTAAATGAAGTATGTATGAATTATGAACAAAATATTTAGGTGCATGTTTCATGCCATATTGGCCACGTCAACTGCTGTCTCTGGCAGGAGTAGAGCACTACAGTATCACTGGATGACCCCTGAAGGAGAAGCTTCTTCAAAAGGAGAGATTAACTTGGAAGTATTTGGAGAAAACTTTCTATGTGAAACTAAGATTTTTTAAATATATTTGGAAATAATTTATGTCATTTCAGCTTTTATAGTCATACCGTAAGTTGGCAAATATAGGAACCCTCTAAAACTCAATTTGGAGTCTTAGAAAGCAGGCATTCCTTATTGTGGCAATGGGCACTCAGCAGATCACTCCACCTAGTGTGTCCCTGAGTTGCTCTACTACAGGGGTTATATGCAATCAAAATATACACATTCATTAGATTTCTACAGAAAAATTACCATATTCATACTATTCTTGGAACTCATTGATATATGCAAATGTCTTTAACACGTGCACATTCCTGTTCATTGGTGGTCTTCCAGGGTCCTCTGGTGGTCTTCCTTAGTCTCCCTCACCGTGTCTGCTGGTTGAGCTCAGTCTCTGGGCATGCTCAGTTCATTTTTGACTTGGTTACACAGTTCTTACTGATACTAAACTAGCTTATTCTAGTACATTTCCCTTATTTATTCTACTGAAGGATACAGTGTCTCCAGGTTCCCTTCTATCTAATCACACATTGCGAATGTATAGTCTTACAACTTGCTAAGTATACTGAGTATTTCAAACCTAGCTATGTTGCTCCAATTAGAGGGGGTCGTATATTCTTTTGAAGCCAGCATCAGGTATCAATGGTATAATGTTTAAACTGTCTAACCTTATGAAGTTGGGATTCACCACTAATATATAGCAAATATAAAGTACAATAGAGAACAAGAATCACAAAATCCAACATAGTTTAGTAATACAAAGAGTACAATATAAAACATCACGCATATAGTATTCAAAAAAAATTTGTGTTAAGCTGCAAACCCACCAGGTGAAAATGACAGGAGAAAGTTGAAGGTACCTTGCCAGTAGCAGGCTGACCTTTGTGTGGTGTCATCGGAAAAGGTTGTGTGACCCCAAGGTGCATTGTTCTCTATTACTGCAGAGGCTTTGTTATCCAGCATCACTGCAGCCTCATCTGGCACTCCAGGCATAATTTCACTCACCTGAGCTTAGAGGGACCAGCTGAAATGGTGATCAGCACTGAGAGAGTTTATCTGGGCAACAGGGACGGAGCCTGCTTCTGCTGCTGAAGGCTTACAGCCCATGACCTGTGCATCACAGCAGGATGACAGCTGCAGGAATGTGCTTTATCGGCACGCTGGGGATGGAGAGAAAGGGAGAATGTTTATTAAAGACAAAGAACAGTTTCCGCAGAAAGACAAATACAGAGACTAGATATATTTTACAGAAAAAAGGTAAATATAGCCCTTAGAAGAATGAGACCCTCAAAAGCAGCACTAGAAATTATATCAAAAGAAAAACTTCACAAAGTTTCAAGAGCCTGATCAGAATGTGAAAGTGGTGGCACTTTGAAAGACAAGGAAACTCAATATGAACACTCTTTAAATCTTTCTCCCTGTTTCCTTGAGCAAAAGAAACACTGTTTGTCTAACAGTTTCTAGGCTCATACACTTAAGGTCTCACCTGCATTAGAGAAAAAAGATCTCCTTATGTGAAATGCACCAAAATAAATCAGGGCAATTCATAAATTCTCAATCATTGTCTTATATTTACTATGTCTGTAAAACAAACGGAAGCTTCATTTTATACAACCAGACTTTCTCTGCTTTGCTCAAAGAAATACCTTGATCAAGAAAATAAATTGTGTTTGCAAAACAAGTGGGTTATTTAAAATAATTGCTTTTAAGGGCGACAACCTAATTGTCATTTGCTCTTTAATGCATTTAGAAATTCTCATGTTCTGACAGTAGATAAAATCTTATACAAACTCTCTAAAATACTTACTATTATTTTGAAAATGCAGTTTCAACAACTCAAATATATACTTTAGATTTAGCTAACACTGAAAAATAAAAAGCAATTCCTTTTACCTCACCCTCTGCAACTAAATCATATGTAAACTCTGCTTTCCCATATTTTTTAAAACCAGAAGTGGCTTTTTAAAAAATAATCACCTCAGGAGAAATATTTTATGGAGGTGCAAAAAAGGAGAGGAAGAAAAATCAGCATAAAGCAATGCAGAAAATGCATGCAAATGAATTGCACAAATAAAGTGAATGATCCATATATGCAAATTAACATTTAAAAAAAAGTAGATTTTAGAAAAATTGTTTGGTCTTGGAATTTACATACTAATTCAATACAGTTTGCATTTTTTAGTCTGATACGTGCTTTGGCAATTATGTACTTTGAGCCACAATGTTTGTGTTAATTTTACTCAAGGTAATCTCATTTAAACAGTAAAATGCCTCACTATCTTTACAACAATGATATAACAGAATTTTAAAGTTAGATTTCCCAATTTATTTTTTGTTACATGGTCTGAGAAAATGTAAACTCACAGTGCAAATGAGTCAATAACCACAGTAATTCTAGCTACTTACTGTTTTGAAAACATGACTTTTTTACACCCCTATTGCTATAGTTTAACACTAGTTTCATTAACGTGTCAGCTGAAGGTTTCATTAGCAGGTATCCACTGGAACAGTCTTGCCACTGTCACATTCCCTTCTTATCAAGGACAATTACAGAAAAGGTGTTTCAAAACACAGTGAACCAATGCCCTTGGAGAGCTTCTCAGATGGAGAATTTCTCAATTTATGGAAGCTATATCGCATTTTCTGGCAGCAGAATATAGGGCTACTGACACTCATGACCTCAGACCTGCTAAGAACCATGGCTCATCATCGATGACTGCAAATAGAAGGATAATATTAAATGAACTCTAAAAATCCATTCCTTAGTTGCTTATCTGCTATGAGTACTTATTAATTTAAATGAGTGAACATTTGTTTTCAGAACCACTATATTTAGCCTTGACTGTCCAAACTATAGATGCAATCAACTAATAATTTATATATTACAATTGGTTTAAAATGCTACAAAAACAGAATTTTTGGCAGATACGTGGGAGATATCCATTAGTTTTTCATAGTGTTCATGTGTACCATTCCTCTTTCAAACTCTCCATTCACCCCAGAAACAGTGCAGCTTCTGCCCACGCAGTACACCCACAGCCTCTGCTGCAATACAGTCAGCCTGCCCTGCTCCACACCAAGCATCGTTCCACGCGATCTGGCAAAGCAAAAAGAGCAAGCCCAAACTGGAGATGTTTCAATCCTTCACCTGTGAGAGTCAGCCAAAGACATAAAACATCCTGTGCTTCCTCTCTTCCTGGCAGTTTGCTTGTGTTGTCACTGAATATAAAACATACCAGACACTACTATAGAGTTGTTCCTCCACACCTACGAGGAAAGGTGGTTGCAGCAGGGAAGTACCATCCCGACATGAAGGCTATATCCATACAACAGGTAGGAAGGAAAATGAAGTATCAAGCTGCCTTGTGCATTGCTCTGGATGAAGTAAAATCTAACTCCCCCCTTTTAAGACTTTCCATAATGATAAGCTGGACTCTCTTTTTTACTTTAGTCTAATATATCTTACGGCCCACAAAAGAAGAACAAAGTTTGCCAAGATCATTAGGTGACAGCGTTATCAAAAAAGTGGTTTTGTTCGCCTGGTGTGCAAAACACCAAACTATACACAGAGCGAACGTATTTTTTTTAAATTCATTTTTGTGCAAAGATGGGTGCTGGGTGGTAACCCACAAAGCTGCACCCCGCACTGAGAAACTCCAAGGCATTTACATAGTTAAATGTGTCAGTCACAGCCAATATTCACACACCTCAGCTAATATTTGGCTCATTTCTTTCTTGCTTCAATTTAAAGGTACAGCTCACTTTTAATTTACCATGCATGCTCAGAGAGTGAGGGGCTTACTAGAGGGGGATGGTGCCTGGCCTATGGGTGTGATTTTTAGTATTATAACGAGGATAGTTCACCAAAAGGGCACTTCGGTTTTATTCTTATCTACATCCCGATTAATTGTTGTCCTTAACTACACACTTTATCACCCCGTTCTCAGCGGCTTCGGAGGAGGGATGTTTGCTGTGATCAGACTCTCAACTCTCCTCAGGTATATATTCCTAAAACAAGTGGTTTCCTGTCTCTCAGTTTCTGTCTCTGACCATAAAATTCTGTTTCACCAGTCTCACATAGTGCACTGTTATGACTTACCGGAAAGTTAAAAAAAAAAGTCCATTTGCTTCAAGATATCAACAGCACCGTCTGTTTTCTGTATCCTGGTTTTACATTTAGGCTGCTAACCCCCATGTTACTCTCACCAGAAGAGATCCTGCCTGAACATCCTCACACTTTTGTCTTCGGCTGTTCCTGCCACTTTGTTATTGCCAAATTCAGTAACAATTAAGTGGGCACACATTCATGGTTGACTTTGATGACACGCATAAACCCCAAAGTATCCAAACATGCAACCTGGGGAAGCTGTGTCTCTCTGACAGCAGCTGAAATCCTCCGAAGTGTTACAGTGGGCACTCTATGCATATTCACATAGCTACAGGCAAAGGAAGCCAGTGCCTGCAGAGGTACTTCGCACCAGCTCTCTGGGTGCTTTTAGGGTGGAAGGCACTAGCAGAAGTGTGGGACCAGCAAGGCAGGCAAAGTGCTCCCACCTCCCTCATCAGTTTGTTACTGACAAGGTTTAGCTCTCACCTCTTCCCCCTTAGCAGGTGAGTCAGGTTTGTGTCCCTGCATGTTCTTGTTCATGGCTTCCTTCTTCCGTACTGTCTGGGTTGGGTTTGGAGTTTATTTTGCAGTGAGAAAGACCAGACATCATTAACAGAGCAGATGCTCTCCTTACACATGCTCTTACACTAAGTTTTATCCTAAAAACAAAAAAAAATGGCTGCATGTAGTGCACTGACCTGGTCCTCCCTGTCCACTTCAGAGTAAAAAGAGAACCTCCTGGGAATGGTCTTCTAAAAGGGAAGAGATTAAAGAACATATGTACAAGTGATGAAACACTGTCTTCAGGATTTAGAGACCTCATTTACAGCTTGTTGGACCACTCTGTTGCAGAAAATGTCTCTTCTTTGGATAACATAGGGAACTATTTTTATTTTCAGCCTTACTGGCAATGTCTGAAGATAGTCTGGCATATATCTGGAGATAGTCTGGCATATAGAGCATAAGAATGTTCTATGTATATGGGATCTGTTTCTTCTCTTACAAATACTGATTTTAATTACACCAAAGGATAGTGGTGCTATAGTAAGGATAAATTCTAGTCTCTCAGGGATCAGAAAGTTCTAAATCAAGTTGTGTAAAGACCCCTTTTTCTCCCAGATTCATTCAGAACTGAGGGGGAAGAGGGAGGGAGGAGTGTGAAGAAGCTGGGACCAAACCACACACATTTTAACCCGTGGGAGCTACGCATATTTGATCCAAGCAGGGGCAGGATCGTAGAAGAAATTTCTGCATTGTCTGCCTTCCACTACATTTCTACAAAGTGGACGCATAAAGCATTAATGACCCATGTGGGTTTGTACATCATACCCTGCGAATAATGAAGTTGCACAGCAGCAAGGAATCCAGAGCAAAGTGAAGTGATGCCATGGCAGTGGCCATTTCAGCTTCAGCTTAAAACATGCTGAGTTTAGAGCCCTCAACGTGTAAGTCTGTGTCGTGGTTTAGCCGGCAGCTCAGCCCCACACAGGCGCTCGCTCACTCCCCCACCGGTAGATGGGGGAGAGAACCAGAAGGGTAACGCTCGTGGGCTAAGATAAGAACAGCTTAATAATTAAAATTAGAAGAAACAACAAAAATGCAAGGTAAAGGAGAACAACGAGAGGCGCGAAACCCGGGGGAGGGAGGGGAACAAACCGCACGCACCACGTCCACTCACCACCCGACGCCGCAACTGCCCGCCCCCGGGCCCCCCCCCGCCAAATATACTGGCCATGGTGTCACGTGGTATGGAATGAACATCGCATTGGCCAGTCGGGGTCAGCCGCCCCCGCCGTGGCCCCGCCCCTCCCAGACCCCTGCCACGCGGCAGAGCGCGGGAAGCTGGAAGGGCAGCCGACCCCCCCACTGCCCCGGAGGAGAATTAACCCCTTCTCAGCCAAAACCAGCACAGTCTGCCTTAGGCGCAGAAGCAGGTAACTCTCTTCCTTTGGTTGGAGGAAGTTACCTTCTCACCCGTTAAGAAAATGATATAGTGAAGTCAACTTTGATGCCCCCATGGAAATTCTACAGGCAGAAGTTCTTTCCATTAGATATCCTCTGTCTCCTTGGATACTGCCAGTCTAGTTAGCTCTCACTCGTTTTTATTCAGAACCACTTCTGGATCCCTAAGCTACAAACTGTCATTAATGTTGAGGAATTTTTATGGTACACCTTTAGGTGAATTAAATACACGTTTGTGTTTAAATATATAAATATATGAAAAAATTAATGAGCAATGCATTGGACAGAATCTCACTGCCATCAGTGCTTCTACAAAGAAGCTGCAGAGATGCGACACCAGCTGATTCCTTGGATACACCTGCAGCAGCACCAACCCTGTGAGCATCAGCATGGGGCACCTCAGCCCAGCCCTGGGCCCATCCCCCAGCCCAGCTCTGCTGCCCAAAGTAGGCCCTGAGCACTTGCATTCCAGGGTGGCTACAAGACAATGCTGTGGCTGTTTCTTATCTCACCACCAAAGGAAACCTCATTCCCTTACAGGGAGTCCTTCTGTCTCAGGCATTCCTGCTTCCAGCCAGTTTAACTCCTTCTGCTGATGGGCCTTCTCTCCCTCTGCACAAGATCATTCCTTGGTCACAAATTACCACTGCTGAGCAGTTACAGCTAGAATTTCCCCTTCACGAGCTATACAGCTTTAGCTCTTTCCTCCAGAAATGCAAAGAGAAAAAGCTGCAAAAGCAACTACCTATTTTTATCCACTTTTAGCTTATCTCAGGAGAAAAAATAATGTGATCAAGCTGGTCCCTGCAACCTCTGAAAATCCATAATTCACTGGATTGGTACGAAGTTTTAGGTGTCCCTAAATGCTGAATTTTCATTCTGGTTTTTGGGAGACAGTTTCTGTAACTATTGCTATACAAGCATCACTGTTAGAACCTGTTTCCTCAATGCCTTCAACAAGCAAGCCCCTCATATTGTTTCAGTCAGATTTGGGACAGGTGATCAAGGCCAGAACTTATTACTATAGAAAACTTCAGAACAGTGTTAAACATGACAGAAAACCCTATTCTGCATAGACCCCGTTCAAGTTTTCTCACTGAATCAATCACTCTGCAAATGGTCACACTCATCATTGTCTTCAAGTAACACACAGGAGAAGAGACCACAGAGGACTGCTTACAAAAACTTCATGAAGGATTTACATAGAAATCAGTTTCAGATTTTTACTTAGTAAAGTCAGAATTATTTCAGGATATGTGCTGAACACTATAAACAGACTTTAGAAAGAAGTACTTATAAATGAGTATATAGCAAGTAGCCAGCAAATGTTGATTCCAAGTCCCAGAGGTCACTGTTGGAACCTTTTCTCTTTTTAAAGTATATAAATGACCTACACCAAGAGGCTATCCATAAACCTGCCAGATTTGCTGATGAGGCAGAACTGGGAGACTGGTAAATGCACAGCAAGCAACAAAGGAAATTGCAGATCTGCTGCATAATTAGGCTAAGAGAAGTTTAATTCAGACTTGCAGTGGATTGCATGCCAAAATGAAAATAACAGACTGATTAGGTTGAAATTTCTAGTATCTTATCTCTTAAACTAATGAAATAATTTGCAGACAGGATTACATTTAATAGAATTAACGTAACAGAATACAAATCAGGTTATCTGAAATAGCAAGAGGAGCAAGAACTCCAGAAGACTTCAGGGAGGAAGTAATGCCTCCCCACATCAGATGCTCTTCTGTTTGACTGGCCCAATGCATATCTGGGTCTCACAGTGGAAAAACCTGACATGCATTCGGTGTTGGATCCAGCTGTTCAGACAGATTTGAGAGGTAAAAAAGATAATTTCCAATTGTTGCAGAAATTGCTGTTGAGTGTTTTCCCTGACTCAGATTTTATGTGAAGGATACTCTAGAACTGTGTACGTGTGGAAACCAATATCCTCTGTACAGAGGATCAGACACTTCAAGCTTTGAGATTTCAGCTCTTCATTCAGGATTTGGATGGTCTTCATTGAGTTCATGTCATCCATGTGATCATGGATGTATGAGATACAAAATGGCTACAAAAATAAAACAAATATTACTGCTGAGTCCACACAGAGGTTTATTTGCTTGTCATGTGGGTACTAGAATCACAAAATTTCATTCACGTGCTGCATTATTTTTTAACATATGGCAACCATTTCTCAATCACACATTCCATTCCTCTCTAGTAAAAGGAATACAAACCATGTCTCATTTTTCACTCAATAATTTAACATGACCCAAAGCTATTCTGGGTTTGAAATGAAGTGGCGGGTTTTTGTTTTGCAATTTAACAGCATGTAAAAGGTGTGTTCAGTGACGACACAGGGAATAAACCTTGACAACTGTGAGAAAGTACACCTGGAAGCCCATTTCTGGTTTTATGTGTATTATAAGACAGGAATAGCTTTATTCCCACAAGCACATTTGTCTTCAGTAATCAATTTGGTTGAAACAGGGTCACGAATGAGGTCATCCCACAGTTATAATGTCACCAGTGAGGTACCTGAGAAATACTTGCAAAGATACATACTGTTTTCAAATAAGACAGATCACTTATTTCAGCTGTTAGTCTGTTAAACAATTTTACAGCCACAGTGTTGTTTGTTTGACTCGGCAAGAGTCAGCCTCCTGCCCTTTCCCCGTGAAACTCAATAGCAAACCTGAAGCAGCAGCAGTGAACTACATCAGAGCTGAAAAATATGGAGAGCTTAACCCTGATCCACTGAAGAGGCTGATGAAGTTCGTAGTGACTTGAATAAGTAAACAAATGAGCCAAGCCTAGGTGAGCATGAGGTCTCTGATTCACGTGACTCACTGAGATCTCTGTGGTCTATTGAGACTGACTGTCCCAAAATCCACCCTCAGACAGGGCAAGGCACATTTTTAAGTCCAGAAGACATCTGCATTTTACTTAGGCTTCCAACCGCCTATTTGTACCTGAGTATGAGGTTTGCACCCAGTTACCCAGGACACAAATCAGGTGCCCAGTATAAAGACAGATTTACAGTGATCTTTGCCTGTGAATTATCAGCCATTATTATGTAAAAATTGTTTTAAAATACTGAAATATATGTGTTCCTGGTCTCCAGAATTTCACCACCCAAAAGATGCAACTCACATCAACAAAATTATAAATTCCTAACAATTCATCCCTGGCAAGTGTCCTATAAATACACTTTACAGCCTCACCAGAAATGCAACACAAAGAACCCCACAGCTGTGAGGTTCCAGAGACACTGGGAATCAGGTTATAATAGAAATGGTATCATCAGCCTCACAGAAGTGATCTCGTCTCCTTCTAACTGCAGGAGCACTGTGGACAGGTATTACTTGATAGCTCTTCCTCTCACATGGAGGTAGTATTTGCATACTTACTGATACGAACAAAATCCTCTACTAATCTATCATTTAAAGTTCTCTTTCAAAAGACTTTTGTTTGTCAGTGCTTAATAACAATCCTTTTAATGTCAAGTTTAATGTAACACCTTGTGACTGACAGTAAGAAATCATACCAACAGCATAAGGGAAAGTGGCAGACATTGTCAGTAATCTTTCGATGAAGCTTTTGTGTCATTGCTTGAAACTTCTTAGAAAACATCAGTTTGAAAGCATACTGTATTTCTTTTGCAAAGTTCGCATTTCAAAACCTGATATATAGCTTTGGTGTGATTCTACTTAAACAAGTAAGTTCATGGCATTTATATATGTTTGTGTGTGTGTGTGTGTATGTGTCTGACAGAAATGTGTTTTGCTACACTAGCCTGATACTTTTCTTCATCAACAACAACAAAAAAGTATTTTATTTATTTCAAGTGGACATTTTTTGGAAGTAATAGATCATAAAATGTAAATTATTATGTGATGCATTTGGAAAAGCAATAGATTAATGGAAAATTATGGAAGACTAAAATGAGAAAGCAAAAGTATAAAAGAGGTGACACCAGGGAAAAGTAAATTTTTGAGCTGAGTAGACGATGCTGTGTAGTTTGTCAAGAATTTATCTGACATGACAACTCATGTAATGTTTTAATGAGTAACTTTAACAGGAATTATTCCTATTAGGAGTAGGTTAGTATAGTGATGATACAAATTACGGAGGCATTATCAACAGAAGACAGTTGAAACTACATTTTTCTAGCCTCTAGTCTCTACAGCCATCTAGTTTTCCTATAAGAAAAAAGTAAAAAGTGCAAAACCTTTGTGATATTTTTTGCCTATTTCTTTAATTGCTGAAAGGTCTTACTTTCAAAGAAGACGGGGGGAAAGTCTGGTCAGATCCTGGTTCACTACTCTGAAGGGTTCTGACCCACTACTAGGTAAACCTATGAGGAAGGCAAACATGGGCACCAAGGTGGGCTGCACTCATCACGCTCTCTTGCCACAGGCTCCTCATTAAGGCTGGCCAGACCTCACTCACCCTTGTAATTACTGTAGCTCCATGTCAGGGATGTTGTGTTGTTGCAGTTCCATGCCGGTGAGCAGCTCAGCCCACCCCGCCACTTGCTCACCCACTCCCAGTGGGATGGGGGAGAGAACTGGGAGGGTAAAAGTGCAAAAAATGGTAGGTTGAGATAAAGACAGTTTAACAGGTAAAGCAAAAGCTGTGTGCGCATGTGAAGCAAAACCAGCAAAATCATTCACTGCTTCCCAAGGGCAGGCAGGTGTTTCAGCCATCCCCAGGACGGCAGGGGTCCATCATGCGTGACAGTGGCTTGGGAATACAAACACCATCACTCCGAACGTCCTCCCTTCCTCCTTCTTCCCCAGCTTTTATTGCAGAGCATGATGTCCTACGGTCTGGAATATCCTTTCGGTCAGTTGTGCCGACTGTGCCCCCTCCCAGCTCGTTGTGCACCCCCAGCCTGCTCTCTGGCAGCCCACAAAACGGTTGGCCTTCTTTGTGGCAAGGGCACTGTTGGCTCACATTCAGTCTGTTGCCAGCCTGGTCACCCAGATCCTTCTGGGCAAAGCTGCTTTCCAGCCTGTCAGTCCTCAACATGTACTGGTGGGTGGGGTTGTTCCTCCGCCCTAGGTACGGGACTTTTTACTTCCCTTTGCTGAATTTCATGAGAGTCCTGTCCACTCATTCCTCTGTCGAGGTCCCTCTGGATGGCAGCACAACCTTCTTGTGTATCAGCTACTCATTCCACTTTTGTATCGTCACCAAAGCTGCTGAGGGTACACTCTGCCCTGTCATCCACATCATTAGTGAGGATGTTGAACAATATTGGACCCTGTATTGACCTCTGGGGTGCACGGCTAGTTGCTGGCCTCCAACTAGAGTTTGCATCACTATTCACCAGCCTCCGAACTTGGCCATTCAGCTAGCTTTCAGTCCACCTCACTGTCTGCTCATCTAGCCCATACTTCATCAGCTTCTCTATGAGGATCTTTTGGGAGACAGCAATGAAAGCCTTACCAAAGTCAAGGTAGACAATATCCACTGCTCTCCCCTCATTCATCAAACCAGTCATTTCACTGGCTTGAAGTAAAGCAAGTCACTGGACTGGAATGAATACTAATTAAGTTTGCTGATGACACAAAACTGGGAGGAGCTGTTGACACTCTCTGGGGCAGAGAGGCCCTGCAGAGGGATCTGGACAGACTGGAGATCTGGGCAATCACCAACCGTATGGAGTTGAACAAGGGCAGGTGCCGGGTGTTGCCCCTGGGGTGCGGCAGCCCTGGCTGTACAGGCAGCCTGGGGAGCGAGGGGCTGGGGAGCAGCTCTGCAGGGACCTGGGGGTTCCGGCTGATGGCAGGTTGAACAGGAGCCCCCAGCGTGCCCTGGCAGCCAAGAGGGCCAGCCGTGTCCTGGGGGGCACCGAGCCCTGCATCGCAGCCGGGCGAGGGGGGGGATTGTCCCGCTCTGCTCTGCGCTGGGGCGGCCTCACCTCGAGTGCTGTGGGCAGTGTTAGGCACCACAGGACATGGAGGGTATAAAGCTACTGGAGAGGGTCCAGTGAAGGGCCACAAAGATGAAGGCTCTGAAGCACTTCTTCTATAAGGAAATATTGAAAGAGCTGGGATTGTTTAGCCTGGAGAAGAGAAGGCTTGAGATGGGATGGGATGGGGAGTAGGGAATCTCATCAATGTGTACAAATGTTTGAAGGGAGGGTGTAAAGAAGACCAAGCCAGGCCCTTTCCAGTGGTGTCTGGGGACAGAAGAAGAGGCAGTGGGCACAAACTGAAACAGAGGAGACTCCATCTGAACTTAAGGAGAAAGCTTTTACCCTGAGGGTGACCAAGCACTGGCACAGGTTGCCTAGAGAGGTTGTGGATTCTCCATTCTTAGAAAGAGTCAAAAGCTGTCTGGACATGATGCTGGGCAACCTACTCTAGATGACCCAGTCTGAGCAGAGAGGTTGGACAAGATGTCTTCCAGAAGCCCCTACGAATCCCAACCATTCTGTGATTCATCAATGCCATGCAGAAGAATTGCCTAATGACAGCTTGCAGGTAGTATTTTTGCCTATATGCACAAGCACGGTCTGTTTTGGTTTAGTTTGGGGGAGGAGAAAACAATCTGTTGGTAGTTCATACTTGATTGATAAATCCTTGTAATTTCAAGAATCTTTTTATGGAGTTCAGTTCAGATAATCTTATGATAAATGCTGGGTGAGGAATAATGCTGAAATTTAAGCAACTGTTTTTATATTCCTCTTCATTTAAGTTAAGAAAGAGATGGCTGGAGGGCAGGTTAAAGGGAGGGGAGGGCAGGTTAAAGGGAGGGGAGGGCAGGTTAAAGGGAGGGGAGGGCAGGTAGGTACTGAGGCCATTTGGGAGTGGAGCAAGGGCAGGGATTAGGTCTCGCACTTGCTGCAGGATCCCTTTCTCTGTTGACTCACCTCCCAATATATACCTGTGCTCAGTGTTACTCCTTCCAAGGTGCAGAATCCAGCATTTGGACTTGTTAGATTTCATGCCACTGATGATTGCCCAATGCTCCAATCTATCTAGATCCCTCTCTCTGCAAGGCCTTTTGTCCCTCAAGAGGTTCAACAGCACCTCCCACTTTGATATCATCAGCAAACTCAGTAATGGTGCATTCCACTCCTGCATCCAGATGAATGGAACAGGAAATTAGTAAGGGTCCTGCCCTAATAAGGGAGTTATTTTCATGTTAATTTCAGTTTAGTTTATGTCAGCTTTCCAAATGTGGGTACAGTTAGCTTGATGCAACGCTGCACCAGTGGAATCCTCTGCTTTTGGTCAGCTACAGTGCCAGTACAGGCACACAAGCATTTGCCTGGGATAATCTGCACAGCAGCATTTTGCTCTAATGGGAACACAGTGATAAGAGTAGGGAATATCACAGATGCTCTTCTTTATTTCCAAGGTAGCCTGGGCACCTCCCCTGCCCCTGCGCAAAATTTACCCCTCCTCCTCTTGACTTGCCAATGTAGTATGTTCCCTGGCTTATAGGCAGGGTGGGAAGCGAAGTCTATCCCATGTAGTTCATTGCAGAGGCTCTTGAGTTTATGGACCCACACGTGCAGGATTACATGCTCTTGTTTTCTGGATGAGGTCTCTCAGGCAGAACAGCAGCACTTCCAGTCCCCAGGAGGCCTCCTGGGAGCAACCTGCCTTTCAGCTTGGGGCTGATGAATTCACAATAGTCTATGCTTGAGCTGCTGAGAATGCCTTATTGTACAGAGACTTTCCCCCCACTGCCAAAATAAATTCTCCTTTCGTTTTTTTATAGAAGGAGCTAATTTAGAACAACCCAATAAAAAAGAACAACAAATGTGAAAGTCACTACAATGTTCAGATTTAAATAAATAAAGCAGTCAATTGATTTGCTGCACCCAAAATCAATCCTGAAATCCCAGAGTCCCCATTTGATGACTTCATCATTTAAAGCACACGTATTTCTATAATGCTTCAGAAGCTGCATCTGACAGCTTAGTTTGGAAGAGGAATAATCTGGTTCTCATGAAGTGCCAAAAGGGAGTATTAATGAGTGTGGTGGGTACTGTGATTGGTGCAGATGCTTAAGGTGGGAACAGAAAGAATTTGTCGAAGCAGATGGGTTTGCATTTTTGACCCAATGTCTTACTGCACAGTGCAGCCCTTTCTTGCTCTAGCTTTTAACCTCCTTCAAAATTAAGGGTTCTTGCAGAATTACAGCCCTGATCTGATCTACAAGTGGTAGGTAAGGCTATTAAAAAAAAAAAAAAAAGAGATATCAGAACACAGTGCTGCATACACCTGAATTTGAAGTTTTCTTGTCCAAAATTAAGTTGAGGAAACAGAAATAATGACCAAGTCAGCACCTGTAGCCACAATAGAGGTCAAAATAAAACGCAAATGTTGAGCTAAACTACACAAGGCACTAAAGGGTATGTCAGTGTGGCTCAGGGCAACAATATAAAGCAGTTCTGGAACCAACTCTGGCAAACTCTGCTTCAGAAAGGTGTGCAGATATATTGGCACTATCCTCATCTAGCACTGCATGTCATGATGCATCTTTTCATACCTGTAGGCTACCGTAGAGGTCCACACTGCCTTCTCCAATTGATATCCCAAAGAAAATGGAATTTTCTTCTAAGTAATAACAACCAACCATGTGAGCCTTGCAGAACAGAATGTGGTGGCCACAGAAGGGAGCTGAAAGATAGGGAAGCATTTGTTTTATGACTATATCCTTGAAGAACTATAGGAAGGATGGGGACAATCTTTTTAGCATGACCTGTTGTGACAGGACAAGGGGCGGTGGTTTTAAACTAAAGGAGGGGACATTTAGACTGGATATAAGGAAAAAACTTTTTACAATGAGAGTGGCGAAGTGCTGGAACAGGTTGCCCAGAGGGGCTGTGGAGGCCCCATCCCTGGAAACATTCAAGGCCAGGTTGGATGGGGCTCTGAGCGACCTGCTCTAGCTGAAGATGTCCCTGCTCACTGCAGGGGGTTGGACTAGATGGCCTCTAAAGGTCCCTTCCAATCCAAACCATTCTATGAGTCTATGAAGAACTGAGAGACTGATAAAAGTGAACATCCCACCTCAGAAGACACTGAAAGCTGGGTGATAAAGTATATAGTCAAGCAGGATGACTAATTGGGATGTTCATAAGAACTAAAACTAAGTGTCCTTTAGGTGAACTATTCTCATTATAACACTAAAAATCACACCCATCGGCCAGAAAAACCCCTACTCAAATAAGCCCCTCCCTCTCTGAGTGTGCATGGTAAATTTAAAGGGACCTGTACCTTTAAGATGAAGTGAGAAAGAAACTAACCAGTTACTAGCTGGGGGCAGGGGGCGGGATGAATATTGGCTGTTACTGACACATTTAACTGTGTAAATACCTTGTAGTTTCTTGGTGCGGGGTGCAGCTTTGTGGAGTTACCACCTAGCACCCATCTTTGCACAAATATTAAATGAATAAAATACCTCCACTCTGTGTGTATTTTGGCGTTTTGCACACCGGGCAAACGAACTCACTTTTTGGGATAACACCATACAGGTACCAGAATTATAACAGGGGACCAGGGGTCTCCATCCATGGGCAAGGGACACAGCTGCCACTTTTCTGTTTGCAGGTTCAGCCAGTAGCAAACTGAGGATGTACCACAGAGGCACGCGCAGGGTCACACGCAGAGGCACACGCGCAACAAGGACACAGCCAGCTGCACAGACTGTGCAAGGCGCTGCTCTCCACAGCACCCATATCTAGGGCTGATGTAAAACATAACTGCAGGCAGCTGAGTCCCTTCCTCCTCTTTGGTCAGGACCGACGGTCACTAGTGAAGGCACACGCCCCCCCACTCTCTAGAGTCACAAGCACACGCACGTTTACAGGTCCCCCGAAGTATCAATTTGATATATGCACAAATTCCCCCCACACCAGGTTTGGGGAAGGCACAAGCCCTGTCCTGCGTCCCATCCCCCACTGGAAGCTGGCACCAGGCACATGGGCGTGACTTGCTGCTCCAGCTGCCAGATGTGAGACCCTCACTGCCTCACTCACACCAGTCCCCTATTAGCTGGTTTTTTGCCTTCACCAGTGGCTGGTGGCCAAGAACTCACGCGCTGCATCTGCTGGCACAGAGTCACCACTCCCTCCAGCAGCTGAGACCACAGCTTCTAGACACAGGATGCACCTGCACCCCTGTCTGACTCCAGCTGCTGGCACCAAATCCACTCACATCCATCCCCCCCATAGGTGGCACTTAGTTTTTGCAGCGCTCACACATGTGGGATAGTGAGCTCACAGACAGGAATGGTTAAGAAAGGATTTAATGAGAAGACAGGACAGACTGCAGAGGTTGGGCACAGGGCTCGGGCAGAGAAGTGTACTGACCATTTGGAGTTTATATGCAACAGGCCTCTTTTATTCCCCTTTCTGTCTATTTGCCCCCTTTCACTTATCCCGTTTTGACAAGGTCCTTGATTAGGTAATCTTACTGAAATAAGCACTGTCACACTCCACATACTCCTATAAGTGAGTAACTCACCAGGTTTGGTTCTTGTCATTAGCTCTGTTACTTTGGCACTCAGGTTTGTACCTCTGTACGCTTTGCTCCCCACCTTCTCCTGATCTTCCCACTTAACAAGGTGCTTGAACAGATAATCCTGAAGGAGCAGATGCTGTCTTCTCCGACATGACCTTAGGGCTGGCGGGGGCAAGGGCCCTCTCTTCTCATTCATTCATTCACATTGAAATGGCATTAGAGTACTGAACTGACACTGGGAACACTAACTAGTGTTTCCATCAGTACTCTTAGGTTTCAGTGCCCAAGAGATGCCCTTTCTGTCATGTGCAGAACAGCTACCTGCGTTTTTGTAACCAAGGCAAGATCAGCAGTTGGCACACCCATGCAAAATGCAGGCACCAGCATAACTTGTAAGTGCTTAATTCAAAATGATGCTCAGTTTTTATTACTAATTAGATCTTTTGTGGCAGAGCCCTGTGGGATCTTAGATCAAAGGCCCAGCAGTGCCTGGCTTTGCACACATCAGTCTAGAACAGTCAGCATTTTTACACGAGCCACCAAAGGGGCCAAGACAAACTGCATCATACTTGTTAGAAAACCAGTCTCAGCATGGCAGCTTTCTGACACTTTTTTTTTTAATGAGTCCTGAGAAAATTCTTCCTGAAGGAAACAATCCTTTAATTCCAACAAGCAAAGCTTTTCTGCAGACCAATTATGAAGCATCACCACCATAAACATCACAGCAGCATGCTGCCCTCTTTCACTTTTCAACTTTTAACAGCTCTTGTAGAGAAACTGCAGTTTTTCTGCTTTGATTTTTCTACTGAAATAAATTTCAGAGAGTTCCTGTGGGATCCAAACCTGAAATACTGTCCACAGCATTACTAATTTGGAATTTTCTTTCAGGTTTTGAATTCCTCCCTTTTTAGAATGTTTTCTTTTGCATGGCATGGGATCAAGGAACATTAATCTATTCTTACCTCCCAGAAGATTCATGTGAATTTTACTTGTATTATTGGCTATTTTGCTTCTGCGTACTAAACGCTTAGAAGCTAAAATCAAGTGAAATCCAAACACAGTGTGGAATTGTTGCTAAGGCTGGCAATCCTCACAGGCTGGAGAAAGATGGACAAGAACAGCATCAGCCAAGGAGGGATGGAGTAGCAAACAGCATCCTTCCCTTTCCAGCATGCTGGTCAACACATTACATGGAGCTGCTTGAAACACAGATTCATCTCCCCTCGCTGCACTCATGTTCTTGCCAACTCAGTGTGAAAGCAGCGTTGTGCAGGGCTGTGAGACATCCCGGGTCATGCCGGAGAAGCTCACATAGACAAGTGTGGGCAAAAAGCCCCCCGCCTTGAAAGTGGTACTGAGCTGAGACGGCCTGGGGGGCCTGTGGTATATCCAGCACTGGAAATTTTAAAGACTAAGCTGGACCAGAACTTGAGGTACCTGATATAATGGCCCTGCTCTGAGCAGCAGTTTGGACTAGAAACCTCCAAATATCCTTTCCAGCCTCAGTTATGCTGTGATTCTGTGCTTTCCTCTGACTCCCGTTAGAACAACAGGATTTATGGTGGAGAACTTCTATGTAGGATAGGAGAAGCACCTGCTAAGCACATCTGGCCCTGGGACTTCAGAACGACCATGCGTCCATCGTAGAGAAGCCACTAAAGAACCGCGAGGAAGGAGAGATGGGATTGAAGACCCACCTCCTGAGCCTCACAGAGTGTCAGAGTCCCACCACCCTTTGCACCATGGAGGGAGCCCAAATGACCACTTGGCAGGGTCTCGCACCACCCCAACCCACCTTCACGAAAGCCCCTGGTAGTGCCAACTACCAGGATAATCCCTTGCTCCTGGTCATAGGCATGACACAGTAACTAGAAAGGGTCTGCTGATCAACACACATGTGCAATGTCCCAAAGGTGCAGAGGGGAGAGTGATCACGATCTAAACAAAGCATCATTAATACATTTTAATTAGTTGAACCCCCAAGCAGATGGTGACCCCTTCCAGGCTGCCAAAGGTAGTCCATAAATAAAAGAAGCTTTTTGCTTTGCAGAATGCGTATGGGAGTGAACTTCCAAGGACTATGTAAATAGTAACAGGACAACGTACATCAACAAACCCCTTGGAACTTTTTTGTTGCTATGAAATACAGAAAATACCAGGCTGGCTGTTGCAGAAGCAACAGGAGCATAGCACAACATTATCTTTGATCAGTCGTACAGATCGCTTAATTGCAGCTGAACATTAGACGGTGATATTTTCCTAACTTCTCCCACAGTTAAAATTACATATCTTTGTTATACCAAAGAATATGTGTTAAAGAAGTCAGATCGCCAAGCATCTCAAATGACAAAACAAGAAAAAAAGGGTAGACTGAACAGGGAGCAATTTTCTCCATGACCACTGACAGAAATACCAGCTTCCAACAGATGTTCATTATTACACAGCTGAAGAGGGACTAATCTGTAGGGGGCATGATTATTTTGAAGACTATGCTCAAAGCATTCAGGTAAATGTAAAGTTCATCAAACCGTACATGTGTTTGTAGTGTAAAGTATAGCTAGTTAAGGGGAAAAAACCTCTTCAGAGCTTGAAACTTACTTTTATTTCAAAACCTAGTCTAATACATTTTAGAACCTGTTCATTTATATTAATTTCTTAAGATAAATGTACAGATTTAAAATAGAAGCCTCAAGTATTCTAAATCCAGCAACCTAAAATTAATTAAGAGGTGGTTGCACAGCTACATGGCCGTAGTAATGATTACCAGTCACACTGATAACTGGATCTGTGATTCTGTGACCTGTAATGCTGCCAAGGGCTACAGGGACCACAGCCTGCCAGCTGTGAAGGTACCAGATTTCAGGACCCTCCTGAACACTCCTAGGGTTTTCTGGAAATCTTGCCATCCCTCCCAGCACAAGTAATGGTGAGAGGAATAAATGAGAAGTACTGCATACAACAGGCAGGCTTCTGGAAAAGAGGATGAAGAGAAGCACATTAGTAAATAATTTTTTAAAATGCTTCTGGTTCACACACTTCACCGTAATCTCAGTGTGTGACAGAGAAAGTCATGTAGAAAAGAGAGATTTCAATTTATTGGAAATAGGGAAACTCATGGAATGGGTGGGGAATGTAACCTAGTTACTGGCCACAGACACTCTGAGGATGACCACAGAAAGTAGGAGAAATATTTTTTCCTAAGTTTCTAGGACCAGTAGGTGATAAAGGTGTGAAAGCAGTGCTCAGAGAAGGTATAATAAAACAGATGCTCCATGGAATGTTACCGTCAGCTCCCTAGGCACCAGGATCAACATAAGAACTGGTGACCTAGGGCATACTGAAAACCAAAGATCAGCAAACCATTAGCCGCTGAAGGCAGTCCAAAGAAACTGTGGCATGCAGCTAGCCCCTGCAGCACTACCACACCTATTTCAGGAAGAACATTTGCAACACCCACCTGCCCTTCACATATGCATACATTTAACCAAACTCATTAGTAAAAAAACACCAAAAAATTTCCCCTGAACCAGGAACCACCTAATGACATCACAGTTCATTCCAGCAACAGATAAGAAATTTGCTAGCACGCTAAGGCTACCACAATAAATCGATCCCTCTAGCAGCAGAAGTGCTGAAAAAGGCTATGTGCACCAGAACAAACTTACAAAGGCAAGTGATGTTGCAGAAGCGGATGGCAACAACTGAGAAGAGATTTTGCACAGTAGTCTCGCTTTAAAGAGTGAGCTACTGTTTTGGTTTCCCGTTTAAATCACAGTCCTCTTTTTTTAGAAGTTACATTTATTATGCATAAAACTATCTTAAATGTAACAATGAAATTTATATTTTCCCTAATTAATATTTTCCTTAATATTAGAATTGTACTGATTGCAGAAATCAGCTAAACATTGACTTTGCAAAGTAAGCTGCAAATTACAAATGATTTATATTGTACAAGCACTTTTAAAGAATTTATTAAAAAACAAAAACTATTAATAAACTGTGCTGAAAGTGAGAAGAACCATTTTATATGATAAACGGAACCTTATTGTGTCTGAACTATCTGAAGTCAGCTGAAATGCACATTTGTAAGAAAAATTACATAAGGAAAACTGTTTTACTAGTACTGACTAAAAAAAAAAAAAAAAAACCACAAAAAAACCAAAACCACCCCTGATTTTCATTTGAGCAGATCAATGATGTGTTTTGGCCCAAAGTTGACAGGGAAAATGCGATACTTCACAGCAATACAGGCAATAAGGGAATTCACACCATCAGCGTTAAGCAGGCTACTCAAAAAACGTGGCATACCCTGTCTTGACTGCCAAACTGATGTATAACTGGCTGAATTATAACTTCCCAGTCACACAGATTTTTTTTTTTCCTTTTTATACCCCTTCAAATTCTGTGATAGCAGGAAAACAATTTAACTGTTCGTTCTCCTTTCCCGAGGAGGAGTTCAACTCCCCCAGCTCTGCACCAGGACCTCCCCGGCACTTGCGGCGAGCGCGAGCCCGCGGCGGCAGGGCCCGTACGCGCACCACACCCGCACACTCACCGCGCCGCCAGGCCACGGGCGAAGCGTTCCGGAGCGGAGGGTCGCGCCGCAGGATCCTTCCCACAACGGCAAAACCGCGGCAAAGGGCACGAAGGCAAAAAGCAGCAGCGCGGGAGAGCGAGGGCAGCGCAGCCCCGGCAGGGCGGGAAGGAGCGAGCTCCTGACTGAGGCAGCTCTGCCCGGAGCGGGCGGGGACCGGAGCGCGGGCGGCAGTTTAGGGCCCGGTGTACCCGCCCTTCGGCCGAGGCCACGGGCGAAGGGTTCTGCAGCGGGGGTCGTGCCGGAGGTGCCTTCCCAAAGCGGCGACACCCAGGCAAAAAGCGCGAAGGCAAGAGCAAGCGCGCAGCAGAGCGAGGGTAGCGCAGCCCCCAACCCGAGCGCGGAGGTGCGACCTCCTGACTGAGGCGGCTCTGCCTCAGCGTGGGCGGGGACACGAACGAAGGCGGAAAAACCCCCGCACGTACAACGGCAGCCCCCAGGGAGCGCGAGCAGCCAGGGCGTGGCGCAAGGGACCCCTTCCCTTGCCCACCACATCCCCCCGGGCGCCTCTGCGCAAGAGGTACGAGGCTCTGGGTGTGGAGGACCAGGCAGTGGGTGATGTCAGTGTTGATCCATTGACACCAGAGGAGTCGCCAAGATCAGAAAAACTTACTCCCATGTTACCGCCACTTCCGCAAGGAGACAAAGACGGATCACAGTTGTAGGAGGCTCCCTTCCGAGGGGAACTGAAGGTCCAATATGCCGGGCTGACCCTCCTCATAGGGAAGCCTGCTGCCTCCCCGGAGCCTGGGCTAGAGATATCACTAGGAAATGTCCTAGCCAAGTACGGCCCTTGGGCTGCTACCTGTTACTGCCCTCCCACGTGGGTGCTAATGGAGTTGCAGTACATGATTAAAGGAGACTTCAGGGCCTTGGGACGGTTGGTGAAGGAATCTGGGGCACAGGTTATCTTTTCTTCCCTCCTTCTGATTGTGGGCAGTGATGTTGTAAGGAACAGGCAGACCCAATCTATCAACACCTGGCCCCGTGGCTGGTGTCACCAATACAGTGTGGGGGTTTTTGGCAATGGGATGGCCTACATGGCACCGGGATTGCTGGCGTCAAATGGGAGCCACCTTTCTCAAAGGGGAAGGAGGGTCTTTGCTCAGGAGCTAGTATGAGCCCTCAACCTGCTGCCCAGAGGCATGCTGGGGGCACTGCAGCGCAGCCAGTCTTGCGTAGATGAGCTGGGGGCTCCCGAGGAGGTAGGAGCCAACAGGGAAACTCCCATGAAACACCTCAAGGGTATCAAGGGGTGCTCCACTAAGAAGGAGACACAGCCCACAGCCCAGATTAAATGCCTCTACACAAATGCACGTAGCAGGGGAAGCAAACAGGAGTTGGAAACTTCCGGGCTGCTAGAAAGCTATGAGACCTAGTTGCCACTACTGAGGCTTGGTGAGACAATTCCCATGACTGCAAAGTGGCTGTTGATGGCTACAGGCTGTTCAGAAGGGACAGGCAAGGAAGAAGGGGTGGAGACGTTGCTCTCTACATCAAGAAATCAATACAGTGTGAAGAGCTGTCCCTGAAGAAAAACCTCAAGCAGGTCAAAAGCTTATGGGTAAGAACCGGAGACAGAGGCAACAAAGGAACCTGATGGTTGGTGTCTACTACAGGCCGCCTGATCAAGGGGAGCCTACTGACGAAGCCTTCTTCCTTCAGCTCCAGGAGGCTTCGCGCTCGCAAGCTCTCATCCTACTGGGGGACTTCAACCACCCCGACATCAGCTGGAAAAGCAGCATGATGAGCTGTAGGCAACGCAGGAGATTCCTAGAATGCATTGAGGATAACTTCTTGAGCCAGGTAATAGACAGCCCTACCTGAGGGGATGCCATACTAGACCTGATGGTCACCAAAGCAAGTGAGCTCATTGGTGACGTCAAAACTAGAGGCAGCCTGGACTGCAGCAATCACGCATTGGTGGAGGTCACACTCCTGAGGGACACAGGAAAAGCAAGGAGTATAGCCAAGACCCTAAATTTTAAGAAAGCGGACTTCCAGCTCTTCAAGGAATTAGTCAGCAGGACCCCTTGGGAAACAGTCCTCAGGGGCAAGGGAACAGAAGAGAGCTGGCAGATCTTTAAGGAAGTAAGAAAGTCATTTGTTTCTTCCCAACGAACTGATAAGACTACTGCTGCTGCAGCGTGATATCTAGTCCTGATGTCTACCCTTCAAAAAAAGGGTGGGCACATGGGAGAGTATTCACAGGAAAACTGCAGAATGATCCTGAGAATAGGATAGAAAGACAAGAAGCTCTGAACATCGGTTTCTCAGGGAGGAGACAGGACATACTGTGGCTACTCACCATAGGCGCCACATGCAGAAATTACCTGAGTGTGAAAAGCATGCCAGACAGCAAAATCTAGCTGTTTGAAATGGGTACATTCAGCTTTAAAACGGTGCAGAAGTTAATCTGCAGAAAGTGCAGGAGCAGTTTATCCTCAGTGTTCTTTAGGGCAAGATTAGTTCAGCACCACCTGGTCAGGCAAGGAGACAAGACCCTCTCTGTGCTAGGGAAGGAGTCTGGCCCTGGCATGGCACACCTCCACGCCCACTTCCATCCTTTGGGGCCAGTGAACAGCAGCATTTCCCAGCCCTGCAGAGCCTCACGGCACAGATGCCCTGTGCTCGCACAGGCATGCCAATGAAATTGCTTGGGTTCAGGCCTCAGTCACTGCGAGGCTGCAAGAAAGAGATATTTCCTTACCCACCCCCAGGACCATCTGAGTACCAGCTACTGACACAGGCTGTACTTGCAGACAGGGCAGACCAGTGAAACAACACAAACGTTTTGGTGATGAAATTTGCTAAAACATTTCAGACTCTATGGATCACCACATCTGCAGCTGGGAAAGAATTTCTCTCAGATAGCTTGAGAAGGTAGGATTTTCACCCTCTCTGTTAGTACTGGCACTGCTAAAGACAGAAAAGTTCTTTGCAGGTAACATTTGCTCCAACTTTATGGTGATTAAAAGGCTAGCAATATAATTTCATTAGCTTTAAAAGCTCTGACACTGGATAATTTGATGACAACAATGACATTGAATAAACTATATTAAATATAGCAAATATAAATTCAAATACTGAATGATCTATGTGATATTAATTGAACCATAACTGGGTATTTGCCTTCAGTGTTCATGACAAAACTGATGGTCTAACCCTTATGGTTGTAAAGAACCTATAGCTTTTTGCAGGTGAAATTCCATTTCAGACAGAAGAACACCACCCTCACACAGACTTCATACTAGGACGAATGAGCTGTTTTACAAAATATATTCGGAATACTGTATATAACTTTTATAACTTTTTGGAGTATTCAGGTTATTCATTGTCTGAAAATAAGATGCTTTAATGTAGTCCTGGGAGCAATCCTCTTGCTGTTGCTTTTAAAAACCATTTTCTTCAGCTAAATATATTGGCATTTTTCCATATTTTTCACTACTACAGACTACAGGCATTTAAGAAAGTGCCAATGATGAGAAAAAGTTGTCCATAACTTTCTATTCTGAAGAATAAAAATCTGATCCAAAGAATGTGAAAAATTAGAAAGGAAATAGTTTTTGTAAGGATTATAAAATAATGTGCAATATGACCTTTCATTCAAATGTGTCTATGGCCATTAACAGTTCAAACATATTGTGGGATGCAATTTCCTCTTGAGTTTGCTCTTCTACAAAGCAGCCATTTGAGGGTTTGCAGGCCCTGAGATTGCCAAGTAAAATGCCAGAAAAGGTCTGAGCCTTACCCTTGAAACCTGGCCTCTGAGGAAGCTGTAAGAAACATAAAGCAGGTGTATTGGTATAAATATTGCATCTCACCAGGGACGTTGACAATTAGAGACTGACCCAAGAGCAAAGGGCTTAATATCTTTTCTCAGCTTGGAACATTTTGCCTGCCTACCCCTGCCAAAATGATTGGTAACAAACAGAATAAAATGGAATTTGTTAAAATAGAGAACTAAAGGTAGTTTTTTATTTGCTTCGAAAACGTCCAACTGCACAACTGCATATAAACACAAGGTAAGCACAGAACAGTTAAGACAGATGTCACACTGTCTCTGTGATCATTAGAAGCTAATTGCCACCTTGTTCCTCCCTCTGTCAGATGATGCTTCCCAGCATTATGGGTCAATATCAATGTTCGTACAGCCAGTCTTGGGTGTACACATAAATGCTACTACCAGCAAGATGCTTTTTGTGCCTCCATGAAATATGCCCAAGCCAAATTGTGCTTTGAAAAAACAATCCAGCAACTCTATAACATGAAAAGAATCTCACATTTTACATACCTGCATGTCTATAATTTGAATCACATGCTCAGAATGAGAGAAAATACATAATAGTCATGGTGGTTTCTGTAAAAAGGTGCCTAATTAACTTCTCACAAACCTACAGCAATGTCTGCCAATCACCAACATCAGTTTGGTCAAGCGCTCCATTTCCCTCTTTCTGCAAATAATCATTGCCCACTACTCTGTGCTGCACACATGTCTATCTGGGAAGGTGTGAGAGGTAAAAATAGACCATCAGAGTGTCGGTGGTGTCAGATACAGGGGTGATGATTGCAGAATAAGAATATAACTAAGTTAGATTCATATAGAGCTATAACAATGATTTATGTAAAAGATAGAGTGCTCAGTTGTAGAATCATGCACTTCCAATTCTTGCAAGAGGAAATAACTTACCTCAGAGGTTAGTGAATTCTAACACTTTGAATGTGTTTTACTGGTGACTGCAGTAACTGCATTATTAATTTGTCAAAATTCAATTCACTCGCCTTAGCATACTTAAGTCTAACTGCAAAGATTTCTCACTTTATGTGAACTGGAAGAATCTGGTTAATTTAATTTTCAATTACAATGCATCAGTTGTCACAAAGCTTTACACCAGAGCACAGTGTAAATTCATGTAAAATTCTAACATACAAAGAGATGAACCAGATAATAAAGTTTCAAGGACAGGCACAGTTGTTAGCAGGTATTCAGTTCTACATTGATATCAATTTACTGTGTGGTTCCTGGCTCAGATATTCCTATGAAGGCTGCTGGTGGCGTTACCACCTACACACCCATCGACTTCCTGGGCACTGCGCAATGCCTTAGCCACAACACAAATGAAAGCAATAAGATGTTGCAGAACTGCCCTTTAATTAATGAGTAGGACACCACAGACACCTGTCTGGACTAGCCTCAAAGACTGTGCAATCAAAACAGGGCAGTTCATATGTGCTAGGTGATTCTACAGACAGCACATTTCTTGAGCATTTGAGAAGGTGAGTCATGGCAAAACACTGAACTTACCCAGCCAGAGGGTAAAAGATTTGGGTGTTAGAAATGGTCTCACCCCACTCATACATCTCATATTCCATATGGACCATATCCAACCCTAAGCTGTTAGAAGCAGGGACTTGCTGTCCTCACAGCTGATTATGGGTGTACCAGGACAGAAATTAAAATGTTGTGACACCAGCTGTCCTGGCTGTGCCCCCTCCCCTCCCAGCTTCTCGTGCACCCAGCAGGGCATGGGAGGCTGGAAAAGTCCTTGACTAGTGTAAGCACTGCTCCGCAACTAGAACATCAGAGTGTTATCAACATTATTGTCATACTAAATCCAAAACACAGCACTCCACCAGCTACAGTGAAGAAAATTAACTCTATCCCAGCCAAAACCATGACATCCAGCTCAGTCTTTCTTCTCTTTCCTTACTGCATTTTGTGGATTCTATGCTTAGTAAGTGCTGCAGTGTGAGTTGTTGGTGGTAAAATTACATTATGAAAACACATTACAACTCCTAAAGGAGTCTTGAAAAGGAAAACCTTTTATAGATACGAGTTCACTCCATTTATGGCCACGGTATGTCAGAGACTGTCTCCTGTGGCCAGCAAGTGGGGAGTGCTGGACGACAGCAGGCAGCGCCCGCACACGTCCCATTGTACCAGAGCACCAGCAGGGACAGGGACTCACTGTGCAGTGGGAGGAGGCGGTTGCTGCAGGGATCGTGCCTGCACAACACAGAATACTGGAAAGAGGGACTTGTGGCTTGGACTGAAACGACACTGCCATAAGACCAAAATCCTTGGCCAGCTTTCTGAATTTCTGTTTCTCTTCCAAGGTATGAACTCCTTAAACCAAGCAGCCACATGAGAGAGAGAGACCTCTTAGAAGAGTGTTGTAATTTAGTGCTAAAACCTGTCTTTTCTAAAAGTGGTTCTCTAACTACAGGTAGCTCTTGCCAGAAGAGCAAGTAGGACAGATTTTAAAAATTTTAAAATCCTCTACTTGGCCACCCAGAAACTTTCTCTCAGCTGATCACCACATCATCAGAAATTTTATTTCTTTCCCAATAAAATATTAACAGTACTTGTTACTCCCATCATTTTGCAGGAATTTACAAATAGTCATATGGCATTTGTTTGAAACAGAAATTAATGCTTTAACTCATGCAATATAACAATTCTAAATTATTTATTAGGTTTCAAAAAAATTCTAATACTATGACAAGAATGCAATTAAAAATACCATTTTTCTGAATGGACCTTGAATTTCCAATTAGCTATTTTTAAAGGTGTATGTCTTTAAGACAGTTGGATAGCAGTCGTTAATACAGATTACTACTAATATGGTAATAATAGTTAAAAGATTGTGTGTCTGTTTTCAAATATGAGATAATGAAAAAAAGACAGCATACAATTCATTTGCTTACCTCAGAAACCACCAATCTAAAATTTGTAATTTGCCAAGACTACCAAACCAATAGCAAAGGAACAGATCATACAGACGAAATACAGATTGCCTTCATCAGGTTCAACTGGGAAGCCCTCTGCACACTAAGACTGTATCCTTTGCAAACCTTCTTTGAGCCAATGACAAAATATGAGAGGGAAAAAAAAAATTTATGACAAGCCTTACGATAGTTTTCAGCAGGTCTTTGATTGATTGATCAGATTATTAGGTAGGACTGTCTTTCTCTAAGAGGCTACCCAGAAGCAGAGCACTATCTAGGATGATCTTAGAGGTGCACTCCAAAGGAGTGAAAATTAAAAATTGTGGAGCTGGTGGTGTGCAAAGGGGAAGCAATGCACCAGGAGAGTCACTGGCCTCTGGAAGCTGAAAAAGAAACTGTGTACCTGTTTTGTGTAAACCAAGTTCAGAGCGGCATTTCTGGAAGTAGTGGGAGAGAGAGGACAGGGACCCCGTATCCAACCCCCCATCCTAATCCTCTCTCCCTGCGCTCCCCCATAAGGCTGCCCACACCCACAACTGGGGAAATGTACAGGCAGTCAAAATGAATCTTAGCCACGCATCAAGCAGCTTCCGTGGACATTACAGCAAGTAGGGTCTGGTCTAAAAAACAAGCTATGATTTATCTCTTGAGCTCTGCCCATCCTACAGGCTTTTGAAAAACAGAGCTGGAAGGAATCTGAAGGGTTCTTTTCATCTGTCTCCCCTGAGATTTGTGTCGTGCTCTCTTTTACTGTTAGGTAATCTGTTGCTATGTGTTCCCTAATAAATGAGAATATTCTGGATTATCTTGTCACATTATATAAACAAACCATACAAATGTTCAATGATACTAGATCTAGGATGGACCCCTGTAAAACTCTGTTTTACATGGCTCCCCAGTTTGACAGTGAATGGCCAATAATTATTCTCCAAATAGGGTTTCCAATCCATTGTTCATCCACCTGTTTCGGTGTTCCTCAGTCAATATTACCCTATGCTACTATAAAAATATTAGAGCTGAAGTTTTACTAAAAATCAAGACAGAAGACATGGGCAGTTTCTCTGTATCTACATGGTTCAATGCTGTTGCAGACAGAAACTAGCTTTGTGGAGAACACTACTGTTAACAAGTACCTAGTTGTCTTCAAAACTTTTTTATTCTCTTGTTTTTCAGCAACTCACAGTTAATCTCACTGATCTAAAATGTATTCTGCTATCTTTCCCTTTTTTTGGAAAAGGCCGGGTTTTCTATTTCCAAGCTTTTTGTTACCTCCTTTAACTCCAATTATTTCCCAGAGATAACCATTAATGCTTGCAATTGCCTCAGCCTGTTTTCTGTCAAGCTATGGGATCGTTTTTCAGGGACAGTTGGTTTGAAAACATCTAAGGGAGTGGTTTGACAGCCGTGACAGCTTAGGCAGCACACTACTGCTGCCTGGCCAGGCATCCTCCATCTTACCCCTTGGCTGCAAGAGATGTCAGGGGCTATGCAGCACACATGTCCTCCTCCAGACCTATTAAGTCAACAGATATACCGTAATACAGCTAACTTAGTTTCTTAGTGCTCTCTCTAGTCTTCTGCTTGTGTTGGGACTCTTATTCTAAGCTACTCAAAATTCAGTTCTCCATGCAGTCTCCTTTTCTGGGCTCGTCCCTTAACAGAACTTGCCTAATTTTATGAATAAGTCAATGGCTGCTTTTCTAAAGTCTACAACAGTTGTTCTGTTATTCTTTTTCTATCCTTTCCCAAAGGCTGTGAACTCTGTCATTTTAAGGTCATTCTCACTCAGTTTGTCTTCCCCCTTCAGGTAGTCAATTTTCTTCCTATTGCCTTAAAAAAAAATCCAACACTGCCCTTCCCCCCCCCGCCCTATTTTCTGTGCTGAAGAAAAGAAAGAATGTTCCCAATGTGTTTTGACAACTTGCTGTGGCTTTTCCTTTTTTAATCCCTTGCAGTCTGGGCGGTTTAAAAATCCCCATCAGAATTAGTCCCATATTAGTTTTGCCAAAACTCTGATCTGGCCAGTTTGTCAGCCTGTAACAGACCAATACGGTTGACAGAGCCTTTGTTCTTTTCCACTTCAGTTATTACCAAAAAATTTTTATTACTTTACCTCCTCCTTCCTTCTGGGACTAAAAGCCTCATATTTAGGGCAAGTCTTTTCCTTTTGCCTCTCTTTCTTGTTAGAATGAAAAAAGGCAGCTTTTTCAAGGCCTGGTGCTGGAGTGCATGCTGCATGAAGGACAGAAATAGGATTTCTGGCGTGTCTGGGGCTGACCTTGGCAGCACCATCTGAACAAGTCCTGTCATAAGAGTGTTGCTATCACTCCTTTGAAAGCTTGCAACAGAATGGTAGAAAATGGTATTTTTAAAGTGAGTTCTGTCAGAAGGGGTGCTGTTAGAAAGAGTACCATTAAAATGGCAGGAATTGTGCCAGCACATATGCACCTGGAAGGCGAGCTGTCAGTGTCCCTTAGGACAGTAGGAAGCGGAGCATTCATATCAGAGCAGTTAGCATGTTACAAAGCATGCTATTAGATTACTTGTCATCCACCTGCAGCCGTCACACTGCATGCATTAGGGTGCTAGAGCGTGTGATGCTCGGTGGTGTGCTCCTACAGTGACAGAAGGCACACTGTTGGAAGGTGTGCTGTTGGTATGTGTGCTGCTAGCAGTCATGTTTTGTTAGAAAGTTGTGCTGTTCAAAAGAGGCATGCAGGGACTCATTGTTAAAATGTCAGTGTGCTTGCTGCTGCCAGCGTTAGGATGCGTCTTGCAGAATGGGAGCTGCCCAGAGGCCTGCTGTTGCCATGATAGACGCGTGCTCTTGGAGACCACATCACTGCAAAGCGAGAGGTGTTCGACGTACCGCTACTGGAATAGGCCGTGCACTGCTCAAAGGCTTCCGTTACAACATGAACTGCTGGAATAGTAGGTTATGTGCTGTTAGAGCATGTGTCGTTACATAGTGGCAGTGGTGTGTTAGAGCATCCGCTTCTGGAGAGCGAGCTGACATAGAGTTAGCTGTTTCAATTCAAGAAAGAAGAGAAAAGTTGTTTAATTTGTAGTCAGGTGTTTTAAGAAGTTTGATAACTTTCAGATCTGGCTTTTCACATCAGTGACTTTGCCAGTGAGCAAAACAGGACATTGCATATATATGATATCCGCTGAAATCAGTGCAAGTTTTGTTAACCGCCCCTGCAGTGCTCTCACTTGAGCTTCGCTCCTGACCAGGGTTCCACTGCACCAGTCCCCATTTGTTTAGCATCGGTAACCCAGGGCTCCCACAGTGGAAACGCTATGCTTTCATTAAAGCCAAAGCTTTCACTTGGTGAGTGTTCTGCCTTGTCCTTGAGGGTTCTGCACCTACTTTTTGCTCATAACAAGGCCCAAGGCTGCAGAAGATGTCAAGACACACCTCTATTCTTCCTTTCATGATTTCCCTAGTGGTTTGGGTGGCCTTTTCTTTCAAGCGATACTGCGCACAGCCTCAGGTATTGCTTAGAAGCCAGACTAGAAGGAATTAGCAATCTACAACCTTCAGCAAAAGTTTTGAGCAGGAGATGCTGTTCTCCAGCACACACACACACTCCCAATATTCCTCTTCCAAGGTCCATTGCATTTGCACCTCAGGATCTTGCTTCTCTGGGTTGCTGGACCCAGGGGTGGGAAGGGAGGCTGTAGGAGAACAGAGCTAAGGCTCTCATCACCTCACCCGGCTTCCACATCTACAGGGGAACTAAGAGAGAGGCCTCAGCTGGCATATATTCAGTGCAGGCAGGAAGCTGTCCTCTGTACTCTAGCAAGTCTCGAATGTCATTGTAATGACATAATTAGCACTTTTTCATTAAATAACCACAAACGAGATCTATTGCACAAAGCTGCCCTGACAAATTCCAAGTCTGTGCTTCACAGAATACACAGAATTGTATAAGCTGGAAAACACCTTTAAGATCATTGAGTCTAACCATAAACCCAACACTGCCAGCTCACCAATAAACCGTGTCCCCAGGCACCACACACAAACATCATTTAAATACCTCCAGGGATGGTGACTCCATCACCTCTCTAGGCAGCCTCTTCCAGTGCCTGACAACCCTTTTAGTGAAGTAAGATTTCATAATATCCAATCTAAACCTCCCCTGGCGCAGCTTGAGGCCGTTCCCTCTCGCCCTGTCCCTGGTGACTTGGGAGCAGAGACCAGCCCCCCCCTCACTCCAGCCCCTCTCAGGCAGCTGCAGAGAGCGAGAAGGGCTCCCCTCAGCCCCCTCTTCTCCAGGCTAAACCCCTCCAGCCCCCTCAGCCGCCCCCCAGCACACTTGTGCTCCAGACCCTGCCCCAGCCCCGCTGCCCTTCTCTGGACACGCTCCAGCCCCTCCAGGCCCTTCTTGTCCCGAGGGGCCCAAACCTGAGCCCAGCATTCGAGGTGGGGCCTCCCCAGGGCCCAGCACAGGGGCCCCATCCCTGCCCGGCCCCTGCTGGCCACACCAGGGCTGACACAAGCCCGGGGGCTGGTGGCCTCCTTGGCCACCCGGGCACTGCTGGCTCATGCCCAGCCGGCTGTCAGCCAGCACCCCCAGGGCCTTCTCCGCCGGGCACTTCCCAGCCCCTCTGCCCCAGGCCTGGGGCGCTGCCTGGGGTTGGTGTGACCCAAGGGCAGGACCCGGCCCTGGGCCTTGTTAAACCTCACACAACTGGCCTCAGCCCATCCATCCAGCCTGTGCTGGTCCCTCTGCAGAGCCTTCCTGCCCTCAACACTGCTGCCCAATTTGGTGTCATGTGCAAACTTACTTAGGGCACTCTGGAGAATGCCACTTGTGACTGGCCACCATCTAGATTTAACTCCATTCATCACAACCCTTTGGGCCCAGCCAGCCAGCCAGTTTTTCACCCCACCAAGAGTACACCTGAACCATGTGTCTTCAGGCACATGAAGAACAGAACTTCTTAAAGAGAAAGTACAGCAGTGTTTAAGATGCCTGAGGTTTTCCAGAAAGTGAAATATAGTGGTAAGATTAAAACAGAAATGTAACATGAAAAAAATTTAAACCAAACTGTAAAATTTTGGCAGCAGAAGATGGTGCTTTACAATGGGAAGAACAAGGGAACCTTGAAATTCACAGCATTATTAGGCTTGCCTCTAATTACATTGGTACCTTGCATTCGCCTTTTTTTAACTCCCTCCTCCTCAGGATGAAATGAATGAAAGTTTGTCCAATTTTTCTTCCACAGAAAATTGACATGAATTACATGACAAACCATTGACCTATTCACTAGAATCCAGATATTTTGCTTTACCTCCAGTTATAGGATATAGTCTGATAAAAGCTCCCCCACAATCACAGCAACACAGTAAATCATTGATTCTTCATTTTCAATAGGCTGTTGATTAACATGGGTCATGTAAATCACCTGTTCTAGCTGTAATCTGATTGAAAACAAGCCTAGCACAGCCACAGAGGTTACCTGAGTAAAGAAGACATTAAGATAATCAAGGGTTTAAAGGAAGTCACTAGTTATTTGTCTAGCCTAGGAAAGTTTATTCTGTAAATGGTGGGTGGATGTCACCTGCTCTCTGTGGCAAGGTAGGAAGAATTAACCTTAGTCTGCAACACTGATGGTCAAGGCAACATATTTGGAAAAACTTAAAGCTTCAGGTGTTTCAGTTTCCTAAGGATGAGGTTGCTGCAACCAAATATTTCTCATCAGAATCTTACAAACCCAGTCAGGGAAGGTGTAGATATGTCTGGTTCTCTGTTAATAAAGGTTGTTGCAGGTGGCGTCTTACCATCTTCTCTAGCTTAAGTGAAAACTAGTCCTACTATAAAGGTAAAAGGACTTTATCTGTTTTTGAAACAAGCTAAATTAGTTTTTGAATCCTTTCTTCAAATTATAAGTTATTAGAGAACTTACCCAGAGAACAAGAAATCTCAGCTGCAGAATAGAATTATGCAGTGCTGAGGCACACACCCATTCTTCTTTAATTATAGTCCTCTTGGGAATGCCAAAGTCTCTGTTACAGGCAAATTGGTGCTAGATTGGTCAATTTCAGGAATGAATCTATGTTATGTTTATGAGACATGTTGCATCTTGTATCCAAGGGGCAAACTGTTGTTAGTATGTTGTGTTTTGCTGGTGACTGTCACCAGAGCTGAGTATAGAAAGGAAATAGTCATTTTTGAAGGCTTTTGAGAACTCAGAGTAGCTTTTTCTCAAAGCACAACAATCTTTTTCAAATACTCTAAAGCATCCTTCTAAGAATGTCTTCATTACAACATTTAAAAAAAAATGAAGTGATAGAAAACACAGGCATTTATCAAACTCAAAACATTTTGTTCTCTAAAAACAAGGATAGAGTATTTTGACATATAACAAAAAGAAAGCACTCCCAAAAGCAGTTGTGTTTTTTTTCCCCAAGGAACTCAAATATCTTCAGATGTGCCTTTCCCACTCAAAATCCGATCTATTCAAGATTGTTCTGGTACTCAGAGCTGATCAAACACGTAAGCAGCAGTTCTCTCCCTCTTTGAAAGGCTCCCGGGTACTCTGTATTCTACATAATGTTCTGTTCCTGCTGTGCTCTAACAACTCTCTCTGAACCTCTCTGTTTGCTCTGTGAGCAGTGCAGAGAGGAAGCTGCCCTGGATCCCTCTGTCCATGCATTTCCCTGGTGCACCTCTTGCAGGAGCAAAAGAAATGCCTGGTTTTGTATGGTTGATAACTAGGGGCTGACTCAGGAAGAGTCCAAATCCTGGTTTTATGATACTGGTGTGTCTACAGTTAAATGATTGTCACTACACGTGCCCTTCAGCTGTGCAGATCTCATGTTAGGTGTTGAGGTGGAGTGTACTATACCAACACAGTTGGTCTGGTAAAGAAGGTACAATTTATCTGAAATTAAAACCTTAGTTTTCCACTGCCTGAGGTGAAACATGATTAAAAACAACAGAACCACACCAACAGGTATTGCAGGGAAAGGCTTTTCAGGGAAGAACAAGTTTCCTTCACAGCACAGTTCCCTCTGCTTTCCTTTTCATGTTGCAATGTGTTTTAAAAAAAAAAAAAGTTTCTCTCCAGTGCACCAGAGACTCCCCAGAATTTCCTGTTTCATGGCAGAGTCCAGCAGATAAATGCTGGGCATCCTACAGACAGAGAGCGCCTCTGTGAGGCGGAGGGGGCACTTCGTATCTTTGTCCATCCACCCTTGCCGTTTATGCATTTTTCCTGTGGTCATCTTCTAAAGACTGCCAGGTCTTTGGGAGGATGGACTATGTAATTCTACATGTGGACAACACTTATATGTAAGATTCATGGTAGTTAGTAGGGAACATTCTGTACCAAGGTTTATTATTAGAAAAGACACCACATGAAGACAGCAAGGGTGCAGCAGGTACCTTTGAACAACTTTGTAGACCTTCCTAGATAACAGATTTTAGCAAAACCATGAAATTGTAGCCCTTGTGCTTTGAAAAAGGCAAGCGTACCTGCTGTAATCAGACGTATATTACGTCAGCTTGATCAGTCAGGATTCAGTATTTTATGCAATAAAACTAATTCTTTTTTCTGAGGATCTTACAAGGACGTGACTTCTTCCTACTTCAGGTGAAATCAGCTCATAGTACCTCCTTGTTTCAACTGCCACTTCACACTGTGGTCAGACCTATTTCCAGAAATGCAAAGGAATTGTTAGTTCCTTTTGCAGAGACAGTGCTATCCCGAAAAGCAGGTTCATTCGCCCGCTGTGCAAAATGCCAAACTACACAGGGAGGTATTTTATTTAATTCATTTTTGTGCAAAGATGGGTGCTGTGTGGTAACCCACAAAGCCGCACCCCACACTGAGAAACTCCAAGGCATTTACACAGTTAAATGTGTCAGTCACAGCCAATATTCACACACCTCAGCTAATATTTGGCTCATTTCTTTCTTGCTTCAGTTTAAAGGTACAGCTCACTTTTAATTTACCACGCATGCTCAGAGAGTGAGTGACTTATTTGAGTAGGGGCTCCTGGCCTATGGGCCTGATTTTTAGTATTATAATAGGATAGTTCCCCTGCTGGGCACTTTGTTTTAGTTCTTATCTACATCCCAATTAATTTTTGTCCTTAACTACACACTTTATCACCCTATTCTCAGCAGCTTTTGAGGCGGGATGTTTGCTGTGATCAGTCCCTCAGCTCTCCTCAAGGATACACTCATAAAACAAGTGCTTCCCTGTCTCTCAGCTTCTGTCTCTGGCTGTCAGGTTCTGTTTAGCCAGGCTCGCATAGTTCATTGTTATGGCTTAGCGGAAAATTCTAAAAATTCCATTTTCTTCAGGATGACAATAGGGCTAGAATACAAATGGGGAACCTCATTCCTGTTATTTCTATGTATGTTCCTTAGAGGAAACTTCCTGTCCTATTTGCAAGTCTTTAAAATGCAACCTGAATACACAGAAATACTTATATAATAATCTGTCCTAGGAGTTTTACAGCGTATGCAAATGATACAGGCGTGAAAGACAACATAACCATATCTCAGAGCTGAGTTCTGTTCTGTACCAGACAGCTGACGGCTCCTTGCCTACCAGAGCAGAATTACGATTAGCACAATTCGCGCTGTTCCTTTAGTGCCTGTTCTTCAGTGGCACACACTCCTATTGCCTCATGTTCATGTTTACCATTTCTTTTAATATCTTTACACTATCAAGTGAAAGCAAAACAAGGATGAGTATGTGTGCATTTTCTCACTTAGCCAGGCATTAATAACAAGGGTCTGCCAACAGAGACAGGGCTTTGGAGCGCTGCTCTATTCACGTGCCGTTTACCGGCAGCTGCCCGGAGCCTGTGCTTGCTTTGGCTGGGACAGAGGTAATTCCCTTTGCTGTAGCTGGCACAGCGCCGGTGGCACGTTGATGCTTGGCTGCCATTAGTAGCGGCTCAGTGTCACCGAGGAGCGCCTACAGCAGCCACTGGGATATTCCATACCGTGTGACGCCATGACCAGGATATTAACCGGGGCAGGTGGCACGCAGGGTGGCAGCCGCGTCACAGGGCGTTTGCTTTGGATGTTCATTCCCCCCTCCTGCTGCCCCGGTTTCACCTCTCTCTCATGTTTTCCTTTTCATTGCATTACTGTTGTTATTATTTCATTTTAATTGTCAGCTGTCCTTGTCTCAGCCCACCAGCTGTCTCTCTTGCCCCTGCGGGTCAGTGAGCAAGTGGCTGCCTGGGGCAGAGCCACGACAGAGCTGTAGTGGAGAGCTGGGGCACTGAGACATATGGGGAGTCTCAGGGGCAAGGATGGTCACCCAGATTCACTGTTAGCGTAGGAACTTACTTTCATATGAGCTGAATACAGCCTACAGGGCTGGATTTGCCTGGGGAAGAAAACAGCTTGAAGATACTGATCACTGATTGGTGGTACACAAATAGCTTTTGTTTGCACAATAAAGATACCAAAATATCTGGAAAATAGAACAGATGAATGTTATGAACATCTGGGAGGCACCAGAACCTCAGATTTTCAGCTGCAAAGTTGTATGCTTTTAGCGAGCAAGTGACTGGAAGCCAGAAAAAATGCATGAAGCAAAACCCCTTGTCTCTTGCAGGGCAGATGGTAGCTTGGGGAACAGTTGGCTTCAGTTTCTGCATCTAATTGAATTCTGGCCTGCCTAGAACCACACAGCAGTCATTTGTGCTCAAACTAGTGTTTCTCTCCTCACTACACAGCCACAGGTAGGCATTGTCAGTCTGTAGCAACCGTAAGAGTTGTTTCACTGTTTTTTGTTTTGAACGTGATAAGTGGTGACCTCCTCCAGCTGCCCTGGGGACTGAAGATTCCTCCTCCTGCCTGCTGGAGCACAGGGGTTTCCATCCATGGGCAAGGGACACAGCTGCCACTTTTCTGTTTGCAGGTTCAGCCAGTAGCAAACTGAGGATGTACCACAGAGGCACGCGCAGGGTCACACGCAGAGGCACACGCGCAACAAGGACACAGCCAGCTGCACAGACTGTGCAAGGCGCTGCTCTCCACAGCACCCGTATCTAGGACTGATGTAAAACATAACTGCAGGCAGCTGAGTCCCTTCCTCCTCTTTGGTCAGGACCGACGGTCACTAGTGAAGGCACACGCCCCCCCACTCTCTAGAGTCACAAGCACACGCACGTTTACAGGTCCCCCGAAGTATCGGCATGATCCCTCTGTCTGTCCGACACCCCTGCCTGGGTCCCAGTCCCTCTTTCGCTCTTCACAGGTCCCCTACTCACTGTCTAGTCCATCTTGGAGTTTGTTAACAAATGGCACGTGCACAACTCCCCCCACACCAGGTTTGTGGAAGATACAATTTCCTTAGGTTTGCTTTTTTAAAAATCCCAGGTAACTAGATTATCTCAGACTTGCTTTTACTAGCCATTTCATGTTCAGATATTGTTATAATTTTGCTTCAGTGTGACATTATCTGCATTCCCATCACCATGCTCTCACTGAAATCTCATATACTCCCTCTTGGCTTCTGTAGGCAGTAAAACTCCATGTAAAATGTAGGGGTGACATAAAAGAAACTAACTAAAACTCTATCAGGAACGAATAGACCTGGAGTGAAGAAAGCAGAGAGGCTTGCCTTGCTGACTGAGGACATTTTTCAAACCAGAAAGATAAGAATTTTGCATTTACTTGTTTTATATAGGAAGCAATATTCTTCAGATCATGGACAGGAATGTAAAAAGGATATATTCACAGTACAGGTAGCAGAAGTTTCCTAATAAAAAATTCATTGACCCATATATGTGACTTGGAACAAATAAAAAATGGGGAGAAAAAGAAAGTTATCTTATGAATTCTGTGTTTTCTTCACCAGAATTCATGACTCTGCTGTTCTTAAGGGTGTATAGTGGTACCCGTGTCACTGGACTCAGGCGTATCCGAGAATAGGGGAAGTACCTTTCATAGATCCCAAGTGTTACATATGGCTGACTGCACGCACAAGTGCTGTAAGGCATGGCTAGTCTTGAGAGCATCACACGTTTTCTTCAGCCTCAGCACATGAATTCAGGTCTCAGATCTGAATTTTACTTGGCTATCAATCTCTGTTTCTATGAAGATGTTGTTTAAAAGGTGAAAGGGTTTATGAGTCAAGCTCATTGGCTGTCCACAGTTTGATTGGGAAGCACTTTAGGGTTACAGAAATCAGTGCGATGATGATGATGATGATGATGATGATGATTATTTTTATTATTATTATTGGAAAATTAGCTCGCCCCAGACAGAGCCAGTACAGGCCTCCTGGATTCTCCAGACATGGCCTCTTGGTCAGAGCCATGGGATACCTCTGTTATCTGGCTCACTCCATCACCTCTGTGTGCAGCCCTACGTACTGCTTGGCTGCTCAGGGATCCTGCTCCTTGTTTGTGTTTCAGACATTAGCCACAGCAGAGAATGACTGATGTGATGTAATGAATACAAACCAAAAAATAAGGTGATGGATGTTGAGATGCCTTTTCAACACAATTTAGTACAGTTCTGCTTTTTGGATTAAAAGTAATGGCTTAGGATCTTCTTGATAAAGATCATCGTTTATGTCAAATAGATATTATGTGTTATTTATGTATCAAGTAGATACATAAATAACACATAAATAGCTAAATATTTGAAATAGCAAGCTTTCACAAAACAAATATTCCAAATAATTTTCTGTTTCAGCACCCAGTCGTCTTCTGATGGTATGCTTAACAGAGTCATAGTGCTAACTGTGTTGGCTGGATCTGGAAAGAAGTCTTTCAAATTTTCTTTTAAATATTGGTAATAACAATATATTAATGTTGATATTCCCTGTCATGTTCATACTTGACTCTCTAAAAGCCCTCTACCGGTTTCAATTCTTTCAGTAAATCTGTGATTACCTTATTTGGTCCTGCACAGCTTTCATCCAGGCATCAGAGCATTGATGACTGATGACAGATCAGATAGAAAATTTCAAAATATAAAAAGAAGACATGTAGCACAATTAGAACTGGTGAAAGCCTTAGTCTTTAAAGCCAAGGGTGAATCACGCAGGTCAGCTTACAATCACCGAGTCCAAAGTTATGTTCCACAACCTGCAGTTTCAGAACACTCATTCTAAGGAACATCTTTCTTTTTCTGGTTTGGTGAATACTTCTACAAGGTATCACAACTGGGAATAAATAGAAGAGCAGTTACTGATACAATTTGTTCTCGAGCATTTGCTTGTTCTGTTTTGTTCTGCAGGTCTTCAACAGCATGGTAGTTGCAGCATTCCTCTGAGCAGTACAGTGTGCATCTCTGACAGTGGGTAAAAGCAGATGCCCTAGGTGGAGGATAAGAGCAGAGCAAGCGCATACAGATACTACCCTAGGAACCCAGAAGTGTGGCCATAAATTTAACAATCCTGCATGGACTTTATTCCATTAAGTTGTATAGTTCATTTTAAAAAAGTGTAACATTCAAGAATCTGCAGCATCCCATGGGAAGAGGTTCCAGTTTAACTATGAATCATTTGCAGGAACCTCCCTTCCACTATGCACTTTGTATTGCTCAGTGTCACCTGTAGCTCATGTTCAGCAATGAATTGTCTGTTGTCACCAGGCAAAGTCAGGAATCATAGCACTACCAAAATAGTATTTGATTCCAATGCACATATAAATCACAAATGTTACCACAGCTGAAACCCATTTCTGAGTCTTGAAAGAGCTTGAAAAGAGAAGAAAGACAGCATCAAAACCTGGAAAAAGACTGAGTAAGACACCTAAGAATTTTGGGTTTAATAATTAGCTGAAATTCCTATTTAAATTGTTGACATTCAATTAAATTGCATAATAAAAATATTTTTATAGAAATAATTAATCTCTGATACTTGCCATCTAGATGTATTTGTTTAGGATGATCATAATCCTACTGAGTCTTCTTTTGACAAGGCTGAACAAGCTAAACTGCCATATTCTCGTATCAGAAACAAACTCTCCATTCTCTTGGTCGCCTGTGCAGCCACTTAAATTACACAAAATGCAGCAGGCTTTGATTAAATTGTGGAACTCCATGTCATAATATAATGTGGAAAATAAAATAAATGGTTTAAGTAAAATGGGATAAAAGGCAGCTGGTAAAATTCATTCATTCACTGGTCCGCCAGTGGCCATTATGTCTCGAATCTTGAATTTACTGTTTGCAAGAAAAGAAATCCAGACATAGGATTCCTCCTCTCCTGACAATCGGCTCCCAAGTTACAGGAGAAATTCTTGTTTGAGTTAGAAGTACTTTATCTTGTATGATGCACTACGAATTTTCATAGCATTTCTGTTAATAGAGCCTACAAGGCCATGTACTTTTCTTGTAGACTATTCCTATTCTTATCTATATTCCCACTACCTTCTACTGTTAGTCAACAGCAAATTTTACCAAACCTTCCTGTCTTTTATTAACAGTTTTGAAGTCACGTTCTGCATCTTAGACACTATTGTGCCATGACTCAAGTGAGCAAATGCTTACAGTTCAGCTGAATTAGGGCTTTGTGATTTTCTTTGCCTAGAAAATCAGTTCTCTCATCCAAGATCAACCATTAGCTTAGTCTATCACATTTATACTAGAGACATATTAATACGATTCCCCCCCTCCCCCATTTAGCTTTTGTTTCTGAATATTCTTTTCCTTAAAATCTGTTCTACAGCCTTGACACCACTGAAATCAAAGGAAAGGCTTCTGATTCCTTGTATTACACCCACCTACTGCTCTACCACCTGTCTCAATAGTCACCCTCTTCACTAATCACCAGCCTGGGGATAAGACTTGCAATCATATGCCAGGCCAGCTGAGCTCTAATGGCCTGGCTCCTCAGCACTCCATAATGCTTAGGCGCATTGAGGCTCACACCATTTCCAAAAAGAATAAGAATGGAAGGAATATTACTTTAGGATTATGCTCCGCCTGCTATTTAAGCCCTTTGCAAGTTTTGCTATAACTCCAATTTTCCTTTACACATTTTTGCTTCGACTAAAAAATTATTGAGTACAACTAATGAAACCATTCCAGTTCTTGAAGCTTATTTACCTCATTAGAAGATCACAAGAATTATAGAGCACTGTCATTTAGCATATTCTTCTCATGAATGGTGGTAGCTCCCTGCTGAAATTTCATGGTTAAAGTCTATTCCTGCTGATGTAAGAGTACACAGAAATAAGCACAGTTAAATTTGCTCTTCAGACTAAAAAAAGTACACAGAAAAAATTTAATTGGTTTAACAATCCCCACTATAGTAAAACAAAGAGAAGTATGAATGCTAAACGTTAATACTATTTCAAATTCTGACATAAAAAGATAGGATTAAAACAGCTGTTTTACAATAGAAAATCTAAAAATGCATATTTTTTTGTATACTTACTGTTTTAGACTAGAAATAGTAGTAAAAATAGAATGTGCTAAAAATAATCCTTAGCAAATACCCTGGTTATATTTAATATTTAATATTTCTTCCAAAAATAGGGAACCAGGTATACTCTTGAGAGAGGCTGCAGGCTCTCTTTTCAAGCTGCAGTGCCCTCTCCTGGATGTAACGAAAATACTTGATTGATTACTATAGACCCGTATGTCAAAAGGTTGCAGCAACATAATTCATAAGAAAAAAAAAATCAATTAAAATCAGGATTAATCTAGGTGTCTCACTGATGTGTTTTAGAACCTAGAAAAAATTGTTAAATCATTAAGCTATTAAATCTAAACATACTGGAACAAACAGAATGAATGTGAAAAATCTAAGCTGTTACACATTAGGTCAGTTCGTAAGAACACAGAATAACTCAATTGGGGAGAGGCCTCAGGGCTCTCTGCCCCAGGCCCTGGTCAGGGCAGGGTCAGCCCTGGGCTCAGAACAGGTTAGTCAGGGCTTTACACTCTTAGCTCTCAAAAACCTCCTTTTTATCAAAGGATGGGAAGGGGGGTGGTGATTAATGTCATTTTGGACAGCATGGGACCTGAGCACGATGTAAATGGTACGGAATAACGGGTGGATACTGTCGTGGCTTTGGCAGGGATAGAGTTAATTTTCTTCACTGTAGCTGGTGCAGTGCTGTGTTTGGGATTTAGTATGAGGACAATGTTGATGACACGCTGATGGTTTAGTTGTTGCTAAGTAGTGCTTACACTAGGCAAGGACTTTTCCAGCTTCCCGTGCTCTGCCAGGGGCAAAAGAAGCCAGGAGGGGGCATGGCCAAGATCCACACTGGCCAAAGGGATATTGCATATCATATGACATCATGCCCAGTATAATAACTGGGGGGAGTTGGCCAGGGGGAGCAGCGATCATGTCTCAGGGACCCACAGCATCATTTGGTGGGTGGTGAGCAGTTGCATCACTTCATTTTTTCCCCTGGTTTCATTTCTTTCTCTTGTTATTTTCCTTTCAATTATTTTATAATTATTATTATTATTATTATTATAATTGTTATTATCATTACCATTATTACTGTTACTCTGTTATTTTAATTATTAACCTGTTCTTATTTCAACCTACGAGTTTTCTTGCTTTTGCTCTTCCGATTCTCTCCCCCATCCCACTGGGGCGGGGGAGTGAGTGAGCAGCTGTGTGGTGCTTAGTTGCTGAGTGGGGCTGAACCACGACACTGGGTCACGTCGTTTGTAGTATTTGTGAGCAGCGTCGGTCCGTGCACGTCGATGCCTGTGTCCGAGCTGCTCTGCCTGGGGGTGTAGCAATGGTAGAGCGGGGGAAAGAACAGCAATAAGAGTATACGGTTAATGTTAATATGCATAGACGGTTTTGGCAACGCCCGTGCGACCCTCGTCAGAGCGAGTGGCTGTTGGCAGCAGGCAAGGACAGTAATTTCCAGGCGTTTTGTGGGTGCCGAGGGGACGACCGTAGCTGTCTGGGAGAGGCAGCTGGAGTGCTAGCTGAGCAGAGTGCCTCTCACAGCTGTTCAAGCTTGTATGTGCGAGGGCTTAACGTTTGATTGAAGGTATTTCCTTTAACGGCAGGATATAGTTGGACTCTAGATGGTATTCCTACATGGAAGCAAGACCTGTGGAATGGCTAAGCTATTGCTGTGTGTCTAGGTGACTTGTTCGATATTGTTTTGCAGAGGCCAAATGACAAGTCATGCAGGACAACGGAGGGGAACCAAGGGGAATGCTGTAAGAAGGCGGGTCGGCGTGTGGTATATACAGGGAAGATGTGACTGATGGCTCTATGACTTGGTTGCTGGGTTGGTTTTTTTTTTATTTGAGGGTGCAAAGCGGTGAGCCAAGCATGATCTCGGCACCAGAGGTGAGCTGGGCAAGGCAAGTGGTGTTTGGTGGGCTGAAGTAGCAGTTTCTTTTGAGGTGGTGTGTTGCTGGTGAAGTTATAAGCAGTTATAACTCATGTTGTTTGGTCTTACAGGTGGTGGGCAAGCCTCAACGTGGCAATGGGAACTGATGGAGGCCGCATGGGTGAGCTGTCGAGGTAAAGGAGTGTGAGATGGGAATCAGTGTGGACAGCCTGTGGTTTCAGGCAGTATCTCAGCAGGTGCCTTTTCTCTTGGTTTTTTGCAGGTGCTGCACGCAGGCTCAGAGCAGCAATGCTGCATGCCAGTGAGAGGTCCGAGAAGGTGAGGCGGTTTCGGGCCAGGCTGTTGTTTAGTATCAAGGTCTTAAAGTGTTTGTCTTTGGTTTTGCAGGTTCTGTGCTGGCTGCCTTTGGAATTGGATGAGTGTGGTGAGCTGGGTAGTTGCAAGGAGTATCGTGGAGCTGGTGATTTCTCACAAGTGCAACGGTAGTTTTCTGTCTTTTGGTATCTTCGGTGCCACAAGCAATGACAGCTGCAGTGTGTGATGGCAGAATATGTTTGGAGCAGGTGAGTGGAAGGCCATGCTGCCTTTGAGGAGCGGGGTTGTTGTGGAAGGGGTCTGTGTTGACCTATGTGATAGCTGTTTCTGTTACTGTGGGCTTTTTTTTCAGATGATGAAGAGGAACTTGGCAACTGCAGGAATTATCCTGGTTAGCTGATGTGGTTTTTGTTGAGAAAGAATGCAGATCCTGAGCCCTCTGAAAGCCCCACAGTGTATAACTTTGACCTCAGCTGGAAAGGTATTTTTTAAAATTGAAATATTTCTCATTCAATGAATTTGCATTCTATGAACTTCCTATCAGACTGGATCTTTAGAGATGATGTATTTGGCAGTAGAATTCATCAGCACAAGACTTTTCACTCTTCTTTTTTTGTTGTTTTAAAGAACAAAAATCAACTTCTTTTCAAAGATGCAGGCACAGAACATTTTACAAATGTTGATGGCATCGGTAGTGTTTGGGTTCTCAGTTGTAACAGCCGAGATATAAAATGTGTTCCTCTGCATGCTTTAGTACAGCCAAACGCATTAGCATATCTGCCGGTCCTTCTTGGTAGCCGTATGTATTGCAACACTGGGGATTTCATTTTCTTTTTTTTCCCCCAAAATCATGCGGGGCATCTCTTCACTCACTGATTTTTCTATCATAAATGAAACTTTGAAAAAAAGCTAAAATTGTATGATATATAAATTGACTTGCACTGTTTCAGTGTAACTGCCAAGCAGATGTTGCGTACGACTTATTAGGTGTATTTAAGCAGTTAGGTATTTGTTGTAAATATTTAATGAGAGGCGACTGAATGTTTGGGGGGGCATTTTTCCTGATGGTATTTTGAGGGAGTGCTCTTAAGTATTTTATTTCTGTCTCGCTTTCAATGCGCATTTCCCTGGCAGTCCAGCAGCATCTCTTGGGCGGGGCAGCTGGGCGGACGTCCCTCCCGACTCCATAACACGCCAAAACCCCCCAGTCACGTTACTACTGTGTATTTTGGAGATAGATAACCTAATGGCGTGCACGAACAGCTGTGCGAGTTAAACTAACACAGAAGGAAAATGGAAAGCTTTTATAGCCTAGATGTTCGTATTGGATGCGCGTAAACACGCGCATGCCTTCTCGGCACAAAGTGAATTACTGAGGTTTATTCTTAATTTTTTATTTTACTCTTTTTAGTTTGACACATCACTTTAGGCTCTATTGAGCAAGCAAGACGAGCGGCGGCAGGAGTGAAAGGGCTATAGCTGTTGAGGTAGATTTGCAAGTGTAGATTATGATTACAGTACAACTTTGCCCTGCAGCCTCACGGGGTTATCTCCCCACAGCAGTGCCATAAGGAAGGGATGAGACTTTTTCTGACACCAGCAAGTGTTTAGTTTTACGCAAAGAATCTGTTCAAAACAGTACCATTTAGTCTTAATACTGTTTTAAAGTGTTCAAATCACTCCAGCTTTTAAAGGATTTGTTGTATTTTGAGCTGACCCTTTTACCTAGAATCCTCCTTTGACTCAACTACTACACTATCTCTTATCCTCACCAAATTTCTGCATTTTCCTCTGTGCTGTTCTTTTAATATGCTGAAATATAGTTTGGGATTGTTGTTTTTCAGATGTCTTGTTGAAAGCCTCTCATGGTGCTCAACAGATACCCCCCATCCCAGGTTTACTTGATGTCTCTTGGGGCACCCCAGTGTTACTGGGTGGGGGGGTAAGGATGCAGTGGAGGAACAAGAGAGTGGGGGGTGGGGGGCGGGGGGCGTCACAGGGGCTTTCCCCCAAAAAGGGGGTCACAGCCCAAAAATTCATGGGGGGGATTAAAAAATATTAAGAACTGTAAATAGGGGTGTGAGGCAACAAAACAGAGAAAAATCTTTTTTATACATATTGAAAAATTATTTTAATCTATAAATAAAAGGACTTCAAAATAAACCCTATATCTACTGTATTGTGTAAAGGATTTTGGAATATTAAAAAATCTAAATTGATATAGAGAGAGGTTTTTAAAATACAAAAATAACTTGTACAGACATAAATGAAAAATAAAGGAGTTTAAAATGAAAAAAAAAATCTATATGAAGGAATTTAAAATATAAAAACATCTGAACAGATAGAGCTATCTACACTTACTCTGTGTTCCTAGTAAGTCTAAGCAGGTATTATATGTAATCTAAATAAAGATTTTATATACATGTAAGTAGATAACTAAGTCTGAATAGATATAAGTAGATAAAGTGTAAAAAGATTAATGTCAAAATATGTAAGTCTACACCAATAGCTAGTCTAAGTAGAAGTTCTATATAAGTGTTAATCTCTAAGTCTAAATAGATATATGTGTAAATATAAGTGTAAATAGACATAGTCACAATAGATAAGGTGTAAATAGATAATGCAATACATGTTTTCCCTAAATATATGTATATAGATATATGTATATAGATATGTATATAAATATATGTATATGTACATATAAATATATGTAAATAGATGTGTAAGTGTAAATGTCTATGCTCTATAAGGTTTTTAATATGCAAAGAAGCCCTATTTATAGAAAGGTTTTAAAAGGTCAATCCCCCCCTTTAATCTATATTGAAAATATAAAAGCGCTTTCAAAAGCTGCCCCTTCCCCCTTCTCCTTTTCCCCTCCCGATTCAGGGCCAATTGCCCCAAATGGGGTCTTTCCCCTGTGGGGCTACGCATGCAGAGCGGGAGCTGATGCCGTGGCACAAAAATACCCCAGAAACACTGATTCTGGGTCTGGCCCACCTATCTGTCTGGCCCCCCAAAACTTGTTACTCTTCTGCCAATTCTGCCTGTATGCTTCACCTATTCGTTTTCTGTGTTTCCCTCTCCCGATTTTTTAATTCCTCCCTTTGTCCTGTACCCTGTTGCTCTCTACATTTTTTCCTATGTTTCCTTATCTCCATCTCCCTGTCCCTATTTTTCAATAATTTTCTGTGTTTCTTGTACCCCACTGCTTTTAAAATTTTCTTGTTATGGTTCCTTCTATCCATCTCCTTGTTCCTGTTTTTTTTTTTTAAATACCCAATAATTTGTTAAATTTTCTTCCTACATTGTCCTCTACCCTTCTCCCCATTCCTGTATTTTAATCCTTGTCTATGTTCCTCATAGTTGCTTTTTAAAATTTCTTCTATGTCTCCCTCTATCCAGCTCAGTTTCTTGATTTTTTAAAAAGTATTCTCTATTTCTTGTATATTTCCTGTACACTATTGCTATTTAATTTCTCTTTCAACAACTCCCTTTATCCAGCTCCCTTTCCCTAAATTTTAATTTTTCCCTTTCTTACATATAACCTGTCACTTTTAAATTTTTCTTTTGATGTTTCCTTACATTCTCATGCCTGTTTCTAGCTTTTACTTCTTTCCTGTCTTTCCTGTACCACAGCTTTTAAGTGTTGTTTCTGTGTCTGCTACTTTTGGATGGGATAGAGAGAGTTTTCTTCACAGTAGCTGGTATGGGGCTACGCTTTGGAGTTGTGCTGGAAACACTGTTGATAGCACAGGGATGTGTTAGTTATTGCTGAGCAGCGCTTGCACAGTATCAAGGGCTCTTCTGCTCATCGTGATACTGTAAGTCGGCAAAAATAAGAACCCTCTAAAACACAGTTTGTAGTTTCAGAAAGCAGATGTTCTTTATTGCGGCGCCGGGTGCACAGGGGATCGCTCCGCCTGGTGTGCACCCAAGTTGCTCTACTACAGGGGTTATATGCAATCAAAAGTTGGTGTTGTCCCGTGCAGGGACAGGAGATGAACTTGATGATCCTTGTGGGTCCCTTCCAACTCAAGGCATTCTGTGATTCTATGATACCCATTAGATTTCTAGGAAATTATTATCACATTCATACTATTCCTGGAACTCATTAATATATGCAAATGTCTTTAACACGTGCACATTCCTGTTCATTGGTGGTCTTCCAGGGTCCTCTGGTGGTCTTCCTTAGTCTCCCTCACCGTGTCTGCTGGTTGGACTCAGTCTCTGGGCATGCTCAGTTCATTTTTGACTTGGTTACACAATTCTTACTGATACTAAACTAGCTTATTCTAGTACATTTCCCTTATTTATTCTACTGAAGGATACAGTGTCTCCAGGCTCCCTTCTATCTAATCACATATAGCAAGTTCTAAGACTACACATTCGCAAAGTATACCGAGTATTTCAAACTTAGCTATGTTGCTCCAATTAGAAGGGACCATATGTTCTCTTTGAAGTCGGTATCAGGTATCACTCACCAGGCCTGGCCAGCGAGTGGGCTGGGGGTGCACAAGGAGCTGGGAGGGGGCACAGCTGGGACAGCTGGTGCCCAACTGAGCAAAGGGATATTCCACACCATAAGACACTGTGCTCAGCAATAAAGCTGGGGGGGATATTTGGGGGGCAGGGGGCCTGGTATGTGCTGTTCAGGACTGGCTGGGCATCAGCGAGTCAGTAGTGAGCAATTGTTTTCATTTGCATGGCTTGATTTCCTTGGGGTTTATTTCCTCTCTCTTTGTTGTGGTTTTTTTTCCCTTTTTTAAAAATTTGCTTTTTAGTTCTTAAACTGATTTTATATCAACCTAGTACCTTTCCTGAGTATCTTTCTCACATTTACCCTTCTGATTCTCCCCCCATCCCACTGTGGGGGAGAGAGCAAGCAGCTGTACAGTACTCAACTGCCAGCCAGGGTTAAACCATGACACTATGTCTACTTTTATGAAGATGACTATTGCTACTTTTTAAATTATTTCCTGTCACTTTTAAAAGTTTCTTTCTATGTCAACTTTTATCTAGGTCACTGTCTTTATTTCCTTAATTTTTTCCTCTCTGTCCCATGCCCTGTCACTCCTACATTTCCTTTCCATTTCTCAGTTTTTAGTTCCCTGGCATGACTTTTTAAACTTGTTCTATCTGTGATGATCCCAATCACTCTTTACATTTTTCTTCTACATCTGCTTTCATCAAGCTGCACATCACTGGGTTTTAATTCTTTCCTGCCTATTGTGTACCCAGTTGCTTTTTACATTTTCTTTCTATGTCTACTTTAATCTATTCACTGTCTTTATTATTTTTAATCTTTGATTATTTCTTTATTTCCTTAATCACAGTTGCATTTAAATGTTTTTTCTACTTTTATCCCATTTGTGGTCTTTATTTGCCTACCTTTCTTTTTTAATTACTTCTTGTCTTTCCTCAGTGACATTGCTTTTTAAATTTTTTCCTCTACATCTCTTTTATTTCACTGTTCCTACTTCTTTAATATTTCTTTCCTTGATCTCCTCACTCTTTAAATGTTCTTTCTATGCCTACTTGTTTTCCCTTCACTGTCTTTTTAAATTATTTTCTGTATTTTCTTAATGCTGTCATTTTTAGAGTCTTTTTACATCTGCAATTTAGTTTGCTGTCACTATTACTTAATATCTCCTTATTTTCCTAATCCCCCTTGTTTTTAAAATTTTTCTACTTTTATATCTTTTGCTGTATTTTTTTCCCATTTTTTCCTTAGTGCTGTTGCTTTTATTTTTTCTACATCTCCATTTTAGTTTTTTATTTCCCTAATCCCCCTTGCTTTTAAAATGTTATGTCTATGCCCACTTTTATTCCCTTTGCTTTTTCAAAATTATTTCTTGTCTTTCCTTAGTGCCTTTGCTTTTTAGATTTTATCTCTACATCTCCATTTTATTTTGCTGTCCTTATTTTTAAAATTTTACCTTTATTTCCATCATCTCCCTTGCTTTTTCAATGTTTCGTATTCCTGCTTTTTTGTCTTCTTGATTTTTAATTATTTCTTCTCTTTCCTTAGTGTCCCTGATTTGTTTTTTTCTACCTCTCTGTTTTAGTTTGCAGTCCCTTTTAAAATTTTTTCCTTTATTTCCCCAAACCCAGTTAATTTTAAAATTTTATGTCTACCTTTGTGTTTACTGTCTTTTTTTTTTTAATTACTTCTTGTCTTTCATGTAGTCCCTTTTTACAATTTCTGTTTCTTCATTTGTTTAGTTCACTGTTGCTATGTTTTATTGGTTTCTTTAGTCCCTTGGCTTTAAAAATTTTGTTTCTTTGTCTACCTTTATCTAGTTTGCTCCATTTTAAAATTTTTTCTTGTTTGTCCTTTACCCAGCTGCTTATAAAATTTTCCTTCTGTATCTACTTTGATCAATTTCCCCATTGTTATTTTTAAGTTTTCAGTCTGTTGCATACCCTGTTGCTTTATAAATTTACATTGTATGTGTCTCTTTGTCATCCTCTCTTTACTTTTTTCTTGTCTTTCCTAATAGATGTGGCTTTTTAGTTTTTCCACTTTCCTTACCCCATTGCTTACATTTTGTTTTTATGTCTCTGCTTATCTACTTCCCTTCTCTTTGTTTTTAATTCTTTCACATCACGTGGCATGTTGCTTTAGAAAGTTTATTTCTATATCTCCATTTATATAGTTCACTGTCCCATTTTTTATTTCCTGTGGCCCATCGCTTTTTATGTTCTTTTCCAAATCTCTCTCTCCGTAGCTCCCTTTAACAAGTTTTTTACCTTCCTGCCTCTGTCCTGTTTCTAGTCTATTTTTTGTTCTAGCTGTCTTACATTCTCTAACTTTTAAATCCTCCTCATGTTTGCTTTTTAAGTTCTCTGCTTCTATCCAGGTTCCTGTCCCTTTCCTTTCCCCTCCCCTCCCCCTGTTTTTTCTGCTTTGTTCCCCTTTCATAGTTTTCTTTTTTCTCTCTCCATCCTGTTCTCTATCATAAAATATCCCCCTTCCATCTGCATCCTGTCTGTGTGTCTCATCCTCTACACCCCTCTGCTGTCCTGTTGTCTTGCTTGGTGCCTTCCATCTCTCCCCCCTGCTCCTTCCCCCTCTTATTTATTATTCCACCTCTCCATTCCTGTGATTTCCGTGTTCCATCTCTATGCCACCCTCCTCCTCACTGCGCTCCATTTCTCTGTCTTGACCCCCTTGCATGGGTCCCCATCCCTCTTTTGTTCCTGGCATCCCATGTTCAGGCTCCCCATCATCTACCTCCCTCTGTCCTTCCTCCTGCTTTCTTCTTCCCTCTGTCCTGTTGCCTTTGGGCGCTGAGCCTCACAGCCAGCTCACTGACAGTATCTCTGATGTACATGAAGGAACAAACCTTTGCTGCCTCTTTTGCATGCCTAGATGTGTTTCCAGCCCCTGGGCATCAGGGTGAGCGGCTGTAGTTGGGTCCAGGAGAGAAAGTGATGTGCTTTGGGGCTGGGGTGGTAGACCCTGTTCCTCATGGGCTCCAGCTGCAGGCTGGGGCAGCCCAGGTAGGGCCCATGAGGCAAGGATGGGGCTGGGCCAAGGTTTTACAAAGGCTGCAGGTGGGGCTGGGCTGAGGCAGGCCCACATGCAGCCGGTGAGGATGGGGCTGGCCCTGCTGTGCCAAGGGGCTCTAGCTGGGCAGAGGGCTGCCTGAGCACCCTTGCCTGCAGGAGCTGGCGGAGGAGTGAAAGGAAGGGGGTTCCACAGGCAGCTGCCTGCAGCAAGGAACAGCCTGTCCCTGAGTGAGGAAGGATCCCTCCCAGCTGCCCCCCCCCAGAGCACACCACCAGCACACAGCGCCGGGAGATGAGTGACTCTGTTGGCTGCACATGTGAGCTACTGTGCATCCAGAAAGCCTTCTTGGAGAGGAGCATGGAGGTACCTGCCACCTGCTCCTGGGTGGGTGACGTAGGACAGCCACCACTGCAGAGGAGGAAGAGACAGAGGCAGAGAGAGAAACCTCAGGGCCATGAAGGTGTCCCACCTGCAAGAGGAGCTGTGGTGAGTCGCACATCCCCTTGTGTGCGTCCAAGACTATCGCTGCCATGGTTCTCCAGGTCTCTGCCTGCTTCCTTGCTTGTCCCTGCCTCTGTCTCCCTTTCAGGCTGCCCAGCTCCCCAAAGCTTTTTTCTTTTCTGTCAACGCTACCCCGTACCCCATTGCCTTCTACATTTCCTTTCTATGCCTCTCCCTTTCTGGCTCCTCACCTACTGTTATTTCATTCTTCCCACACTACCTTCTTCCCCGTTGCTTCTGAAAATAGCATTTCTAGGTTTCCCTCTACCTGGCAACCTATCTCTGTTTTCAGCAACTACCTTTGCTCTGCACCTGGTCGCTCTTCCAATGTCCTTTCCCTGTGGCCTTCTATCTGGCTCCCTCTCTTGATACTTAACTTCTTGCCCATGTGGTCAGTACCCCGTTGCTTTCTAAAGTTTCTCTCTATGTCTGTGTTTATCCAGTTCCCCGTATGTGTTTATTTCTTCCTCCCTGTCCTTTACTTCATCACTTTTTCAATAACATTTCAATGTCCTCACTCATTTAGTTTGTGGACCTAATTTTTTACTTTTTCCTGTCTGTCCCTTACCCCATCACTCTTTATATTCTCTTTCTAGGTCTACCTTTATGAAGCTGCCAATCCCTATTTTTATTGGTTCTTTGTTAGTTGTGCACCCTGTTGTTTTTAAAAATTTTATTAAGTTTGCAACCCCTATTTTTTATAGAATTAATAAGTTTGGAAAAGACCTTTAGGATCATCAAGTCCAACTGTCAACCAAACACCACCAGGCCACCTAAAGCATGGCCCTAAGTCCCATATCTACACTTTTTTTGAACACCTCCAGGGATGGTGACTCCATCACCTCTCTAGGCAGCCTCTTCCAGTGCCTGACAACCCTTTTAGTGAAGTAAGATTTCATAATATCCAATCTAAACCTCCCATGATGCAGCTTGGGGCCATTTCCTATCGTCCTGTCACAGGTGACCTGGGAGAAGAGACCAACCCCCACCTCACTCCAGCCCTTCTCAGGCAGCTGCAGAGAGCGAGAAGGGCCCCCCTCAGCCCCCTCTTCTCCAGGCTAAAGCCCCCCAGCTCCCTCAGCTGCTCCCCAGCACACTTGTTCTCCAGACCCTGCCCCAGCACCGTTGCCCTTCTCTGGACACGCTCCAGCCTCTCAAGGTCCTCCTGGTCCTGAGGGGCCCAAACCTGAGCCCAGCATTCAAGGTGGGGCCTCCCCAGTGCCGAGCACAGGGGCCCCATCCCTGCCCGGCTCCTGCTGGCCACACCATTGCTGGCACAAGCCCGGGGGCTGGTGGCCTCCTTGGCCACCCGGGCACTGCTGGCTCATGCCCAGCCGGCTGTCAGCCAGCACCCCCAGGGCCTTCTCCGCCGGGCACTTTCCAGACACTCTGTCCCAAGGGCACGACCTGTCCCTTGGTCTTGTTGAACCTCATACAATTGGTCTCAGCCCATCGATTCAGCCTGTCCGGGTCCCTCTGCAGAGCCCTCCTGCCCTCAACACTCCCACCCAACATGGTGTCATGTGCAAACTTACTGAGGGTGCATTCAATCCCCTCATCCAGATCATTGATAAAGATATTAAACAAGACTGGCCCCAACACTGAGCCCTGGGGAACCCCACTCGTGACCAGCCACCAACTGGATTTAGCTCCGTCACCACAACTCTCTGGGCTCGGCCAGCCAGCCAGTTTTTACCCAGCAAAGAGCACACCCATCCAAGCCATGAGCCGCCAGCTTCTCTAGGAGGATGCTGTGGGAGGCAGTGTCACAGGCTTTGCTAAAGCCCAAGCAGACACACCCACAGCCTTTCCCTCAGCCACCAGGTGGGTCACCTGGTCATAGAAGGAGATCAGGTTGGTCAGGCAGGACCTGCCTTTCATGAAGCTGTGCTGGCTGGGCCTGATCCCCTGGTTGTCCTGCACATGCTTGGTGAGCTCACTCAAGATGAACTGTGCCATAATCTTCCCCGGCACCGAGGTCAGGCTGACAGGCCTGTGGTTCCCTGGATCCTCTCCAGGCCCTTCTTGTAGATGGGCGTCACATCGGCAAGCCCCCAGTCATCTGGGACCCCCCCTGTTAACCAGGACTGCTGGTAAATGATGGAGAGTGGCTTGTCGATCTCCTCTGCCAGCTCCCTCAGTGGTCTCGGGTGGATCCCATCCGGCCCCAGAGACTTGTGAGTGTCCAGGTGGAGCAGCAGGTCGTAAACTGCTTCCTCCTGGATGATGCGGGGTTTGTTCTGCTTCCAGCTCAGGGGGCTAAATACCCAGGGGATAACTTATCTGACTGTTAAAGACTGAGGCAAAGAAGGCATCAAGTACCTCAGCCTTCTCCTCCTCCTCGGTGGCAATGTTCCCCTTCATGTCCAACAGAGGATGGAGATTCTCCTTGGCTCTGTTTTTGTTGTTAATGTATTTCTAAGAACAATTTTTGATACCCCTCACAGCAGTAGCCAGGCTGAGTTCTAGTTGGGCTTTTGCTCTTCTAATTTTCTCTCCACGTGACCTAATGAGGTCTCTGTACTCTTCTTGAGTTGCCTGCCCCTTCCTCCAAATGTGGTTAACTCTCCTTTTTTTCCTGAGTGCCAGCAAAAGCTCCCCATTCCGCCAGGCCGGTCGTCTTCCCTGCTGGTTCATCTCGTGGCACTTGGGGAGAGCCTGCTCCTGCGCCTTCGAGACTTCCTTCCTGAAGAAAGCCCAGCCTTCCTGGACCCCTTTGCCCTTCGGGAGTGTCTCCCAAGGGACTCTCCCAACCAGTGCCCTGAACAGGCCCAAGTCTGCCCTCCACAAGTCCATGGCAGTGGTTTTGCTGACCCCCTCCTTACTTTGTCAAGAATTGAGAACTCTGTTATTTCATGGTCACTGAGCCCGAGACAGCCTCCGACTGCCACATCTCCCACCAGTCATTCTCTGTTTGTGAACAGCAGGTCAAGTGAGGCCCCTCCGCTGGGAGGCTCACTGACCAGCTGTGTCAGGAAGGTCTCTTTTGCACACTCCTTGAACCTCCTAGCCTGTTTCCTCCCTGCTGCATTGTATTTCCAGCAGACATTCGGTAAGTTGAAGTCCCCCACGAGAACAAGGGATAATGATTGTGAGGCTTCTGCCAGCTGCTTGTAGAATGCTTCATCTACCTCTTCATCCTAGTGAGGTGGTCTGTAACAGACTCCCGGCAGGGTATCTGCCTTGGTGGCCTTCCCCCTCATCCTCACCCATAAGCACTCGACCTTATCATCACAATCGCTAAGTCAAAGCGCTCCCTAACATTCAGAGCCACCCCACCGCCTCTCCTTCCTTGCCTATCCCTTCTGAAGAGCTTATAGCCATCCATTGCAGCATCCAGCCGTAAGAGTCATCCCACCACATCTCTGTGATGGCAGCTAAGTCATCATTATCCTGCTGCACAATGGTTTCCATCTCCTCCTGTTTGGCCCCCATGCTGTTTGCGTTGGTGCAGATGTACTTGAGCTGGGATATTGATTTCAGACCTGAGCTCGGCATGCCACTCCTAGTCTCCTCTTTAGTTGTTACAAATCTGTAAAAGGAAAAACCTATCTATGCTCCACAGGTGAGCAGGCATTTCTTTATTTCAGTGCTGGGGACATGGGGAACAGCTCCACCAAACACGTGTGCACCTTTGCATTAAAATTTACCGGGTTTTAAATGCTTTTTCTGTCAAGTCATTATTATATAAATTGTTTAACATAAAAATGCATACTATGTTTGCATCGTGGTTTAGCCCCAGTCAGCAACCAAGCACCACGCACCACTCACTCCCCTCTGGTGGGACGGGGGAGAGGATCGGAAGAGTAAAAGTGAGGCAACTCATGGTTTGAGATAAAGACAGTTTAATAGGTAAAGCAGAAACTGTGCGCGGAAGCAAAGCAAAACAAGGAATTCATTCACTACTTCCCATGGGCAAGCAAGTGCTCAGCCATCTCCAGGAAAGCAGGGCTCCATCACGCGTAACGGTTACTTGGGAAGACAAATGCCATTACTCCAAATGTCCCCCTTTCCTTCTTCTTCCCCAGCTTTATATACTGAGCATGATGTCATATGATATGGAATATCCCATTGGTCAGTTTGGGTCAGCTGTCTCGGCTGTGTCCCCTCCCAGCTTCTTGTGCACCCAGCAGAGCATGGGGAGCTGAAAAAGTCCTTGACCAGTGTAAGTGCTACTTAGCAACAACTAAAACATCTCCACATTATCACCACTGTTTCTAGCAAAACTCCAAAACATAGCCCCATACTAGCTACTACAAAGAAATTTAACTCTATCCCAGCTGAAACCAGGACAGTATCCACCCCTTATTCCATACCATTTACATCATGCCCAGGTTCCACGCTATCCAATACAACCTCATTAACCTTCACCCCCTCCTTCCTATCCTTTGATAAAATACACGGGTATCATTTAGTCATGGCTTTGGTCTCCATCTGTTCTTGTGGTCACTCAGGACAGGAGAGGTGGTGTGTTGCATGGAGTTACTGGGCACCAAAGCCAGCTCAGGTCGGGTCACTGCTGCACTTGCACTGCTTCTTGAAAGGCTTGTTCTCCTTTGGTTCAGGTGGTTCCTGCTGTAGTAATTCCTACAACATGTAATTCAAATCACAGGTTACAATAATTTAAAGATAGAACCATTAAAATCTCCACCCCTGGCCCCTTTGGGCCAGGTTATAGGTTTTAACATTGCAATGAACTGCTCCCCTTGCTCCCAGCTTGGCTAGCAACAAGGGGTTTCTGCTATAGTATTTTCCATAATATGTAACTCAAATCCTGGGTTAGAACAATTTAAAGGTATTTCCATTACAGTCTCCACTCCTGGTCCATTTGGATCAGACCATCAGGTTTAACATTGTAATGAACTCCTCCCCTTGCCCCTGCTCTGGTTTGGACTTATCCACAGACTGTAGTCCTTTAGGGTTGTACGTGCTCCAGGTGGAGCGTTACCCAGGAGCCACAGTCTCTCCAGGGGCACACCTGCTGCAGCATAGACTTATCCAGAGCCACAGTCACTTTGAGGTGCACCTGTTCCAGCATGGCCTTCTGCATGGGCCTCAATGCTTTCAGAGCTATACCTGCTCCAGCATGGCTTTACTGACAGCTGCAGTCCCTCCAGAAGTAAGCCTGCTCCAACACAGCCTTGCCCATGGCTACAGTCCCTCCAGAAGTAAGCCTGCTCCAACACAGCCTTGCCCATGGCTACAGTCCCTCCAGAAGTAAGCCTGCTCCAACACAGCCTTGCCCATGGCTGCAGTCCCTCCAGAAGTAAGCCTGCTCCGTTGTGGGCCTATCCATGGCCACGCACTTTGAGGTGCTCTGGCATGACCTCATGCACAGCCACTGATGCATCAAGGTGTACCTACTGCGGCACCAACTTATCTACAGCCACAGACACGTCGAGGTGTACCTTCCCCAAGATGGATATATCCTTGGGCCACAGTTGCCTCCGAGGTATACCTACTGTGGCACAGACATAACCAAGGCCACAGATGCTTCGAGATATACCTGCTCTGGCGTGGGCTTACACATAGACACAGATGCTTTGGGGTGTCCTGCTCCCACTTGGACTCATCCACAGGTCACAGTCCCTTTGACTTGAGTTCATGCTGGACTTCCAGCCTGTCCAGTACAGCAGCACAGAAACAGCAGCTGGGCCCTGGCCATCTGCCAGCCCAGGCGCGTCGCCATGGCTGTTATCAGAACGTTCCCAGGCCCGGCAGGGTAAGGTGATAAGCAGTACAGCAGTACAGCAAGCAGTGAAAGCAAAAAGTACTGCTAATGAGCACTAGATTTTAAGGCATACAGTAAATTTAACCTTTACATTGATTGGTTTCTTTTATTAGATCACTTAATCAATATTCATATCCCAAAATAATCATTGGTCACCTCTACTAATGTCCACTAATTGGAATTCTTGATATTCAAATCAAGATGGGAAGGGTAGGTGGATTTCCAGGCAGCATCACTGATGCATAGGAGGTTTCTATAGCAAGTTTCCTTAGTTTCACAAGACTTAACAAATATAATAACTAACAAATATGGTCCCTAGAGTTATAGGATTCAAACGAAACTCCTCTATTCAATTCTTCATTGTTTCATCCAGTTTCTATTAATTTCTTAATACAAAACCGTAACTACCTAGTGAGGCTTCTATGGTTATGAGGTTCAAAACACACACAATATTCTAACATTCTATTTCTACTATAATCAAATCTGGTGATTTTTGCAACATAGCAAGCCTGGCTATATCCCCTTCCCGCTTCAAACCTCATTTAAAGACCTCTCAATGAGCCCTGCGAATGCCCAAGCAAGAATCCTTTTCCCCTGTGAGATAGCTGAACTCCCTATTCAATCCCTTTTAATTTTCCCCTTATTTCCCTAATCGCTATTGCTTTTATAATGTTCTTTTTGTCTACGTCTATCCTGTTCACTGTGTTCATTTTCAGCTCTTACATTAGCACCATCACTTTTTAAAGTTCTTTCAACATCTCTGTTTTAATTCACAGTCTGTATTGTTTTGTTTCCTTTATTTCCCTAGTCCCCATCACTTTTTCAGCCTTCATTCTTTGTATCTTTTTCCCCTTTGCTGTCTTAATTTTTCAATTATATCTTCTCTTTCCTTAGTGCTGTCGCTTTTAAAATTTTATGTCTGTGTGTTTTAGTTTGCTGGGTTTTTTTAAATTCTTTCCATCTCTTAATCCCTCAGCTTTTGAAATTTTCTACTTTTAGCTCATTCACTGTCATTACTTTTTAATTATTTTCTTCTTGTTTTCTTCCTTAGTGGTCTTGCTTTTTAAATTTACTTTCATTGTCTCTGATGTCCTTATTTCATATGTATTTCCCTTTATTTCCCTCATACTCATCGCTTCTTGAATGTTTTTTCAATGGCTACTTGAATTCCCTTTGCTGTCTTTTAAAAATTACTTCTTGTCTTTCTTTAGTGCCCTTATTTTTTCATTTTTCTGTCTCTCTTTTAGGTTGCTGTCTCTATATTTTAATTTTTCCCCTTTATTTCCCTATAACCCCTCCCTTTTAAAATGTTATTTCCAAACTTACTTTTATTCCCTTGGATGTTATTAAAAATTATTTCTTCTCTTTCCTTGGTGCCCTTGATTTTTAAATTTTCTTTCTACATTTCTGTTTTACTTCATCGTTGCTGTTTTTAAATTTTTGTCCTTATTTCCTTAATCCTATTTGCTTCTAAAATTCTCTGTCTACTTAATTCCATTTGCTGTCTTTGTTTTATAATTATTTCTTGTCTTTAGTATTAGTACCTTTGCTTTTATAATGTTCTTTTATTTTGCTGTCCCTATTTTTTAAAATTTGCTCTTTATTTTCCTAATTCCTGTCACTGTTTAGATTTCTTCTTTTATCCTGTTTCCTGTCTTTATTTTGCTGTCTTTTCTTTCAGTTGTCCATCTTTCCTTAGGGCCACTGCTTTAGAGATTTCCTTTGTCCATTTCTTCTGGTCTGCTGTCCCTACGTCTTCATTTTACTCTTTATTCCCATAATCCCCCTTGCTTTTTATGATTTTTTTTCTACACCTACTTTTATTCCCTTTGCTGTCTGTTTCTAATTATTTTGTCTCTTTCCTTAATGCCACAGCTTCTTATATTTTTTTTCTCCATCTTTTTAGGTTGCTGTCCCTATCTTTTTTTACCCTTAATTTCCCTAATATTTGTTGCTTTTTAAATTGTTCTTTCTATGCCTACTTTTATTCCCTTTGCTGTTTCTTAAAATTATTTCTTGTCCTTTATTAGTACTGCTTTCTTTAAATTATCTTTCTGCTCCTTTTTCTGTTTGCTGTCCCTATTTTTTAATGTTTGCCTTCATTTTCCTAACACCCCTCGCTTTTCCAATCTTTTCTACATCTCCAGTTTAGTTTGCCATCACTATTTTTGTTTTCCTTATTTCATTAATCGCTATTGATGTTAAAAATTTCTGCCTACTTTTATCCCATTTGCTATCTTTGATTTGCTCTATTAATGTTTTAATTATTTTCCTTTCCTTAGTGCCCTTTTCAGATTTCCTTTCTCCATCTCTGTTTGTTCGCTGTCCCTATTTTTATTCTTTCCCTTTTTCCCTTTTTCCTTTGCTTTTCCAAAGTTCTTTCTATACCTACGTATGCTCCATTTGCTGTCTATTAGTTATTTCTCATGTTTTCTTAGTGCTGTCGCTTTTTATATTTTCTTTCTACATCCGTGATTGTTTGCCATCACTATTTCTTAATTTCCCGTGATTTCCTTAATCCCCATTGCTTTTAAAATTTTCTACTTTTATCTTGTTTGCCAACCATTTTCTTCTTGTTTTTCCTCTAGTGCCATCACTTTTAAAAATAATTTCTACCTCTGTTTTATTTCAATGGCATTATTTTTCCTTACCTCCTTAATCTAAGTATTTAAAAACCTTTCTGTTCACTTTTATGCCATTCACTGTCTTTAATTCACTGTTTTTTATTTGTCTTTCCTTAGTGCCAACACTTTTAAAATTTTCTTTCTGTGTCTGTTTGCTGTCCTTATATTTTAATTTTTCCCCTTATTTCCTTAAGCCCCCTCCTTTTTTGATTTTTTCCCACCATCTTGCAATAAGTTCACCATCATTATTTTTAAATTTTATCGTATTTTCTTTGATCACTCTTGCTTTTAAAATTTTCTGTCTACTTTTATCCTGTTTGCTGTCTTGATTTTTAATCATTTCTTGTGTTTCCTTATTGCCGCTGCATTTAAATTCTTTCCATGCTTGTTTCAGTTTGTTCTCCCTATTTTTAAATTTTTACCTTTATTTTTTTAATCCCCCTCACTTTTTAGGTGTTCTTTCTATGCCTTCTTTTATCCCCTTCGCTTTCTTTTTTTCATTACTTCTTCTCTTTTCTCAGTGCCATCACTTTAAAGTTTTCCACCTGTGCCTGTGTTTGATTTTGCTGTCACTATTTTTTAGTTCTTCACTCTTTTTCACTTGGCTTTTAAAAAATGCTACTTTTATCTCATTTGCTGTGTATTTTTAAATTATTCTTTATCTTTCTTTTCATATTATCATAGCTTTTAAATTTTCTTTTCTAATTCTCAGTTTTAGTTCATTGTCCTTCTTATTTTTTCCGCTTCCTAAATCCTATTTACTATTAAAATTTTCTGTCTACTTTTTTTCCTATTTGCTGTCTTTATTTTACTGTATTAATGTTTTATTTCTTGTCTTTCCTTAGTGCCTTGGCTTTTCAAATTTTCTTTCTCTATCTCTTTTAGTTTGCCATCTCTCTTTTTATTTTTTCCTTTCTTTCCCTATTCCTGTTCCTTTTATTGAATCATGAAGGGTTTTGGGGCTCCCCGGTGGCGGGTGCTGTGGCCAAAAGAGAAAGCACGGTCACAGAGTGCTTCATTTACGGGGCTGGCCTCGGCCATCTCCTGCACAAACTTCTGGTATGTAAACAGAACAAAACCAAACAAAAAACCCACCCACCAACCATTCTCATGCACAAAACCAAAACCAAAAACCACCAATTTCTATGTTGTGGAAAGGGCCAAAAAAAAACCCCCCACAGAACTCAATATGTTGGAAAAGCAACCCCAAGTTTTATATTATGGAAAAGTGCGTGCATGCGCACATATGCACACACACAAAAAACCAGACCACCAAACCAAAACCAACCATGAAAACCCCAAATTGGGGAAAATTTGGGGTGAAACACCGGCAGTTTGAGGGGCATTGCTGGGGCTTGTCTGGAATTGATTTTCTGCAGTGGGTCAGTTATCTGGAGCGGATCATCTGCTGCAGGTGAGCCCAGGTGAGTTGCCTGTTGTGGATTATCCTGGGGGGACGCCCTGGTGTCAGTCATCCCCATGCACGTTCCCCATGGCGTGTCTGCCCAGACATGCCCCCATCCAGCAGTGTCCATCTCCTCCCTCACTCTTCCTCTGCGTGTGTCTGTGCCCTCCCAAACGCTTTCCACTGAAATGGCCCCCCCGCATGACTTTTCCCCGGTGACATCCCCCCTGCTTCCCCTGGCCTCCAGTTTTGTGCTCGCTGAAGCCTTGTGTGTGTGCAGGATGAGCAGAGCAGGATCCTGGTAGTGCAGAGGCGAGGTGTTAAGATATATTAGAGTTAGATATTTAGAATAGGTATTTGGAATAAGAAAGAGATAAATGAATGTATTCAATATTGTTATGCTAGTTGTGTGATCACAGGTGTATAACTATTCTTTACGGTCCATGCAGAGTACTGCTCATTCTGGTCCTTGTATAGCCCCAACCATGGCTGGATTAATCACCAGCAGAGCTAATCAACAGAAGGAAGAAATACAGAGAACTATAGTTAATCTTCATGTCTAAGTGCTGATTGTGATATCTCTGTTAACTAAATATAGGTATATAGGTGATAAATAAGTAGATAAATATAAGCGTGGGAAGGTTAACTTCTAAGTAATCAGGAGACTTAAACAAGACATCAAGCGGACGTTCTAAGGAGGAGATCAAAGGCCTAACAATGGACCAATAAGGTTAGTGACCAGAAGCAGAGCTGAGACTGGGACGACAATAACTTGCTGAAGGTGGAAAAATAAGAACTTTTAACTGACGAGAAAAATGAAGACTTCAGAACACAGTGGAAGCTTATGATGGACTTTGACAATGACATAATTACCAGGGAAACCTATATAACCTGAAGGCTGTGTCTTGTTAGTTGCCACACACTGAGATGGTGACCCAACTGTGAGTTGTGATTAATAAAGGAAACCTAGTGGTACCCACCATCTTGAGAAAGTCTTCAACATGAGATGAGGTGTTTACACCCAATAAAGCCCAAGGATCAGCAGTGTAAAGCTCCTTTGCAGGTCAGCCACTGGCATCTGTTCTGCCTGGCTGCCCTGACACACAGCTGCCCCCATCACCCCAAGCAGCCTGCCTTCAGAAGGGCAGCTGTGTTCCCTTGATTTATTTTCTTCTTTAACTCTCTGGCACCTGTTGACTTGCTGCTCTCCCTGTCACAACCCTGATGCTGTGCACCTACAGCAACTGATGGGGCTTACTCCAGGGGGGATGGCGAAGGGGACCTTGTTCCCCAGGCTGTGTGCTGCTTGTCCTCCCTAGAGCGTGGGGTGGGGGTGAGTGGGGCAGGGGCATGGACAGCAACAAATGTCTTAACTTGTACTGACTCCCCCTTCTTCCCCCAGCTGCATGTACTGAACATGATGTCAAATGGTATGGAATATCCCTTTGGTCAGTTAGCTGGGAAAGCTTTCCCAGCTGTCCCAGCCTACTTGCTGGTGGGGCACTGAGAGAACCAGAAGAGGCCCTGACTCTGGAAGCAGTGCTCAGCAAGAACCAAAACATCTCTACATTATTAACGGTGTTTTGAGCATAAATCCAAAACGTATCCCTTCCTAGCTACTGTGGAGAAAATGAGCACTATCCCAGCCACCACCAGCTCCGTGCGGCTGCGGCAACGGCGGCCGAGGTGGCCTTGGGGCAGGGGGAGCGTTGGGGACCCTGAGCCACGAATCGCTCCTGGGACTTGTTACGTGCGCGCCTGCACAAACACCTGCCCTCTCCTTTGGCCTGAGGGCTGCGTTTGCGCTCCCTTGGCGTGGGGCAAGGGGCTGTGATGGAGCCCGGGGGAGGGGGTGGTGCACCTTGGGGGGGAGGGGAGGGGGCCCCCCGTTGCTGCTGCGCCTCAGCTGTGGGCGGGGTCTGGCTGGAGGAGCCGCAGGTGCGGGCAGTGGGGCTGATGGTGCCAGCTCCTCCCTGGAAAAGGGGTGTTGCGCTTGCCCGGGGGGCCAGGGGGAGCGTGGAGTGGAGCTGTGGCTGAGCGTCACCGGGCTGCGACTATACCGAAGGAGAAGGTGAGCGGGAGCTGGGTGATGGACCGCTGGCTCCTGGGTAAAGCCCCGAGAAGGGCTGTGCGGAGCCGGGCGGCGGGGGCTGCGCCCGGTGGGAGCCGGGCGGCGGGGGCTGCGCCCGGTGGGAGCCGGGCGGCGGGGGCTGCGCCCGGTGGGAGCCGGGCGGCGGGGGCTGCGCCCGGGGGGAGCCGGGCGGCGGGGGCTGCGCCCGGGGGGAGCCGGGCGGCGGGGGCTGCGCCCGGTGGGAGCCGGGCGGCGGGGGCTGCGCCCGGTGGGAGCCGGGCGGCGGGGGCTGCGCCCGGTGGGAGCCGGGCGGCGGGGGCTGCGCCCGGTGGGAGCCGGGCGGCGGGGGCTGCGCCCGGTGGGAGCCGGGCGGCGGGGGCTGCGCCCGGTGGGAGCCGGGCGGCGGGGGCTGCGCCCGGTGGGAGCCGGGCGGCGGGGGCTGCGCCCGGTGGGAGCCGGGCGGCGGGGGCTGCGCCCGGTGGGAGCCGGGCGGCGGGGGCTGCGCCCGGTGGGAGCCGGGCGGCGGGGGCTGCGCCCGGTGGGAGCCGGGCGGCGGGGGCTGCGCCCGGTGGGAGCCGGGCGGCGGGGGCTGCGCCCGGTGGGAGCCGGGCGGCGGGGGCTGCGCCCGGTGGGAGCCGGGCGGCGGGGGCTGCGCCCGGTGGGAGCCGGGCGGCGGGGGCTGCGCCCGGTGGGAGCCGGGCGGCGGGGGCTGCGCCCGGTGGGAGCCGGGCGGCGGGGGCTGCGCCCGGTGGGAGCCGGGCGGCGGGGGCTGCGCCCGGTGGGAGCCGGGCGGCGGGGGCTGCGCCCGGTGGGAGCCGGGCGGCGGGGGCTGCGCCCGGTGGGAGCCGGGCGGCGGGGGCTGCGCCCGGTGGGAGCCGGGCGGCGGGGGCTGCGCCCGGTGGGAGCCGGGCGGCGGGGGCTGCGCCCGGTGGGAGCCGGGCGGCGGGGGCTGCGCCCGGTGGGAGCCGGGCGGCGGGGGCTGCGCCCGGTGGGAGCCGGGCGGCGGGGGCTGCGCCCGGTGGGAGCCGGGCGGCGGGGGCTGCGCCCGGTGGGAGCCGGGCGGCGGGGGCTGCGCCCGGTGGGAGCCGGGCGGCGGGGGCTGCGCCCGGTGGGAGCCGGGCGGCGGGGGCTGCGCCCGGTGGGAGCCGGGCGGCGGGGGCTGCGCCCGGTGGGAGCCGGGCGGCGGGGGCTGCGCCCGGTGGGAGCCGGGCGGCGGGGGCTGCGCCCGGTGGGAGCCGGGCGGCGGGGGCTGCGCCCGGTGGGAGCCGGGCGGCGGGGGCTGCGCCCGGTGGGAGCCGGGCGGCGGGGGCTGCGCCCGGTGGGAGCCGGGCGGCGGGGGCTGCGCCCGGTGGGAGCCGGGCGGCGGGGGCTGCGCCCGGTGGGAGCCGGGCGGCGGGGGCTGCGCCCGGTGGGAGCCGGGCGGCGGGGGCTGCGCCCGGTGGGAGCCGGGCGGCGGGGGCTGCGCCCGGTGGGAGCCGGGCGGCGGGGGCTGCGCCCGGTGGGAGCCGGGCGGCGGGGGCTGCGCCCGGTGGGAGCCGGGCGGCGGGGGCTGCGCCCGGTGGGAGCCGGGCGGCGGGGGCTGCGCCCGGTGGGAGCCGGGCGGCGGGGGCTGCGCCCGGTGGGAGCCGGGCGGCGGGGGCTGCGCCCGGTGGGAGCCGGGCGGCGGGGGCTGCGCCCGGTGGGAGCCGGGCGGCGGGGGCTGCGCCCGGTGGGAGCCGGGCGGCGGGGGCTGCGCCCGGTGGGAGCCGGGCGGCGGGGGCTGCGCCCGGTGGGAGCCGGGCGGCGGGGGCTGCGCCCGGTGGGAGCCGGGCGGCGGGGGCTGCGCCCGGTGGGAGCCGGGCGGCGGGGGCTGCGCCCGGTGGGAGCCGGGCGGCGGGGGCTGCGCCCGGTGGGAGCCGGGCGGCGGGGGCTGCGCCCGGTGGGAGCCGGGCGGCGGGGGCTGCGCCCGGTGGGAGCCGGGCGGCGGGGGCTGCGCCCGGTGGGAGCCGGGCGGCGGGGGCTGCGCCCGGTGGGAGCCGGGCGGCGGGGGCTGCGCGGTTGTGCTGAGGGCTCGGTGGCGGGGGCTGCGCGGTTGTGCTGAGGGCTCGGTAGGAGTTCCGGGTGCGTGGACGGGGAAAACGGTGCCCCGCAGGGTTCGACAGCTGGGAGGGCTGTGTCGCGGCATGCTGGGAGCTGTAGTCCTGGGGTAGGGGGCTGCCGGCCTGCGATGTTGTTCCCCAGAGCATACCGGGAGGCATAGTGTTCCGGCACTCGGTGGTCGGGTGGCCATGCTGTGTGTGCCACTGCATGTTGGGAGCTGTAGTTCTTTGCAGACTCGGGTTCCAGAAGCCGTGTTTATTTCGGGCGCGCGTGTGTGGTGCAATTCTTGCTATTGGTGCGGCCCCCGTGGCGTGGCATGATGTGTGTTTTTATTGCTGGGTTTGTGTGGACTTTTGGGGGCCTGCAGGTGTGGCCATTCCCTCATAATTGGTGAGTTACTCAAGAGCTGATAGAAGGGAAGAGGGAAAGGAGGAGCAGTCGTTCTATCCCTGCCCAGGGTGCAGATGATGGCTGCCTCCCCAACTCAGCCACCTAGGCCACCCCCAAGCCCTGTCATGAAGGCAGCGAGCCGGCCCTCAAGCGCACTGGATTCCCCCTTGGCACAGAGGCCCTTAGCAGTAGCGCAGGGAAGGGGCGGTGTGTCCAGAAGCCCCTGTGGAAGGAGAGGCTTTGGTAAGGGTCGATCTACGGTAATAACGGTTGTTGTTTCTTCTCTTGCTCTCCCAGAGACCGTGCTGAGGTCGCAGTTGTCTGTCCTTCCCCTGGGGATGTCGTTGACTGCAGCCGTCTCAGGCTTGCGTGGCTTCTCTCTGCCCGGTGTTGCCATCCTCGCAGCGCGGGGGCGAAAAGGGACACACAGAGCCCTTCCCGGCTGTGGACAGGAGCTGCCTCGGCTGAAGCTGGAGACGCCAACGAAAGGTAAAGCAGAAGAAACTGAAGGCGCTCTGGCTGCCAGCTGCCTTCCTGCCGCAGGCGAGAGAGAGCCTGTCCCTGCAGGTGAGGGAGGGAGGATCCCCCTTCGTAGCCCGCAGCGGGCCAGGCCACCAACGTGCACCGCAGGGTCTGTACGCGTAACCGGGAGTTGGGTACGGGCGTGTAGTGCACGAGCGAGCTAGGCTACGTGCCTAGGAAGCCTCATCTCGTAAGAGCTGTAAGACACCCATGTATTCTCTTTAGGTGGAAGACGGCCAAGTGACTGGTGTTGCAGAAGGGGGGGAGGAGAGAAGGGAAGAGAAACATTTGGACCGCTAAATTCTCCTAGCAGCACTGAGAGCGAGAGTCGCAGTGAGTCCTGGGTCCTCAGGCTCTCCCTTCCCTTTTCCTGGCTCCCTCTCGTTCCCATGCTGTTGTGAAGCTTTTTTTCTACTTCCCTGTACCTCTTTATTCTCGACTCTTCTGCTGTGCTATGTTGTCTTCTCTCCCTTTATTCCTCTTGTTCTATCATTCCCTGTTCTTTTCCTCTCTTTTTTTTTTGTCTTGCTTCCTCTTCCTCCTGTTTTTTCATCTTGCATCTCTGTTTCACCCAGGGCTGTTTTTTCACTTTCTGTCTCTGTCATGAACTGATTCCATCTTTTTTCCCCACAATTTCTCTGGCCTGTTTCCTGTTGTCATTTATGTCTCTATGCCTGTGTGTGCTGCTCCCTGTTGCTGCCTTCCTATATCTACCTTTCCCTCCTTCCTTTTCTGTTTTCCTCTATCACATTGTCTTGGTTGCTGTCGCTGTTTTTTTTTTTTTTATTCTGTATCTCACTGTTCTTGTCCTTAGTCCTGTTTGTCTCACACTCCCTGTATTCCTTTGCGCTGGTCCTTCTCCCTATTATTTATTGTTTCATCTCTTTGAACATATTTATTCCCAAGGTTTTCCTGTGATGGGAGCAGAGCGTCGGGGCATCCATGGACAGAGCGTCGGGCACCCTCCTGTGTTTGCAGGGTGACCCTGAGGAAGCGTTATCTGTGGGTCAATTGCATGAGTATATTTTGTGGGTGTGCTAATCTCTTTCAGAGTTTGTCTGAGGGTAAGGATATTGTTGTGTTCAGAGTAAATGTTCCGTTTGGTGTATTTGTCAGAGATGTGAGTTTAGTGTGGGAGGAAGCCAGCTCTCTGACTGCTTTGAGGATAAGGTGGTTTTCTTAGCGACTCACAAAGGGGTTTGGGGCTCCCAGGTGGCGGGTGCTTTGGCCAAAAGAAAAAGCAGGGTTGTAGCGAAGCGTTCCATTTATGGGGCTGGCCTCGGCCATCTCCTGCACAAACTTCTGTTATGTAGCGATCGGGATTCGATTTCCTGAAGGAGGAGAGGATGATGGAGCCTGTTATAAGAGCATAACAATTTTGTCTTGCCCCTGCATCACCTTTGGCTTTTCCTCATTGAGGTTGTGTTTTGGCAAGAAGCGTCTCTCGTTAAGCGTTTGGGTCTGAGGGGTGTCCATAAGGCTACCTGGTGGCCATCCCCCTGAGATTTTGTGACCATCAAGTGATATTCAGCGTCCATCTTACGCCCGTCTCCTGTAACTGCTCTGCAGTTTTCGCTTAAGGCTTGATAGCGCAGCGTTAGCTGATGGTGGCGTTTCCCCTGCTGGCTCCTCCACGCTGACGGCATTTCCCCTGCCAGCTGCTGTCCATTCCCTGTAACTGTGACTCTTGTCCTGGCAGAACCTTTGCCAAAGCCACCTTTGTGCTCCACAGCAGTCTGTTTTCTGTCTCGAGTATGTTTCTTTTTGGTATCGGCTACCCCAAAGCTGTGTACCGTTGGCTCAGGTCTCTCCGTGAGCTTCTGCGAGAAGATAGCCTTAATCTGTTTTTATCGATGTGTCTCCTGGTGTGTTTTTTTGTTGTCCTTTGCAATTTAGTTTTGTCCCAGCTACTTAGGTGTTAATTTAGCTGCTTCGTATGGTTTCTGATACGCTTGTGTATTTCCACATTTTTTTTCATGTTTTTCGTCCTTTGAGACTGATCAAGTTCCGTTAAGGGACTGAGCAAGAGAGAGAGCATTGAGGTGACTCTGAATGGTTGATGATTTTACAGTACATGATTTACTTTACAACCAGAGATATTTTTGAGAAGGGGTTCTTAAAAGATTTGAATCTGCTGGCATATTCAGTCTTACCCAGAACGTAGTTATCGTAGTGTGGGTGGTCTTGCTAGAAATGAAGCATAACCCCATAGTGTTTTGAGTGTATTGTAACTGGGAAGTAAAGCCTGTAGTTTTTGATAATAATACTGTTATTGTGTTTAATGAGCTGCTTTCCTTAAACGTAGTTTAATATGACATCTATCTTTGTCTCTCTGTGTGCCAGAAAAATGAAGTTTAAATCTCTACGTGGTCACGTTGCTGATGCAAAAGATGTAGTTGTAGCAGAAGAGCTGGTATCGTCGTATCCAGGAAGGGGGTGTGTGTGTGTTTGGCACTTGGCATGCTGTAAAGGTAAGGCAGTTGAGAAAACTCCCTCTCCTTCCTATTCGGGCCACCTTTACACCCTCTGTGGGCTTGGCCTGCCCCTTACCAGGGGTTTGTGGGAAGGGTGGGGCAGGGCGAGGGGTAGATGAGCCCCAGCCTTTTTTCAGGAGGCTCATTCTGCAACCTGGGCTTCTCTGGTACTGTTCCTTGAGTTGGTTGCAGCTTTTCAGCTGTATAAGCTCTTTTGGTACGTGTATTTTGACATTTAGGGAGGGGGAGGTTTCTGGTTCAGGTAAGAGATTAATGAGCAGTCAGGGTTGAGCAGCATATATATTAGAAAGGACACTTGTATGCAGCTTTTTTTTCCTCGGGTCAGTAACTTTGTGTTGGGTGTTCAGGAGTAGCAAGGTGGTTTAATAGTGTGCTTTGATTGTTTGGTGGTTGTTGTTTTCGGTTGTTTTTGTTTGTTTTATTATCCAGGACTTTACCGAAGGTAGAAGTGTACAACGGTGTACAACATCTGTGTGCCTCTCTCTATTTTCCTGGAAGTGGGCCCTGGATTGAAGGTGACCGTTCTGGAGCCATCGAAGACAGACTGAGTATACGCGCAGGCGCCTGACGCACCCACTGACCCGGGAGGCACATACTGGGAGGTGAGGGGACTCGTGTTAGGGGAAAGGATGTGTCTGGGATGTGGCTGTTGGGAAGAAGAGGGCAGGGTGTTACTGTTTATCATCTCTTTGAAGTCTCTGTAGCTGGCTCAGCATGGCAGATGAGAGTGAAAAGTATGGATCGGCAAGGTTTGCGGAGCAGAGAAGGGAGAATGGGGAAGGTTTGTTGTTAGTTAAGGTTTTGTCAGCATCCTATTGACCTTGTTTTCTTGTTCCTGCAGATGCACAGTAGGGAGCTGGATGCGGAAGAGAGGAGGCGAACAGAGCGTCATGAGAAGGTAGGTCAGTACATGACGACAGAGGGGTCGTGCCAGTGTGAGCAGCTATGTGACTACTTAATGCTCTGTTTTGGAGGTGTAAAGTGACTCTCAAAATCTTAAGCGAAGCAGGGTGTTGGCCTTGAGCTCGTCGGGCAAGGTGAGCGATGAACAGTAAACCATAGTGGTAGTAATTTTCGAGGTGTGGAGTCGTTCATGAGCAGGCAACCGCTTCCAGGCCCAACAGTCACCTCGTCTCTCTGGCTCTCTAGGTGCCAGAAGTGGAGGTGGCCACTGCATCCGGGCTTACTAGAGTGGAGCCAGCGGAAGTTCGCAGCGCTTCTGAGGAGGGTGCAGTTGCAGAAGAAGTCAGCATCGAGTGGTGTGACGCAGACTGATGGCGGTCCGTGTTCGGAGATGATGAAGAGGATCTTTGTGACTGCAGCAGCATATTAGGTAGCCTATGTGTTATATTCTAAAGGCCTCTTTCTGAGTGTCTGCCAGGCAGAGCGGCTCCAGCTTGTGTCTGTGTTATGTGGATTTCGTAGCCTGTCGTCATCCCATACCGCGCTTAAGTCTTGATATGTCTGTTGTTCTCTGTGCTCAGCACGTGCACAGGTAGGAATATTGAGGGTTTTGCAAGCCCTGGCTCATTGGCATAATGGTAACCGAGAGTTTCCTTTCTCACCTTGTAAGTCTAATGCGCAGATCTGTCTTGCGTGTCTCAAATATTAGAACCTTGCAGATGGTCATCTTTTTGTGGCGGTGATTGAGGCGGCCTCGGTACTGCTGCTGAAGAGCAGTCTGCTTACCCAGAGCCCTTTTCTGGGACCTCTTCCCTGCACCTTAATGTTCTGAGGTCTTTAAGAGTGGCTTGTTGTGTGTGCATCGTCCTAATTGTGGGTATATGGTTTTATCACAGGTGGTGGTGTGTGACTTCTCTGCAGATGCTATAGCTTCTTCCTCACTGCCGTATAGATCTTCTCACCTGGTGGCATCTCTGGGCAGGAAGTCTCTCGTCTTGGTGAGAATTTTCTTAGGTGTCTTGGTCACGTCGTTTGTAGTATTTGTGAGCAGCGTCGGTCCGTGCACGTCAATGCCTGTGTCCGAGCTGCTCTGCCTGGGGGTGTAGCAATGGTAGAGCAGGGGAAAGAATAGCAATAAGAGTATATGGTTAATGTTAATATGCATAGACGGTTTTGGCAACGCCCGTGCAACCCTCGTCAGAGCGAGTGGCCGTTGGCAGCGGGCGAGGACAGTAATTTCCAGGCGTTTTGTGGGTGCCGAGGGGACGACCGTAGCTGTCTGGGAGAGGCAGCTGGAGTGCTAGCTGAGCAGAGTGCCTCTCACAGCTGTTCAAGCTTGTACGTGCGTGGGGCTTAAAGTTTGATTGAAGGTATTTCCTTTAACGGCGTGCAGTAGTTGGGCTCTAGATAGTATTCCTACATGGAAGCAAGACCTGTGGAATGGTTAAGCCGTTGCTGTGCGTCCAGGTGACTTGTTCTATCATGCTGTTCTTGCAGAGGATGGAGATGGAGCTGTGCAGGGTGATAGAGCAGAGCTGAGTAGAGCACACTAAGGCAGGATTAAAGGGAAGATGCGACTGAAGGCTGTTTGAGGAGCACTTCAGGTGAGCTGGTTCGCAGTGAGGAGGAGCACGGGGCTGATGATTTCTTGCACGGAGAGCGGTGATTGTGTGTCTTACGGTATCTCTAGGGGCTGCAAGTGACGACGACGGTCTAAGTCTGGAAGGGGCATGGAGCAGGTGAGGGGACCGCCAGGTGGCGTCTGTGATGATGGATGTTGCAGAAAAGGTCTGTGTTGACTGATGTGATGCTAACTGGTAAGACTGTTCTCCGTGGGTTGTGTGTTGGTTTGGGGTTTTTTTCAGGTAATGAAGAGGCACCTGTCAACTGCAGGATGGATCTAGTGGGCTGATGGTGCTCTTCCTTGTTGAGGATGGATTGAGCTTCTAGCTCTCTGAAAGCTAAGTTGAAGCAGTGGTGCTGGAGAAGGTGTCAGGGGAGTGAGGGTGCAAGCATGGTTGTCACAGGAAGTGGTTTAACTTTGGGGAGGTGTCGTGGTTCAGCCTCAGCTGGCAACTGAACACCCCGCAGCTGCTCGCTCATCCCCCCCCGCCGTGGGATGGGGAAGAGAACTGGACGAGCAAAAGAACTTGTGGGTTGAGATAACCACAGTTTAATGATTACAATAAAATGATAATAATAATAATGATTATGATAATAACAATATTAATATAATAAAATGGAAAAGGAAGGGAAAGGAAAAAAAAAAGGGGGAAAAAGCCACAGAAACACAAACAATACAACTGCTCACCACCTGCCGACTGACGCTGCCTGTCCCTGGGCCGCGACTGCTTCCTCCCTCCCCTGGCCAGCCCCTCCCAGTTAACATACTGGGCATGATGTTACATGATATGGAATATCCCTTTGGTCAGTTTGAATCAGCTCTCTTAGCTGTGGCCCCTCCCCTCCCAGCTTCTTGTGCACCCAGCAGAGCATGGGAAGCTAGAAATGTCCTTGACTAGTACAAGCGCTACCCCGCAACAGCCCAAAACGTCTGTGTGTTATCTCAACAGGTTTTTTTTCCATGCTAATTTCAAAGCACAGCACTATACTAGCTAGAGTGAAGAAAATTAACTCTATCCCAGCTGAAACCAGGACAGTATCTGCCCCTTTTTCCATATCATTTACATCATGCTCGGGTCCCATACTATTCAGTACAATTTCAATAATCCCTACCCACCTTCTCATCCTTTAATAGGATAAACAGATTTTCATTTATCATTCCCCTAGGCTATGGACCACCCCTGTAAAATGCCTGTGAAATGTCCATTGAGTTCATTTAGTCCATGACTTTGGGTTTCATCTATTGTAAGAGTATTTCAGAGAGGTGCTGTGTGTGGTGTCAGATTGTTGCATGTCAGTCCTTGTTCTATCACCACTGCACTAGTAGTTCTTGTTCTCTCACTGCTGCACTTTGCTTGGTTCAATTGAAAGGTCATTTGCTATCATTATTAATTGGGAGATTCCCACCATGATACCATTCCATTGATATGGCATATAGTAACCATAGTAGTGATGACATACAACCTTATATAGCAACTAACAGCATATTATTCAGTTCATTGGCTGTTTTCACCCAAAATTAAATCCCCTTGAGGTACACACCGGACTCCTCCATCCTCCCGCATCACCCACCAAGTGCACCCAGGTCCTCAAGCAAACGCAATCCCACGAGCGGGTTTGCCTTTGCCTGAAGCAGGAATAACCCAGACTGTTTTGCCCAACATATTTATGTGCACTACAGGGACTTTATCCCCTTCCTCAGTACGTAAGGATTCTGATTGGGCAGGGCCAGCTCGCCTGGCAGATCCCCTCGTGTTGACTAACCAGGTGGCTTTTGCTAAATGTGTATCCCAGTGTTTAAATGTTCCACCCCCCATTGCTCTCAGTGTCGTCTTTAATAGTCCATTGTATCTTTCGATTTTCCCAGAGGCTGGTGCGTGATAGGGGATGTGATACAACCACTCAATGCCGTGCTCTTTGGCCCAGGTGTCTATGAGGTTGTTTTGGAAATGAGTCCCTTTGTCTGACTCAATTCTCTCTGGGGTGCCATGTCGCCACAGGACTTGTTTTTCGAGACCCAGGATAGTGTTCCGGGCAGTGGCGTGGGGGACAGGATATGTTTCCAGCCAGCCGGTGGTTGCTTCTACCATGGTGAGAACATGGCGCTTGCCTTGGCGGGTCTGTGGGAGTGTGATATAGTCAATTTGCCAGGCCTCCCCATATTTATACTTCAGCCATCGTCCCCCATACCACAGAGGCTTTACCCGCTTCGCTTGCTTGATTGCAGCGCACGTTTCACATTCGTGGATAACCTGCGCAATAACGTCCATGGTCAAGTCCACCCCTCGATCACGAGCCCATCTGCATGTTGCATCTCTCCCTTGATGGCCTGAGGTGTCATGGGCCCACTGAGCTAGAAATAGTTCACCCTTTTGCTGCCAGTCCAGATCCACCTCAGCCACTTCAATCTTGGCAGCCTGATCCACCTGCTGGTTGTTTCGATGTTCTTCAGTGGCCTGGATTTTGGGGATGTGAGCATCCTCATGACGTACCTTTACAACCAGGTTCTCTACCTGGGCAGCAATATCTTGCCCCAGTGCGGCAGCCCAGATGGGTTTGCCTCTGCGCTGCCAGTTGCTTTGCTTCCACTGCTGCAGCCAGCCCCACAGGGCATTCGCCACCATCTATGAGTCAGTATAAAGATAGAGCACTGGCCACTTTTCCCGTTCAGCAATGTCTAAGGCCAACTGGATGGACTTCACCTCTACAAACTGGCTCGATTCTCCTTCTCCTTCAGCAGTTTCTGCTACTTGTCGTGTAGGACTCCATACAGCAGCCTTCCATCTCCAGTGCTTTCCCACAAGGCGACAGGACCCATCAGTGAACGGGGCATATTGCTTCTCCTTTTCTGGCAGTGTGTTATACAGTGGGGCTGCTTCAGCATGTGTCACCTCCTCCTCTGGTGATATTCCAAAGTCTTTGCCTCTGGCCAGTCCATAATCACTTCCAGGATTCCTGGGCAACTGGAGTTTCCTACTCGAGCCCGCTGGGTGATCAGTGGAACCCATTTACTCCACGTAGCATCGGTTGCATGGTGTCTAGAGGGGACATTCCCTTTGAACATCCAGCCCAGCACCGGCAGTCGGGGTGCCAGGAGCAACTGTGCTTCAGTACCAACCGCTTCTGAAGCAGCTCAAACCCCTTCATATGCTGCCAATATCTCTTTTTCAGTTGGAGTATAGCGGGCTTCGGACCCTCTGTATCCCCGACTCCAAAACCCTAGGGGATGACCTCGGGTCTCCCCTGGTGCCTTCTGCCAGAGGCTCCAGGTAGGGCCATTCTCCCTGGCTGCAGTGTAGAGCATGTTTTTTATATCTTGTCCTGCCCGGACTGGCCCAAGAGCTACTGCATGAACTATTTCCCGTTTAATCTGTTCAAAGGCTTGTTGTTGTTCAGGGCCCCATTTGAAATCATTCTTCTTCCGGGTCACTTGATAGAGAGGGCTTACGATCAGACTGTAGTGTGGAATATGCATCCTCCAAAAACCCGCAACGCCCAGGAAAGTTTGTGTTTCCTTTTTGCTGGTTGGTGGAGACATGGCTGCTATCTTGTTGATCACATCCATGGGGATCTGATGATGACAATCTTGCCACTTTATTCCTAAGAACTGGATGTCCCCTGTGGGTCCCTTGACCCTTACTTTGTTTTACGGTAAAACCAGCCTTCAGAAGGATTTGGAATATTTTTGTCCCTTTCTCATAAATGTCTTCTGCTGTATTGCCCCACACAATGATGACATCAATGTATTGTGGGTGTTCGGGAGCTCCACCTTGTTCCAAAGCATTATGGATCAGTCCATGGTAAACGGTAGGGCTGTGTTTCCACCCCTGGGGCAGCCGATTCCAGGTGTACTGGACACCCCTCCAAGTAAAAGCAAACTGTGGCCTGCACTCTGCTGCCAGAGGGGTTGAGAAGAATGCATTAGCAGTATCAATTGTGGCATACCACTTGGCTGCCTTTGACTCCAGTTCACATTGAAGTTCTAGCATGTCTGGCACAGCAGCACTCAACGGTGGAGTGACTTCATTCAGGCCACGATAGTCTACTGTTAGCCTCCATTCTCCATTAGACTTCCGCACTGGCCATATGGGACTGTTAAAGGGTGAGTGGGCTTTACTGATGACTCCTTGGCTCCGCAGTCGACAAATGAGCCCATGGATGGGGATCAGAGAGTCTCGGTTGGTGCGATATTGCCACCGGTGCACTGTTGTGGTGGCAATCGGCACCTGTTGTTCTTTGACCTTCAGCAACCCCACCACAGAAGGGTCCTTCGAGAGGCCAGGCAAGGTAGACAGCTGTTTAATTTCCTCCATCTCCAAGGCAGCTACACCAAAAGCCCACTTGTAACCAACCTTTTGGGTCCTTGAAATACCCTCTCCTGAGGTAGTCTATGCCAAGGATACATGGAGCCTCTGGGCCAGTCACAATGGGGTGCTTCTGCCACTCATTCCCAGTTAGGCTCACTTTGGCCTCCAATACAGTTAGCTCTTGGGATCCCCCTATCACTCCAGCAATGCTGATGGGTTCTGCCCCTATATAGTTTGATGGCATTAAGGTGCACTGTGCGCCGGTGTCCACTAAAGCTTTATACTCCTGTGGGCCGGATGTGCCAGGCCATCGGATCCACACAGTCCAGTAAACCCGGTTATCCCTTTCCTCCCCCTGGCTGGAGGCAGGGCCCCCCTAGTTCTGATCGTAGTATTCATCACTCACTTCCTGTAAATAGGAATCACGAGTGTCTCCGTTAAGATCAGACAGGACATCAGCACTTCTGCTCCTCTGTCTGGAGAATTGCTTACTGGTAACTGGAGCAGCAGCACTCCTGGAGAAACTCCCCTGAGTGATTGTTCTCCCTTGCAGCTCACGTACCCATGCCTCTAGGTCTGAGGTAGGTTTTCCATCCCACTTCATGTCCTCTCTGTGATCACGCAGGCAAAACCATAGGGTGCCCTGTCATGTATATCCCTTCTCTTGAGCAAAGGGACGCTTACTCCTAATGGCTGAGATACTGGTCTGTACTGGTGGGGAGTAGGACATATCTTCTTTGAGTTGCTGGAACTCTCGGGACAGTTTCTCCACAGCAGAGACGAGCGAGGAAGAGAGATTCGCTTCATATTCCCGGAGTTTATCAATCAACTCCGCCACAGTTGGTGTCTTGTCATCTTTCCAGGACATCACTGCCAATGAGTTTGCATACGAGGATGGTGCGCTCCGTACAAACTTCTGCCACATGAGTCGTGTGCACTCGGCTTCATTTGGATCTTTGGAGGACTGTTGATCATCCAGGTCACCATAAATCACCTCAAGCACAGCTAATTCCCTTAGATGCTGAATGCCTTTCTCCATGGTCATCCATTTTCCTAGGTGAAATACAATATCTTCTTTGAAGGGGTACCTTTCTCTCACTGCGGACAGGAGCCACCTCCAGAGGCTGAGGGCTTGTGTTCCTTTTCCAATTGCTTTATCAATGCCCCCTTCCCTAGAGAGGGATCCCAGTTGTTTGGCTTCCTTCCCCTCTAATTCCAGACTACTGGCCCCATTATCCCAGCATCGGAGCAGCCAGGTGATAACGTGCTCACCTGAATGACGCCCGAAATCTTTCTGTATATCCCGCAACTCACTCAAGGATAGGGGTTTGGTAGATTCCGTTTCTTGTACACATTCTTCCTGTTCCTCCTCCTCTTCTCGTGATGGCCCTGGTTCCTCATAATCTCTTTCTAAACGAGTTGACCTTCTCTTCCATGATTTCTTCTTGCGTATAGGAGCGACTGATACTGGCACAGGTTGGTCCTCTGGTTTAGCTGCAACGCTTGGCACTGGGGTTGGAGTAGCTGCAGTGCCTGTTGTGGGGGGTTGGGTGGCCACAGTTCTTGTCGCTGGGGTTGGAGTAGCTCCCTTCTTTCCCTTGGGGGTACTGAATAGTGTTAAATAGGGCTCGATAGGCATGAGCCAGGCCCCAGCACATTGCAGTGGTTTGTATCTCTCTGGAATTGCCAGGGTGACAACATACTTCCTCTAAATGTTCTACTAATTTTTCAGGATTCTGCACTTGTTCGGGGTGAAGTCCCACATCATGGGGGGTGCCCACCGTCTTAGGCATTTGCCCATACTATCCCACATACCCTGCCACGCATAGCTATCGAGCCTTGGGGCAGATCTCTGGATTATATTCTTAACTTGCTTATTAACCTTAGACAGAACTGACACCATCTGCCAAAGCAATATCAACAGATGTATTTTGACTACCCAAGGATGTTCAAGATACTGAAAAGTTGTTGTAATGAAGGAGGAGATGTTATATAAGATGGCACCTAAGGTGCCATTCTGTATTTCCTCCATAAAAAAACTTCTCAGAGGAGGAGGTGTAATTGCTAATTGCCTCCATGAGGTGGTAGCTGAAGTACAGTAACGGCTTCCATGCAAGACCTAAATAACCGATAATGGTCAAGGCCAGTGTTTTAATAACAAGTCTCCTAGGCAAAACATCTCTAATCACTGCAGAGCACAGCCAACTGACAAAACCAACAGCAAGTTTTAACATGTACTTTACAATCAGCATGGTAAAGACTGGACAAACTAATACCGAGAGCAGATGAATCAATGCTGTGACCAGCAACTGTTGTTATCTCAAACCCTTCGTGCCCCACGTTGGGCGCCAAAAATAGACTGTCGTGGTTCAGCCTCAGCTGGCAACTGAACACCCTGCAGCCGCTCGCTCATTCCCCCCACCCCTGTGGAATGGGGAAGAAAATTGGACGAGCAATAGAACTTGTGGGTTGAGATAACCGCAGTTCAATGATTACAATAAAATTATAATAATAATAATGATTATGATAATGACAATAATATTAATATAATAAAATGGAAAAGGAAGGGAAAGGAAAAAAAAGGGGGGAAAAAACCCCACAGAAACAAACAATACAACCGCTCACCACCTGCCGACTGACGCTGCCCGTCCCTGGGCCGCGACTGCTTCCTCCCTCCTCTGGCCAGCCCCTCCCAGTTAACATACTGGGCATGATGTTACATGATATGGAATATCCCTTTGGTCAGTTTGAATCAGCTCTCTTAGCTGTGGCCCCTCCCCTCCCAGCTTCTTGTGCACCCAGCAGAGCATGGGAGGCCAGACATGTCCTTGACTAGTACAAGCGCTACCCAGCAACAGCCCAAAACGTCTGTGTGTTATCTCAACAGGTTTTTTTTCCATGCTAATTTCAAAGCACAGCACTATGCTAGCTAGAGTGAAGAAAATTAACTCTATCCAAGCTGGAACCATGACAGGAGGTTAAAGGGTAGGATTTGTCTTCAGCATGATGCTAGGTTGTGGAGGCAAGGCGAGCGGCGGGCTGAAGCAGCAGATCTTTTTGACGTGGAGCGTTGCTGGTGAAGGTAAAAGGAGCTCACGTTGTTTGAGTGTTACGGGCGGCGGGCAAGCCCACCGCAGCAACTGGAAGTGATGGGTGCCGGGTGGGCAAGCCATCGAGGTGGAGGAGTGTGTGGTGGCGGTCGGTCTGCGTCGGCTGCGTTTTCGGGCGGTATTTTGGCAGGTGCCTTTTAGGTTGGTTTTTTCCAGGCATTCCACGGAGGCTCGGTGCGGCGCTGTTGCGTGCCCGTGGGAGGTCTGAGAGGGTGAGGCAGCGGTCGGCGTCTAAGGTCAGAGATTGCTTGCAGTCCATCGTTAAGCCTGTAAGTTTTGCAGGCAGCGTCCAGGTGGTCTTTGGAATGGCGTAATGGGTGTTTGAAGCGAGCTGGGTAGCGATGGAGAAGTACACGGGGCTGGTGATTTTTCATGAGTGTAACGGTAGCTTGGTGTATTTTGGTATATTGGGGCTCAAAAGCGATGATGGGTGCGGCGTGTGATGCTGGCATTGGTGCAGAGCAGGTGAGCCGATGGACGTTCTCCTTTTGAGGAGGGTGACGTGCACCGTGACTCCCCAGAATCCATTCACGATGTGCTCGGTGGGAGTACCCCTCATGGATAAGTGAGTTCAATGATACAGGTAACCATGTGCTGCCTGGAGTGCTGCGCAAAGGTGTACCTGTAGAACAGTGGGACAGCTGGCTGCCACATCTGGGTAAATGACCTGCATTACCCCCACAAGAACTTCGAATCTTGGGAACATTGAACGTAGACTATTGTACCTATTTCAATTATAGTAGTCGAAAGAATGATAAAGTTTGGTGGTGAGTAAATGCTATATTGCATTGGTATTGCAACACTACCCAATTGGGGCAGTTCTAGGGGAACAAACATTAGTACCACCTATAATACATATGTAACTCTACCACCTGGACTCGTTTTGATATGTGGGGTCCATGCAGGGCCAGGACTCCCCAAAGCCATAAAGAGTGGGCCTTGCACCCTAAGATGACTGACCTTTTTCACAGCCAACATTACAGTAGTGGTACGGTTGCGATAAAATTGGTCACGTTGCTGTGCCACCCCTGACATCCGTGCATTTTCTCCCAAGTGTAAGGAGACGGTGGAAATCCAGGACTTGGCAACAACCATCGCCATATCTTTTTCGGCTCCGGGCGGTGCTGGCGCACAAGCCGTGACGCCACTAAGCTGTTTTGGATGCTGGTTAGCAAAAGTTAGTAATGCTACCGGTAGAGTTCTTTCTGATTTGTTACTTTATGTAGACAGTGTATGCCATGCTACACTTAAAAATCATGCCGCTATTGACTTTTTACTGTAAGCTCATGGAGATGCATGTGAAAACTCTTATGATTTACGCTGCATGAACCTGAGCGACCAAAGTTCATCTGTGCACAATTGCAAGAGAGACACTGATATAAACCAGCAATTAGCGGAAGCAACCCATTTACTGGATGGACATAGGGGCAGGTTTGGTTAAAATAGTTATTATCAATCTTGTGCCTAGGTGGCATTTGTTTGCTATGCCTGGTTTGCTGTGTATGACATCTAGTCGGTATCATTTGTACTATTGTCGATACAGCTTTACATGGCACAACGGTACGGGTTGTGGAATACCATCGTATTCCAACTACAGAATACGCAGTGGCACGTGTGAGGGATTGTAGGTGGTGGTCCGTGTAGGGCCGCTGTGGAAAAATTACAAGCTGAACTCAGCTGTGAGAACACAACTGTGAAGAAGGGAACCTGGAGGATTGTTATCGTGTTATCCAGTTTAAGAAGGATGTGGAACTGCCTGAGCAAGTCTAGCAGAGAGCTACCAAGATGATCAGGGGACTGGACCATCTCCCTTGTGAGGAAAGGCTGAGAGACTTGGGTTCGTTCAGCCTGGAGAAGACCGAGGGGGGGATTTCATCAATACCTGTAAATATCTAAAGGGTGGGTGTCAGGATGATGGGGCCAGGCTCTTTTCAATAGTGCCCAATGACAGGACAAGGGGCAGCGGGCGCAAGGTGGAACACAGGAACTTCCACTTAAGTATGAGAAAAAACCCTCTTTGCTGTGAGGGTGATAGAGCAGTGGCACAGGCTGCCCAGGGAGGCTGTGGAGTCTCCTTCCCAGGAGACATTCAAAACCCTCCTGGATGTGTTCCTGTGCCCCTTGCTCTAGATGTCCCTGCTCAAGCAGGGAGGGTGGACAAGATGATCTCCAGAGGTCCCTTCCAACCCATATCGTTCTGTTAAAAAAAAACAAACCACAAACCAAAAACACCAACCCCAGTTCTCTCAGGTGCTCGGCGTAAGCCTTGTTCTCCAGACCCTTCTCCAGCTTTGCCACCTTTCTCTGGACATGATCCAACCACTCAACATCTTTTTTGTACCGAGGGGCCTGAAAGGGAACACGATACTGGCGTGGCCTCGCTAGTGCCAAGTATGGGGGTACGGTCCCTTCCCTACTCCTGCTGGCCACGCTATTCCTGATACAGGTCAGTATGCCATCAGCTTCCTCCGTGACCCAGGCACACCGCCTGCTCACGTTCAGCCATCCGTCTTCCCCAGGCCGGTAACATCACGTGGGGTCATCGTGACCCAAGCACAGGACCCGGCCCTCGACCTTGTTAAGTCTCATAGAGTTGACGTCAGGCCATGGGTCCAGCCTGTCCAGATCCCTCTTCAGAGCCTTCCTACCCTCAAGCAGATCAACAGTCCTATCCAGCTTGGTGTCATCTGCAAACTTACTGAAGGTACACTGTCTCCTCATTCAGACCATTGAGAAAGATATGGAACAAGACTGGTCCCAAAACTATCCCCTGGGGAACAGTGCTCATGACCAGCCACAAATTGGATTTAACTCCTGTCACCGCAGCTCCTTGGGCTCGGCCAGCCAGCCAGTTTTGTACCCGGCAAAGCATACACCTGTCCAAGCTAGGAACCAGCAGCGTCTCCAGGAGAGTACTGTGGGAGACAGCATCAAAGGCTTTACTGAAGTACAGGTAGCACTAGGTCGGTCACCTGGTCATAGAAGGAGACTGGGTTGGTCAGGCAGAACCTGACTTACAGGAACCTGCGGTATCTGGCCCTGATCCCTTGGTCATCCCGCACGTGCCTGGTGAGCACACTGAAGGTGAACCATTGTTACCCTGGTAATAAACAGCCTGACTACTAGAGACTGAGGGCAAGAAGGCATCAAGTACATCACCTTTTCCTCAGTAGCAGCGTTCCCCTGCAATAGAGAATGGAGTTTCTCCTTGGTTCTCTTTCTGCTGTTAGCATATTTGTAAAAGCATATTTTATCTCTAACAACAGTGGCCAGTTGAGTTCTAGCTGGGTTTTTACCTTCCTGGTTTGCTCTGATTGGCCTAAGAAGCTCTGTGTTCTGTTCTTGACTTGCCTACCTGTTCTGCAAAAGCTGTAAACTCTTCTTCCCCCCGCCCCCGCCCTGAGCCACAGCAAAAGCTCCCTGTTCAGCCAGGCCTGTCATCTTCCCTGCCCGTTTCTCTTACTGCACACGGGGAGCCAGGCCTGTCATCTTCCCTGCCCATTTGTCTTACTGCACACGGGGACAACCTCATCCTGCACCTTCCAGATTTCCTTCCTGAAGAACGTCCCACCTTCCAGGACTCCTTAGCCCTTCAGGACTTCTTCTCAAGGAACTCTTTCAACCAGCGTTCTGAAGAGTCCAAAGCCTGCCCTCCGCAAGTCCACAGTAAAGGTTTTGCTGGCCCCCTTCCTTAATTTGGCAATCCTCGGGAATTCTAGCACCTTGCAGTCACTAAGTGCAAGAGGGCTTCCGACCTCCGCATCTCCCACTGGTCCTTCTCTGTAAACAGCAGGTCAGTCGAGGCATCTCCCCTGGTAGGCTCATTTACCAGCTGTATCAGGAAGTTACCTTCCAAGTGCTCCACGAATCTCCTAGACAGTTTCATGTCTGCTGCTTTTTCTTCCCAGCAGACATCTGATAAGCGCAAATCCTCCGTGGGAGTAAGGGGTAGCGATAGCAAGAGTTCTGCCAGCTGCCTGTAGAATTCATCTACCTCTTCATTGCGGTCTGGTGGCCTACAGCAGATCCCCAGCTGGATATCTGCCTCGTTGGCCTTTCTCCTCATCCTTACCTATAAGCTGTCAACCTCATCCTCCCAATCATTGAGCTCTCTACAACCAAAACACTACCTAACGTACAGAGCCACCCCACCACATCTCCTTCCTTGCCTAACCCTTCGTAAGAGAGCCATCCATCGCAGCACTCGAATCGTACAATGCATCCCACCACATCTGGTGAGAAACTGTACTAGGAGCAGCTAAAATTACTTGGTTTATTAAGCCTAGAGACAGGGACACCTCATCTCAGTCTACAGCTTCCTCACAAGGGGTGGAGGAGGCGCAGGCGACGATCATTTTTCTCCGGTGACCAACAATAGGACCTGAGGGAACGGCAGGAGGATGGGCCAGGGGAGGTTTAGGGTGGGTATTAGGAAAAGGTTTTTCACTCAGAGGGCCACGGAACAGGCTCCCCAGGGAAGCAGGCACAGCGCCAAGCCTGACAATAATCAAGTAGCACTAGGGCAACACCATCAGAGGCATGGGGTGAATTTGGGGTTGTCCTGTGCAGGGAAAGGAGTTGGACTCTAATCCTCGTGGGTCCCTTCTGACCCAGAACATTCTATGATTCTGTGATGTCTGCGACGGCAAGAAAATCAAAGCTACCCCGCTGCAGAACAGCTTCTATCTCCTGCCTTACGGCATCTATGCTGCGTGCATCGGGATAGACACGCTCAAGCTGGGACATCGATTTCGCCCTCGAGCTCGGCACGCCGCCCCTAGGCTCTTCTTTAGCGAGCCTGGCTATATCCCTTCCCCTTCAAGTCTCCTTTAAAGCCGCCTCCACAGGCCCTGCAAATTCCCAAGGAAGAATGCTTTTCCCCCTTTGAGATAGCGGAACTCCTTATTCAATCCCTTTTAATTTTTTTCCATTGGTACCCTAGCCACCCTTGCTTTTATCGTGTTCTTTTTGTGTACTATTATCACCTTTGCTGTGGTCACTTGTTCATTTTCAGCATTTTCCTTAGCACCATCACTTTTTAAATTTTATGTCTGTGTTTTAATTCTGTTACTATTTTTTAGTTGTTATTATTGTCTCTTAATCCCTTGGCTTTTAAAGTTTTCTACTTTTGTCTCTTTTGCTGGTGTTACTTCTCAATGATTTTTCTTTTTCATAGCGCTCTCGCTTTTTACATTTCCTTTTCATGTCTTTTTTTGGGTCGCTGTCCCTATTTCATAATGTTATCTTTATTTCCTAATACTCACTGCTTGCTAAGCGGTCTTTCTACAGCAACTTCCGTTCCCTTTGCTGTCTTTGCAAAATTATTTCTCGTCTCTCTTTAGCGCCCTTGCTTTTTCTATTTTCTTTCTACCTCCCTTCTAGGTTACCGTCTCCGTTTTATTTTTTTTCTTTTATTTCCCTATAAGCCCTTCCTTTGTAAATGTTATTTATAAGTTAACTCTCATTCCTTTGGGAGTTTTAAAAAAATTACTTCTTCTATTTCACTAATGACCTTGCTTTTTCCACTTTCTACATTTCCATTTTACTAGACCTTTGCTATTTTTAAATTTTTTTCCTCATTTCTTGAATCGTATTTGCTTCTAAAATTTTGTATAATTTTATCTGGTATCTTTATATTTTAGAGTTATTTCTTGTCTTTAGTAGCAGTACCTTTGCCTTTATAATATTTTTCTATTTTTCATCCCTATTATTAATAGTTTGCTCTCGGTTTCCCTAATCCCTGTCATTTTTTAGATTTCTTCCTTTAGCCAGTTTCCTGTGCTTATTTTGCTCTGTTTTCTTTCAAGTATGTGTCTTCCCGTAACACCATCACTTTACCAGTTTTCTTCATCCATCTCTGTTTGCTGTCCCTATGTGTTAAATTTTATCTTTATTTCCATAATCCCCCTTGTTTTTTAAACCTTTTCTATGCCAATTTTAACTCCCTTTGCTGTCTTATTTTAAAATTACTTCTTCTCTTCCCTTAGTGTCACAGCTTTTAAAATTTGCTTTCTCTTAGATTGCGGTCCCTATTTATTTTTGCCCTTTCTTTTCCTAATCTCTTGCTTCCTAAATGTTCTGTCTACTGTTATTCCCTTTGTTGTTTCTCAGAATTATTTCTTGTCTTTCATTAGTACCACTGCATTTTAACTTTCTTTCTGCTCCCGTTTCAGTTTGCTGTCTCTGTCTTTTCGTTTTTCTAACATCCCTCAGGTTTTTTTTTTTTTTCTACATCTCCAATTCAGTTGGCCTTTGGTATTTATGGTTTTCCCTATTTCTTTACTCTCAGTTTTTAACCTTTCTGTCTAATGTTATCCATTGGCTGTATTAGCACTTGAAGCATTTCTTGTCTTTTGTTAACGTCGCAGCTTTTTAAATTTCTTCTTTTACCTCATCGGCCTTTTGCCTCACCGTCTTAGATGTTCCCCAGCAGCACATTTTTGTCGCAATCGCACCTCTCCCGAGATATCTGTTCCCAGAAAAGAGCAATCTTTTTATTTTCTATGCCGTCCAGGACGCCTCCCGAGACCCTCCCTGTGCTCCACAGCATTTTGGTAGCATTTACTCTCCTTTTCAATCTCTTACCCTGCGAGCCTTTCGTGACCCCTCCGCTCCCAGTTGCCGTGTGTCCAGAGAGCCCCTTTGTGTCCCACAACCCTGTTTTAGCTCAGTAGCGGACTTTGGTCTTCCCTTGTTATCTCTGAACCCAATCGTTGGGTTTGCTTGTGCCTCGGAGCACTCTTAGCATACCGTCTGCTGACTACGGTACCTCCAGCCGGTCCCCGGCTCCTGAGGAGATCTGTAATTTGGTCACACCTCTCCAGACCGTATCCTCGTTTCCCAGAGCATTCTTTTGTCTCTGCGCCTCATCCAGGACCCCTCAGGGTGCCACAACACCTACCCGCCCCTTTGAGGTCGCATGCTGTGTGCTTTTAGCTTTGCCATGGCACTCGCACCCCTCTCTCACCATCTGAAGATTTCCCGAGTCTGTATATGCTGCGCACAGCAGTCATTCTGTCCTTTCTTCCTCCTGTTTGTGCCTCCATTTGTTCCCTGGCTTTCTCACGTTGCGTTTACTGAGCTCAGATGCCCTCTGGATGTAATTGTCACATCCCCAAATATTTTTCTGTCTTTCTGCCTTCCTCAGGACATCTTCTGTCCTAGTCACAGTCCTTTCCTAGACTTTCCTCAGGCTCCCGCTCCAAGGCTTCTTTGGTGTCTTGGGCTCCCTTGGGACTCCTCTGCTCCGTTTGCTGAGTTCCCATGAGATATCCCCTATAGCCCAGGACCCTGTTCTAGCTCAGAAGGGCACTTTGCACCCCTCTTTACCCTCCAGCTCTATTCCTGAGTCGGTATCTGTTACCCCGATCCCCGTTTTGCTTTCTCAATTCTTTACCACCCCCTGTTCCAGCTCCCCCGAGAATATCTGTTAGTTTGGTCAATTCCCGTTCGAGCTTCCTGCATTCTCACCACTGCTTTAGTTTCTCTTGTCCATTAGAAACTATTTCTATCCCTGTGACAACGCCTCTTGTTCTGCCAGAACCTTTCCTAAAGCCATCTTTGTACTCCGCAGTAATTAATTTGTTTTCTGTCTTATTGTATGTTTCTCTTTGGTATCTGGTACCCCAAAAATGTCTATGGGTGGCTCTGGTCTTCTCTTGAGATTCTTAGAGAATCAATAGCCTGGATCTATTTTTAGCAACACACTTCTCAATGAGTTTTTATTGCACTTCCCCATTTATTCTTTATTTAGCTGCTTATATGCTCATTAGGACTCTTCGTATAACTTTTGATACCATTCCTGTATTTCCCTTTTGTAATTTTTGTCCTTTGAGACTGCTATCAATCTCTTAAGGAAATCAGTCAGAGAGTGTCAAAATTACTCTGAATTATCAGCGATTTATACAAAATAATTTCGTTTGAACCAGAGATTTAATTCACTTTGCCATTCAGTCATATCTAGACTATAGCTCTGCTAGTATGTAGATATTATGTGTGGTTTTGCTAGAAGTGAACCATAACTGTATAACTCTTCTGTTTTACAGAAAAGTAAAACATACAACTAATGGTCATAATAGTGTTGTTATAATCCAGGAGCTGTTCTTCTATATAAATTAGTAAGACATGGTTTTTCCCTGTATACATCCCAGGAAAATGAAATGTAATTTCTTACCTGGCTACATTGCTGATGCAATACACGTAGGTGAAGGAAAACAAACAGTAGTACAATTGCAGTAAGAACCACTCTTTTTGTTTTCTTCCATGCTGTAAACATAAAGTACTTGAGAAAACTCCCTGCTGTTCCTTCAGCTGCCTTTATACCCTGTGGTGGTTCACCCCTCCCCTTTCCCAGGTGATTGTGGGAAGGGTGGTGGGCAGGGCCCGGGGTATATGAGCCACAGCCTCTGGTGAGGGAGCTCCCTTCCCTCCTGGGTTTCTCCAGTGTGGGTGCTTTGGTGTTCCTGCACTTAATTGTAATTTTTGAGCTGTTTAAATATTTTGGATAGGTATGTTTTGTTATTTAAAGAAATGCAGATGTTTGTGGGAGGTAAGGCTTTTAGAACTCAATAAGGGTTGGTGGCATTTAAATTTGAAAGATCATTTGTGTCTAAACTTATATGTTTTTCCTTATCTAATACTGTATTGGAGGTTCAGGTGTGGTAAGATAGCTCGATAGTATGTTGTTCTGTTATTTTTTTCTTTTTAGTTTTAAGTATGTTTCTTTTTATTATTGGAATTCTCAACTTTATTGAATCTTAAAATTATTTTCATTAACTCTTGTGTAAACTGGAAGGTGTTGACATTAACTGTTAAGGGCATTGATAAGATGTGGTAGGGGTTAGGGTGAGTGTTCTGTATGCTTTTATATATGGGAATTTATATATGCTGTTTCTTTAGGAAAAGAAGAGCGATACAAGTGGATAGTTAATATCCATAGACTTCTGTAAAACCCTGTGTAGCCTTGTGCAGAGCTAATAGCCAAAAGCAATGGGAAAGGTCAGTAACTTTAGTAGTATTTTGTAGATGTTAAGGGGATGACCGTAGCTGGCAGCTAGAGTGCTAGCTGAGAGTATATCCTAACGGTCTTCAGGTTTGTATGTGTATAGGGTGTAATGCTTGAGTTGCCGTATGTCTTTTAATGGCAGGTGGTAGTTGGGCTCTACATGGTATTCCTACATGGGAGCAAGACCTATGGATCGGTTAAGCTATTGCTGTGCATCCAGGTGACTTCCACCATGTCCTTTTTTTCCAGAGGCAGAGGAGGAGTTGTTCAGGGTGACAGAGGAAAGCCGGGGAAATGCTGTAAGAAGGTAGGCCAGTGTGTGATATATAGAAGGAAGATGTGACTGATGGCTGAATGAGTCTGCAGTGTGTTTTGGGGGGTTAGAAGGCAGTAAGGAATGAGCCACGTGTGAGCTGGACACAGGAGGGGAGTGGATCAAGGTGAGAGGTGATTGGTGTGCTGAAGTAGCAGTTCTTTCTGAGGTGTTGTGTTGATAGCGAAGGTAAAAGTGACCTGTGTTACTTGTGTGTTACAGGTGATGGGTGAGCCTCAAAGTGGCAGCTGGAACTGACAGAGGCTGGGCAGGCAAGCTGTCAAAGAAAAGATGTGTGAGAACTGGATTCGGCATGGGTAGGTTGCTGTTCTGGGTAATATCATAGCATGAATCTTCTTCCTTAAGTTTTTACACATGCTCCACGTAGGCTTTGTGGGAGAGAAACAGTGTGGTGATGAGACCTCAGCGAAAGCTACGGTGAGCGGTGATGGGTGGGCTGAAGCGTAGCGATTCGTCCTGAGGGGTCGCGTTGCAGGTGGTTGTGAGCAACATGCGTTTGGCTCTTGCAGGTGGTGGGTGAGCTGTATCTGAAGGACGGGTGGACTGAGACTCTCGGCCCCTTGAAAGCTAAGTTGAGGCAACGGTGCTGGGCAAGGGGTTGGGGGAGGGAGGGGTTTTAAAGATGGCGCAGCGGAGCGGGCTGTCCGGGAAGCAGTCCCCTTTGGGAGCAGGGAAAAGGAGCAGGTTCCTCTTCAATGTGACGGGAACGTGTGCCGGGCAGGGCGGTTCCAGGCTGCGTGTGTTATTGTGCAGTGTGTGTGTTTTGTGTTGGGTGTCGCCGACCTTCCTCGGGTCTCGGTTGTTCTCTTTGTTCTTTAGGAGCCAGGCAGGTGCCTCGGCAGCGTTGCTAGGGCCCGGCGAGGCCCTAGTCGTGGGCTCGGCGCCCATCGGGCGCTTCTCTTCTGGCGTCGCAAGCTTCAGGCGTGGATTGTTTTGGCGTCTCGGACGGTCGTCTTGGGCGTCGTCGTTCCCGGCTGCGTGAGCGGCGCCGCTCTGTGGCTGTGAGTTTTTGGGGACTGGCATTTCTTCCTTGCATCCTTAGGCGGTTAGGTCTTGAAGCTGGGCTGGTTGCGCGCCTGTCGTCTCGGTTGTGAGAGGAAGCTCTTGTCACGGGCCACGAAGCTGTTGGCGTTCTCTGGTGTTGCCGTAGGGCCTGCTGACGTCGCCGTCGGGGTCCCGCAGGCGGTCTTGCCGAACGGGGGTTTCCGTCTGGGTGTCGTCGTTCTCTCCGAGAGCTGCCTCTCATCCTTCGGGGCGCGTTGCTTGTAGCGTTCTGTGTAGCGTTGTTCTGTGTTTGTCTTGGAGCCGCCCTGCCTGGGGATGTAGAGGCAGGGCAAGGTGGGTGGTGCTGGCACCTAGGGATGTGCCGGGGCTTTGCGGTGGGGGGGAAGGGGGGAAGGAATTTTGCAGCCGTCTTGGATCGACTGGCTGTCGTCGGTGGGTGAGGGAAGTGATTCCTGTTGGGTTTTGTGGGCCCCCAGGGAACAACCGTAGGTGCCTGGGGGAGGGAGCTAGAGTCTTAGCTGAGCAGGTAGCATGTCAAGGGTGTTCTGGCTTGTCTGTGCGCTGGGCTTAACGTTGGATGTATTGTGCTCATGTTTAAGAGCCGCCCTAGTTGGACTCTCAAGGGGTGTTCCTACATGCGATCGAGACCTGTGTCGTGGTTCAGCTGTCGCCGTGCGTGCAGGTGACTTGTTTGGTATCGGTTTGGCAGGTGCCGAGGGAGGAGTCGTGCAGGGTGACGGAGGACGGCGCTGTCAGCTGGTGAGTTGGTGTGCGGTGTATCTAGAGGGAAGATGTGGCTGTTGGCTCTCTGAGCCCATTATGGTGTTTTTCTTTGGGTGCGTGCGAGGAGCCGAGCGGGATCTGGGCACCGGAGGGGAATCGCACAGGGTGAGCGGTGATGGGTGGGCTGAAGTGTAGTGATGCGTCCTGAGGGGTCGCGTTGCAGGTGGTTGTGAGCAACATGCGTTTGGCTCTTGCAGGTGGTGGGCGAGCCTCAAGATGGCAACCGTATCTGATGGAGGCCGGGCAGGTGAGCTGTCGAGGAACAGGTGTGTGTCTGAGATGGGGGGGGGTTGGTGCGGGTATCCTGAGAGTCCCGCAGCACCTGAGCGGGTCCTTTTTTTGCTTGGGTTCCTGCAGGTGCCGCACGCAGGCTTCGGAGGGGAGACGCCGCGTGCCGCCGAGAGGTCCGAGAGGTGAGGGGGTTGAAGGCCAGGCTGTTGTTTGAGAGCAAGGTGTCGTACGGCCACCCAATTGAAGCGTTTGTCTCTGGTTTTGCAGGTTGTGCGCCGGCTGCGTTTGGGCCTGGGTGCGCGTTTGAGGTGAGCTGGGTCACAGAGGGGAGGGGCGTGGGGCTGGTGTGGTTTGCTCTTCCTTTTTTGGCAGAGCGACGGTAACTTTGTGTATCCTGTGGTATGTCTAGGGGCCGCAGGGGGTGGCGTTCGTCCTCGTCCGGAATGGGCACGGAGCAGCCGGGTGAGCGGAGCAGCTGGGCGCATCTGAGGTTAGACGGATGCAGCGGCCTAGGTCTTTGTAGAGTGATGGGATGCTGACTGACAGGGCGGTGTGTGTATTTTTGTTGTTTTTGTTTAGATGATGAAAAGGCACCTGGCACTTGGAGGACCGGTGCCGCGGGCTGCCTGTGCGCCTGTTCTTCTGAAGGATGGGTGGACTGAGACTCTGGGCCCCTTGAAAGCTAAGTTGAGGCAACGGTGCTGGGCAAGGGGTTGCGGGAGGGAGGGGTTTTAAAGATGGCGCAGCGGAGCGGGCTGTCCGGGAAGCAGTCCCCTTTGGGAGCAGGGAAAAGGAGCAGGTTCCTCTTCAATGTGACGGGAACGTGTGCCGGGCAGGGCGGTTCCAGGCTGCGTGTGTTATTGTGCAGTGTGTGTGTTTTGTGTTGGGTGTCGCCGACCTTCCTCGGGTCTCGGTTGTTCTCTTTGTTCTTTAGGAGCCAGGCAGGTGCCTCGGCAGCGTTGCTAGGGCCCGGCGAGGCCCTAGTCGTGGGCTCGGCGCCCATCGGGCGCTTCTCTTCTGGCGTCGCAAGCTTCAGGCGTGGATTGTTTTGGCGTCTCGGACGGTCGTCTTGGGCGTCGTCGTTCCCGGCCGCGTGAGCGGCGCCGCTCTGTGGCTGTGAGTTTTTGGGGACTGGCATTTCTTCCTTGCATCCTTAGGCGGTTAGGTCTTGAAGCTGGGCTGGTTGCGCGCCTGTCGTCTCGGTTGTGAGAGGAAGCTCTTGTCACGGGCCACGAAGCTGTTGGCGTTCTCTGGTGTTGCCGTAGGGCCTGCTGACGTCGCTGTCGGGGTCCCGCAGGCGGTCTTGCCGAACGGGGGTTTCCGTCTGGGTGTCGTCGTTCTCTCCGAGAGCTGCCTCTCATCCTTCGGGGCGCGTTGCTTGTAGCGTTCTGTGTAGCGTTGTTCTGCGTTTGTCTTGGAGCCGCCCTGCCTGGGGATGTAGAGGCAGGGCAAGGTGGGTGGTGCTGGCACCTGGGGATGTGCCGGGGCTTTGCGGTGGGGGGGAAGGGGGGAAGGAATTTTGCAGCCGTCTTGGATCGACTGGCTGTCGTCGGTGGGTGAGGGAAGTGATTCCTGTTGGGTTTTGTGGGCCCCCAGGGAACAACCGTAGGTGCCTGGGGGAGGGAGCTAGAGTCTTAGCTGAGCAGGTAGCATGTCAAGGGTGTTCTGGCTTGTCTGTGCGCTGGGCTTAACGTTGGATGTATTGTGCTCATGTTTAAGAGCCGCCCTAGTTGGACTCTCAAGGGGTGTTCCTACATGCGATCGAGACCTGTGTCGTGGTTCAGCTGTCGCCGTGCGTGCAGGTGACTTGTTTGGTATCGGTTTGGCAGGTGCCGAGGGAGGAGTCGTGCAGGGTGACGGAGGACGGCGCTGTCAGCTGGTGAGTTGGTGTGCGGTGTACCTAGAGGGAAGATGTGGCTGTTGGCTCTCTGAGCCCATTATGGTGTTTTTCTTTGGGCGCGTGCGAGGAGCCGAGCGGGATCTGGGCACCGGAGGGGAATCGCACGGGGTGAGCGGTGATGGGTGGGCTGAAGCGTAGCGATTCGTCCTGAGGGGTCGCGTTGCAGGTGGTTGTGAGCAATGTGCGTTTGGCTCTTGCAGGTGGTGGGCGAGCCTCAAGATGGCAACCGTATCTGATGGAGGCCGGGCAGGTGAGCTGTCGAGGAACAGGTGTGTGTCTGAGATGGGGGGGGGGTTGGTGCGGGTATCCTGAGACTCCCGCAGCACCTGAGCGGGTCCTTTTTTTGCTTGGGTTCCTGCAGGTGCCGCACGCAGGCTTCGGAGGGGAGACGCCGCGTGCCGCCGAGAGGTCCGAGAGGTGAGGGGGTTGAAGGCCAGGCTGTTGTTTGAGAGCAAGGTGTTGTACGGCCACCCAATTGAAGCGTTTGTCTCTGGTTCTGCAGGTTGTGCGCCGGCTGCGTTTGGGCCTGGGTGCGCGTTTGAGGTGAGCTGGGTCGCAGAGGGGAGGGGCGTGGGGCTGGTGTGGTTTGCTCTTCCTTTTTTGGCAGAGCGACGGTAACTTTGTGTATCCTGTGGTATGTCTAGGGGCCGCAGGGGATGGCGTTCGTCCTCGTCCGGAATGGGCACGGAGCAGCCGGGTGAGCGGAGCAGCTGGGCGCATCTGAGGTTAGACGGATGCAGCGGCCTAGGTCTTTGTAGAGTGATGGGATGCTGACTGACAGGGCGGTGTGTGTATTTTTGTTGTTTTTGTTTAGATGATGAAAAGGCACCTGGCACTTGGAGGACCGGTGCCGCGGTCTGCCTGTGCGCCTGTTCTTCTGAAGGATGGGTGGACTGAGACTCTCGGCCCCTTGAAAGCGAAGTTGAGGCAACGGTGCTGGGCAAGGGGTTGCGGGAGGGAGGGGTTTTAAAGATGGCGCAGCGGAGCGGGCTGTCCGGGAAGCAGTCCCCTTTGGGAGCAGGGAAAAGGAGCAGGTTCCTCTTCAATGTGACGGGAACGTGTGCCGGGCAGGGCGGTTCCAGGCTGCGTGTGTTATTGTGCAGTGTGTGTGTTTTGTGTTGGGTGTCGCCGACCTTCCTCGGGTCTCGGTTGTTCTCTTTGTTCTTTAGGAGCCAGGCAGGTGCCTCGGCAGCGTTGCTAGGGCCCGGCGAGGCCCTAGTCGTGGGCTCGGCGCCCATCGGGCGCTTCTCTTCTGGCGTCGCAAGCTTCAGGCGTGGATTGTTTTGGCGTCTCGGACGGTCGTCTTGGGCGTCGTCGTTCCCGGCTGCGTGAGCGGCGCCGCTCTGTGGCTGTGAGTTTTTGGGGACTGGCATTTCTTCCTTGCATCCTTAGGCGGTTAGGTCTTGAAGCTGGGCTGGTTGCGCGCCTGTCGTCTCGGTTGTGAGAGGAAGCTCTTGTCACGGGCCACGAAGCTGTTGGCGTTCTCTGGTGTTGCCGTAGGGCCTGCTGACGTCGCCGTCGGGGTCCCGCAGGCGGTCTTGCCGAACGGGGGTTTCCGTCTGGGTGTCGTCGTTCTCTCCGAGAGCTGCCTCTCATCCTTCGGGGCGCGTTGCTTGTAGCGTTCTGTGTAGCGTTGTTCTGTGTTTGTCTTGGAGCCGCCCTGCCTGGGGATGTAGAGGCAGGGCAAGGTGGGTGGTGCTGGCACCTAGGGATGTGCCGGGGCTTTGCGGTGGGGGGGAAGGGGGGAAGGAATTTTGCAGCCGTCTTGGATCGACTGGCTGTCGTCGGTGGGTGAGGGAAGTGATTCCTGTTGGGTTTTGTGGGCCCCCAGGGAACAACCGTAGGTGCCTGGGGGAGGGAGCTAGAGTCTTAGCTGAGCAGGTAGCATGTCAAGGGTGTTCTGGCTTGTCTGTGCGCTGGGCTTAACGTTGGATGTATTGTGCTCATGTTTAAGAGCCGCCCTAGTTGGACTCTCAAGGGGTGTTCCTACATGCGATCGAGACCTGTGTCGTGGTTCAGCTGTCGCCGTGCGTGCAGGTGACTTGTTTGGTATCGGTTTGGCAGGTGCCGAGGGAGGAGTCGTGCAGGGTGACGGAGGACGGCGCTGTCAGCTGGTGAGTTGGTGTGCGGTGTATCTAGAGGGAAGATGTGGCTGTTGGCTCTCTGAGCCCATTATGGTGTTTTTCTTTGGGTGCGTGCGAGGAGCCGAGCGGGATCTGGGCACCGGAGGGGAATCGCACGGGGTGAGCGGTGACGGGTGGGCTGAAGCGTAGCGATTCGTCCTGAGGTGTCGCGTTGCAGGTGGTTGTGAGCAACATGCGTTTGGCTCTTGCAGGTGGTGGGCGAGCCTCAAGATGGCAACCGTATCTGATGGAGGCCGGGCAGGTGAGCTGTCGAGGAACAGGTGTGTGTCTGAGATGGGGGGGGGTTGGTGCGGGTATCCTGAGACTCCCGCAGCACCTGAGCGGGTCCTTTTTTTGCTTGGGTTCCTGCAGGTGCCGCACGCAGGCTTCGGAGGGGAGACGCCGCGTGCCGCCGAGAGGTCCGAGAGGTGAGGGGGTTGAAGGCCAGGCTGTTGTTTGAGAGCAAGGTGTCGTACGGCCACCCAATTGAAGCGTTTGTCTCTGGTTTTGCAGGTTGTGCGCCAGCTGCGTTTGGGCCTGGGTGCGCGTTTGAGGTGAGCTGGGTCGCAGAGGGGAGGGGCGTGGGGCTGGTGTGGTTTGCTCTTCCTTTTTTGGCAGAGCGACGGTAACTTTGTGTATCCTGTGGTATGTCTAGGGGCCGCAGGGGGTGGCGTTCGTCCTCGTCCGGAATGGGCACGGAGCAGCCGGGTGAGCGGAGCAGCTGGGCGCATCTGAGGTTAGACGGATGCAGCGGCCTAGGTCTTTGTAGAGTGATGGGATGCTGACTGACAGGGCGGTGTGTGTATTTTTGTTGTTTTTGTTTAGATGATGAAAAGGCACCTGGCACTTGGAGGACCGGTGCCGCGGGCTGCCTGTGCGCCTGTTCTTCTGAAGGATGGGTGGACTGAGACTCTCGGCCCCTTGAAAGCGAAGTTGAGGCAACGGTGCTGGGCAAGGGGTTGCGGGAGGGAGGGGTTTTAAAGATGGCGCAGCGGAGCGGGCTGTCCGGGAAGCAGTCCCCTTTGGGAGCAGGGAAAAGGAGCAGGTTCCTCTTCAATGTGACGGGAACGTGTGCCGGGCAGGGCGGTTCCAGGCTGCGTGTGTTATTGTGCAGTGTGTGTGTTTTGTGTTGGGTGTCGCCGACCTTCCTCGGGTCTCGGTTGTTCTCTTTGTTCTTTAGGAGCCAGGCAGGTGCCTCGGCAGCGTTGCTAGGGCCCGGCGAGGCCCTAGTCGTGGGCTCGGCGCCCATCGGGCGCTTCTCTTTTGGCGTCGCAAGCTTCAGGCGTGGATTGTTTTGGCGTCTCGGACGGTCGTCTTGGGCGTCGTCGTTCCCGGCTGCGTGAGCGGCGCCGCTCTGTGGCTGTGAGTTTTTGGGGACTGGCATTTCTTCCTTGCATCCTTAGGCGGTTAGGTCTTGAAGCTGGGCTGGTTGCGCGCCTGTCGTCTCGGTTGTGAGAGGAAGCTCTTGTCACGGGCCACGAAGCTGTTGGCGTTCTCTGGTGTTGCCGTAGGGCCTGCTGACGTCGCCGTCGGGGTCCCGCAGGCGGTCTTGCCGAACGGGGGTTTCCGTCTGGGTGTCGTCGTTCTCTCCGAGAGCTGCCGCTCATCCTTCGGGGCGCGTTGCTTGTAGCGTTCTGTGTAGCGTTGTTCTGCGTTTGTCTTGGAGCCGCCCTGCCTGGGGATGTAGAGGCAGGGCAAGGTGGGTGGTGCTGGCACCTAGGGATGTGCCGGGGCTTTGCGGTGGGGGGGAAGGGGGGAAGGAATTTTGCAGCCGTCTTGGATCGACTGGCTGTCGTCGGTGGGTGAGGGAAGTGATTCCTGTTGGGTTTTGTGGGCCCCCAGGGAACAACCGTAGGTGCCTGGGGGAGGGAGCTAGAGTCTTAGCTGAGCAGGTAGCATGTCAAGGGTGTTCTGGCTTGTCTGTGCGCTGGGCTTAACGTTGGATGTATTGTGCTCATGTTTAAGAGCCGCCCTAGTTGGACTCTCAAGGGGTGTTCCTACATGCGATCGAGACCTGTGTCGTGGTTCAGCTGTCGCCGTGCGTGCAGGTGACTTGTTTGGTATCGGTTTGGCAGGTGCCGAGGGAGGAGTCGTGCAGGGTGACGGAGGACGGCGCTGTCAGCTGGTGAGTTGGTGTGCGGTGTAGCTAGAGGGAAGATGTGGCTGTTGGCTCTCTGAGCCCATTATGGTGTTTTTCTTTGGGCGCGTGCGAGGAGCCGAGCGGGATCTGGGCACCGGAGGGGAATCGCACGGGGTGAGCGGTGACGGGTGGGCTGAAGCGTAGCGATTCGTCCTGAGGTGTCGCGTTGCAGGTGGTTGTGAGCAACGTGCGTTTGGCTCTTGCAGGTGGTGGGCGAGCCTCAAGATGGCAACCGTATCTGATGGAGGCCGGGCAGGTGAGCTGTCGAGGAACAGGTGTGTGTCTGAGATGGGGGGGGGGTTGGTGCGGGTATCCTGAGACTCCCGCAGCACCTGAGCGGGTCCTTTTTTTGCTTGGGTTCCTGCAGGTGCCGCACGCAGGCTTCGGAGGGGAGACGCCGCGTGCCGCCGAGAGGTCCGAGAGGTGAGGGGGTTGAAGGCCAGGCTGTTGTTTGAGAGCAAGGTGTCGTACGGCCACCCAATTGAAGCGTTTGTCTCTGGTTTTGCAGGTTGTGCGCCAGCTGCGTTTGGGCCTGGGTGCGCGTTTGAGGTGAGCTGGGTCGCAGAGGGGAGGGGCGTGGGGCTGGTGTGGTTTGCTCTTCCTTTTTTGGCAGAGCGACGGTAACTTTGTGTATCCTGTGGTATGTCTAGGGGCCGCAGGGGGTGGCGTTCGTCCTCGTCCGGAATGGGCACGGAGCAGCCGGGTGAGCGGAGCAGCTGGGCGCATCTGAGGTTAGACGGATGCAGCGGCCTAGGTCTTTGTAGAGTGATGGGATGCTGACTGACAGGGCGGTGTGTGTATTTTTGTTGTTTTTGTTTAGATGATGAAAAGGCACCTGGCACTTGGAGGACCGGTGCCGCGGGCTGCCTGTGCGCCTGTTCTTCTGAAGGATGGGTGGACTGAGACTCTGGGCCCCTTGAAAGCTAAGTTGAGGCAACGGTGCTGGGCAAGGGGTTGCGGGAGGGAGGGGTTTTAAAGATGGCGCAGCGGAGCGGGCTGTCCGGGAAGCAGTCCCCTTTGGGAGCAGGGAAAAGGAGCAGGTTCCTCTTCAATGTGACGGGAACGTGTGCCGGGCAGGGCGGTTCCAGGCTGCGTGTGTTATTGTGCAGTGTGTGTGTTTTGTGTTGGGTGTCGCCGACCTTCCTCGGGTCTCGGTTGTTCTCTTTGTTCTTTAGGAGCCAGGCAGGTGCCTCGGCAGCGTTGCTAGGGCCCGGCGAGGCCCTAGTCGTGGGCTCGGCGCCCATCGGGCGCTTCTCTTCTGGCGTCGCAAGCTTCAGGCGTGGATTGTTTTGGCGTCTCGGACGGTCGTCTTGGGCGTCGTCGTTCCCGGCCGCGTGAGCGGCGCCGCTCTGTGGCTGTGAGTTTTTGGGGACTGGCATTTCTTCCTTGCATCCTTAGGCGGTTAGGTCTTGAAGCTGGGCTGGTTGCGCGCCTGTCGTCTCGGTTGTGAGAGGAAGCTCTTGTCACGGGCCACGAAGCTGTTGGCGTTCTCTGGTGTTGCCGTAGGGCCTGCTGACGTCGCTGTCGGGGTCCCGCAGGCGGTCTTGCCGAACGGGGGTTTCCGTCTGGGTGTCGTCGTTCTCTCCGAGAGCTGCCTCTCATCCTTCGGGGCGCGTTGCTTGTAGCGTTCTGTGTAGCGTTGTTCTGCGTTTGTCTTGGAGCCGCCCTGCCTGGGGATGTAGAGGCAGGGCAAGGTGGGTGGTGCTGGCACCTGGGGATGTGCCGGGGCTTTGCGGTGGGGGGGAAGGGGGGAAGGAATTTTGCAGCCGTCTTGGATCGACTGGCTGTCGTCGGTGGGTGAGGGAAGTGATTCCTGTTGGGTTTTGTGGGCCCCCAGGGAACAACCGTAGGTGCCTGGGGGAGGGAGCTAGAGTCTTAGCTGAGCAGGTAGCATGTCAAGGGTGTTCTGGCTTGTCTGTGCGCTGGGCTTAACGTTGGATGTATTGTGCTCATGTTTAAGAGCCGCCCTAGTTGGACTCTCAAGGGGTGTTCCTACATGCGATCGAGACCTGTGTCGTGGTTCAGCTGTCGCCGTGCGTGCAGGTGACTTGTTTGGTATCGGTTTGGCAGGTGCCGAGGGAGGAGTCGTGCAGGGTGACGGAGGACGGCGCTGTCAGCTGGTGAGTTGGTGTGCGGTGTACCTAGAGGGAAGATGTGGCTGTTGGCTCTCTGAGCCCATTATGGTGTTTTTCTTTGGGCGCGTGCGAGGAGCCGAGCGGGATCTGGGCACCGGAGGGGAATCGCACGGGGTGAGCGGTGATGGGTGGGCTGAAGCGTAGCGATTCGTCCTGAGGGGTCGCGTTGCAGGTGGTTGTGAGCAACGTGCGTTTGGCTCTTGCAGGTGGTGGGCGAGCCTCAAGATGGCAACCGTATCTGATGGAGGCCGGGCAGGTGAGCTGTCGAGGAACAGGTGTGTGTCTGAGATGGGGGGGGGGTTGGTGCGGGTATCCTGAGACTCCCGCAGCACCTGAGCGGGTCCTTTTTTTGCTTGGGTTCCTGCAGGTGCCGCACGCAGGCTTCGGAGGGGAGACGCCGCGTGCCGCCGAGAGGTCCGAGAGGTGAGGGGGTTGAAGGCCAGGCTGTTGTTTGAGAGCAAGGTGTTGTACGGCCACCCAATTGAAGCGTTTGTCTCTGGTTCTGCAGGTTGTGCGCCGGCTGCGTTTGGGCCTGGGTGCGCGTTTGAGGTGAGCTGGGTCACAGAGGGGAGGGGCGTGGGGCTGGTGTGGTTTGCTCTTCCTTTTTTGGCAGAGCGACGGTAACTTTGTGTATCCTGTGGTATGTCTAGGGGCCGCAGGGGGTGGCGTTCGTCCTCGTCCGGAATGGGCACGGAGCAGCCGGGTGAGCGGAGCAGCTGGGCGCATCTGAGGTTAGACGGATGCAGCGGCCTAGGTCTTTGTAGAGTGATGGGATGCTGACTGACAGGGCGGTGTGTGTATTTTTGTTGTTTTTGTTTAGATGATGAAAAGGCACCTGGCACTTGGAGGACCGGTGCCGCGGGCTGCCTGTGCGCCTGTTCTTCTGAAGGATGGGTGGACTGAGACTCTGGGCCCCTTGAAAGCTAAGTTGAGGCAACGGTGCTGGGCAAGGGGTTGCGGGAGGGAGGGGTTTTAAAGATGGCGCAGCGGAGCGGGCTGTCCGGGAAGCAGTCCCCTTTGGGAGCAGGGAAAAGGAGCAGGTTCCTCTTCAATGTGACGGGAACGTGTGCCGGGCAGGGCGGTTCCAGGCTGCGTGTGTTATTGTGCAGTGTGTGTGTTTTGTGTTGGGTGTCGCCGACCTTCCTCGGGTCTCGGTTGTTCTCTTTGTTCTTTAGGAGCCAGGCAGGTGCCTCGGCAGCGTTGCTAGGGCCCGGCGAGGCCCTAGTCGTGGGCTCGGCGCCCATCGGGCGCTTCTCTTCTGGCGTCGCAAGCTTCAGGCGTGGATTGTTTTGGCGTCTCGGACGGTCGTCTTGGGCGTCGTCGTTCCCGGCTGCGTGAGCGGCGCCGCTCTGTGGCTGTGAGTTTTTGGGGACTGGCATTTCTTCCTTGCATCCTTAGGCGGTTAGGTCTTGAAGCTGGGCTGGTTGCGCGCCTGTCGTCTCGGTTGTGAGAGGAAGCTCTTGTCACGGGCCACGAAGCTGTTGGCGTTCTCTGGTGTTGCCGTAGGGCCTGCTGACGTCGCTGTCGGGGTCCCGCAGGCGGTCTTGCCGAACGGGGGTTTCCGTCTGGGTGTCGTCGTTCTCTCCGAGAGCTGCCTCTCATCCTTCGGGGCGCGTTGCTTGTAGCGTTCTGTGTAGCGTTGTTCTGCGTTTGTCTTGGAGCCGCCCTGCCTGGGGATGTAGAGGCAGGGCAAGGTGGGTGGTGCTGGCACCTGGGGATGTGCCGGGGCTTTGCGGTGGGGGGGAAGGGGGGAAGGAATTTTGCAGCCGTCTTGGATCGACTGGCTGTCGTCGGTGGGTGAGGGAAGTGATTCCTGTTGGGTTTTGTGGGCCCCCAGGGAACAACCGTAGGTGCCTGGGGGAGGGAGCTAGAGTCTTAGCTGAGCAGGTAGCATGTCAAGGGTGTTCTGGCTTGTCTGTGCGCTGGGCTTAACGTTGGATGTATTGTGCTCATGTTTAAGAGCCGCCCTAGTTGGACTCTCAAGGGGTGTTCCTACATGCGATCGAGACCTGTGTCGTGGTTCAGCTGTCGCCGTGCGTGCAGGTGACTTGTTTGGTATCGGTTTGGCAGGTGCCGAGGGAGGAGTCGTGCAGGGTGACGGAGGACGGCGCTGTCAGCTGGTGAGTTGGTGTGCGGTGTACCTAGAGGGAAGATGTGGCTGTTGGCTCTCTGAGCCCATTATGGTGTTTTTCTTTGGGCGCGTGCGAGGAGCCGAGCGGGATCTGGGCACCGGAGGGGAATCGCACGGGGTGAGCGGTGATGGGTGGGCTGAAGCGTAGCGATTCGTCCTGAGGGGTCGCGTTGCAGGTGGTTGTGAGCAACGTGCGTTTGGCTCTTGCAGGTGGTGGGCGAGCCTCAAGATGGCAACCGTATCTGATGGAGGCCGGGCAGGTGAGCTGTCGAGGAACAGGTGTGTGTCTGAGATGGGGGGGGGGTTGGTGCGGGTATCCTGAGACTCCCGCAGCACCTGAGCGGGTCCTTTTTTTGCTTGGGTTCCTGCAGGTGCCGCACGCAGGCTTCGGAGGGGAGACGCCGCGTGCCGCCGAGAGGTCCGAGAGGTGAGGGGGTTGAAGGCCAGGCTGTTGTTTGAGAGCAAGGTGTTGTACGGCCACCCAATTGAAGCGTTTGTCTCTGGTTCTGCAGGTTGTGCGCCGGCTGCGTTTGGGCCTGGGTGCGCGTTTGAGGTGAGCTGGGTCACAGAGGGGAGGGGCGTGGGGCTGGTGTGGTTTGCTCTTCCTTTTTTGGCAGAGCGACGGTAACTTTGTGTATCCTGTGGTATGTCTAGGGGCCGCAGGGGATGGCGTTCGTCCTCGTCCGGAATGGGCACGGAGCAGCCGGGTGAGCGGAGCAGCTGGGCGCATCTGAGGTTAGACGGATGCAGCGGCCTAGGTCTTTGTAGAGTGATGGGATGCTGACTGACAGGGCGGTGTGTGTATTTTTGTTGTTTTTGTTTAGATGATGAAAAGGCACCTGGCACTTGGAGGACCGGTGCCGCGGTCTGCCTGTGCGCCTGTTCTTCTGAAGGATGGGTGGACTGAGACTCTCGGCCCCTTGAAAGCGAAGTTGAGGCAACGGTGCTGGGCAAGGGGTTGCGGGAGGGAGGGGTTTTAAAGATGGCGCAGCGGAGCGGGCTGTCCGGGAAGCAGTCCCCTTTGGGAGCAGGGAAAAGGAGCAGGTTCCTCTTCAATGTGACGGGAACGTGTGCCGGGCAGGGCGGTTCCAGGCTGCGTGTGTTATTGTGCAGTGTGTGTGTTTTGTGTTGGGTGTCGCCGACCTTCCTCGGGTCTCGGTTGTTCTCTTTGTTCTTTAGGAGCCAGGCAGGTGCCTCGGCAGCGTTGCTAGGGCCCGGCGAGGCCCTAGTCGTGGGCTCGGCGCCCATCGGGCGCTTCTCTTCTGGCGTCGCAAGCTTCAGGCGTGGATTGTTTTGGCGTCTCGGACGGTCGTCTTGGGCGTCGTCGTTCCCGGCTGCGTGAGCGGCGCCGCTCTGTGGCTGTGAGTTTTTGGGGACTGGCATTTCTTCCTTGCATCCTTAGGCGGTTAGGTCTTGAAGCTGGGCTGGTTGCGCGCCTGTCGTCTCGGTTGTGAGAGGAAGCTCTTGTCACGGGCCACGAAGCTGTTGGCGTTCTCTGGTGTTGCCGTAGGGCCTGCTGACGTCGCCGTCGGGGTCCCGCAGGCGGTCTTGCCGAACGGGGGTTTCCGTCTGGGTGTCGTCGTTCTCTCCGAGAGCTGCCTCTCATCCTTCGGGGCGCGTTGCTTGTAGCGTTCTGTGTAGCGTTGTTCTGTGTTTGTCTTGGAGCCGCCCTGCCTGGGGATGTAGAGGCAGGGCAAGGTGGGTGGTGCTGGCACCTAGGGATGTGCCGGGGCTTTGCGGTGGGGGGGAAGGGGGGAAGGAATTTTGCAGCCGTCTTGGATCGACTGGCTGTCGTCGGTGGGTGAGGGAAGTGATTCCTGTTGGGTTTTGTGGGCCCCCAGGGAACAACCGTAGGTGCCTGGGGGAGGGAGCTAGAGTCTTAGCTGAGCAGGTAGCATGTCAAGGGTGTTCTGGCTTGTCTGTGCGCTGGGCTTAACGTTGGATGTATTGTGCTCATGTTTAAGAGCCGCCCTAGTTGGACTCTCAAGGGGTGTTCCTACATGCGATCGAGACCTGTGTCGTGGTTCAGCTGTCGCCGTGCGTGCAGGTGACTTGTTTGGTATCGGTTTGGCAGGTGCCGAGGGAGGAGTCGTGCAGGGTGACGGAGGACGGCGCTGTCAGCTGGTGAGTTGGTGTGCGGTGTATCTAGAGGGAAGATGTGGCTGTTGGCTCTCTGAGCCCATTATGGTGTTTTTCTTTGGGCGCGTGCGAGGAGCCGAGCGGGATCTGGGCACCGGAGGGGAATCGCACGGGGTGAGCGGTGACGGGTGGGCTGAAGCGTAGCGATTCGTCCTGAGGTGTCGCGTTGCAGGTGGTTGTGAGCAACATGCGTTTGGCTCTTGCAGGTGGTGGGCGAGCCTCAAGATGGCAACCGTATCTGATGGAGGCCGGGCAGGTGAGCTGTCGAGGAACAGGTGTGTGTCTGAGATGGGGGGGGGTTGGTGCGGGTATCCTGAGACTCCCGCAGCACCTGAGCGGGTCCTTTTTTCGCTTGGGTTCCTGCAGGTGCCGCACGCAGGCTTCGGAGGGGAGACGCCGCGTGCCGCCGAGAGGTCCGAGAGGTGAGGGGGTTGAAGGCCAGGCTGTTGTTTGAGAGCAAGGTGTCGTACGGCCACCCAATTGAAGCGTTTGTCTCTGGTTTTGCAGGTTGTGCGCCAGCTGCGTTTGGGCCTGGGTGCGCGTTTGAGGTGAGCTGGGTCGCAGAGGGGAGGGGCGTGGGGCTGGTGTGGTTTGCTCTTCCTTTTTTGGCAGAGCGACGGTAACTTTGTGTATCCTGTGGTATGTCTAGGGGCCGCAGGGGGTGGCGTTCGTCCTCGTCCGGAATGGGCACGGAGCAGCCGGGTGAGCGGAGCAGCTGGGCGCATCTGAGGTAGACGGATGCAGCGGCCTAGGTCTTTGTAGAGTGATGGGATGCTGACTGACAGGGCGGTGTGTGTATTTTTGTTGTTTTTGTTTAGATGATGAAAAGGCACCTGGCACTTGGAGGACCGGTGCCGCGGGCTGCCTGTGCGCCTGTTCTTCTGAAGGATGGGTGGACTGAGACTCTCGGCCCCTTGAAAGCTAAGTTGAGGCAACGGTGCTGGGCAAGGGGTTGCGGGAGGGAGGGGTTTTAAAGATGGCGCAGCGGAGCGGGCTGTCCGGGAAGCAGTCCCCTTTGGGAGCAGGGAAAAGGAGCAGGTTCCTCTTCAATGTGACGGGAACGTGTGCCGGGCAGGGCGGTTCCAGGCTGCGTGTGTTATTGTGCAGTGTGTGTGTTTTGTGTTGGGTGTCGCCGACCTTCCTCGGGTCTCGGTTGTTCTCTTTGTTCTTTAGGAGCCAGGCAGGTGCCTCGGCAGCGTTGCTAGGGCCCGGCGAGGCCCTAGTCGTGGGCTCGGCGCCCATCGGGCGCTTCTCTTCTGGCGTCGCAAGCTTCAGGCGTGGATTGTTTTGGCGTCTCGGACGGTCGTCTTGGGCGTCGTCGTTCCCGGCTGCGTGAGCGGCGCCGCTCTGTGGCTGTGAGTTTTTGGGGACTGGCATTTCTTCCTTGCATCCTTAGGCGGTTAGGTCTTGAAGCTGGGCTGGTTGCGCGCCTGTCGTCTCGGTTGTGAGAGGAAGCTCTTGTCACGGGCCACGAAGCTGTTGGCGTTCTCTGGTGTTGCCGTAGGGCCTGCTGACGTCGCCGTCGGGGTCCCGCAGGCGGTCTTGCCGAACGGGGGTTTCCGTCTGGGTGTCGTCGTTCTCTCCGAGAGCTGCCTCTCATCCTTCGGGGCGCGTTGCTTGTAGCGTTCTGTGTAGCGTTGTTCTGTGTTTGTCTTGGAGCCGCCCTGCCTGGGGATGTAGAGGCAGGGCAAGGTGGGTGGTGCTGGCACCTAGGGATGTGCCGGGGCTTTGCGGTGGGGGGGAAGGGGGGAAGGAATTTTGCAGCCGTCTTGGATCGACTGGCTGTCGTCGGTGGGTGAGGGAAGTGATTCCTGTTGGGTTTTGTGGGCCCCCAGGGAACAACCGTAGGTGCCTGGGGGAGGGAGCTAGAGTCTTAGCTGAGCAGGTAGCATGTCAAGGGTGTTCTGGCTTGTCTGTGCGCTGGGCTTAACGTTGGATGTATTGTGCTCATGTTTAAGAGCCGCCCTAGTTGGACTCTCAAGGGGTGTTCCTACATGCGATCGAGACCTGTGTCGTGGTTCAGCTGTCGCCGTGCGTGCAGGTGACTTGTTTGGTATCGGTTTGGCAGGTGCCGAGGGAGGAGTCGTGCAGGGTGACGGAGGACGGCGCTGTCAGCTGGTGAGTTGGTGTGCGGTGTAGCTAGAGGGAAGATGTGGCTGTTGGCTCTCTGAGCCCATTATGGTGTTTTTCTTTGGGCGCGTGCGAGGAGCCGAGCGGGATCTGGGCACCGGAGGGGAATCACACGGGGTGAGCGGTGACGGGTGGGCTGAAGCGTAGCGATTCGTCCTGAGGTGTCGCGTTGCAGGTGGTTGTGAGCAACGTGCGTTTGGCTCTTGCAGGTGGTGGGCGAGCCTCAAGATGGCAACCGTATCTGATGGAGGCCGGGCAGGTGAGCTGTCGAGGAACAGGTGTGTGTCTGAGATGGGGGGGGGGGTTGGTGCGGGTATCCTGAGAGTCCCGCAGCACCTGAGCGGGTCCTTTTTTTGCTTGGGTTCCTGCAGGTGCCGCACGCAGGCTTCGGAGGGGAGACGCCGCGTGCCGCCGAGAGGTCCGAGAGGTGAGGGGGTTGAAGGCCAGGCTGTTGTTTGAGAGCAAGGTGTCGTACGGCCACCCAATTGAAGCGTTTGTCTCTGGTTTTGCAGGTTGTGCGCCGGCTGCGTTTGGGCCTGGGTGCGCGTTTGAGGTGAGCTGGGTCGCAGAGGGGAGGGGCGTGGGGCTGGTGTGGTTTGCTCTTCCTTTTTTGGCAGAGCGACGGTAACTTTGTGTGTCCTGTGGTATGTCTAGGGGCCGCAGGGGATGGCGTTCGTCCTCGTCCGGAATGGGCACGGAGCAGCCGGGTGAGCGGAGCAGCTGGGCGCATCTGAGGTAGACGGATGCAGCGGCCTAGGTCTTTGTAGAGTGATGGGATGCTGACTGACAGGGCGGTGTGTGTATTTTTGTTGTTTTTGTTTAGATGATGAAAAGGCACCTGGCACTTGGAGGACCGGTGCCGCGGGCTGCCTGTGCGCCTGTTCTTCTGAAGGATGGGTGGACTGAGACTCTGGGCCCCTTGAAAGCTAAGTTGAGGCAACGGTGCTGGGCAAGGGGTTGCGGGAGGGAGGGGTTTTAAAGATGGCGCAGCGGAGCGGGCTGTCCGGGAAGCAGTCCCCTTTGGGAGCAGGGAAAAGGAGCAGGTTCCTCTTCAATGTGACGGGAACGTGTGCTGGGCAGGGCGGTTCCAGGCTGCGTGTGTTATTGTGCAGTGTGTGTGTTTTGTGTTGGGTGTCGCCGACCTTCCTCGGGTCTCGGTTGTTCTCTTTGTTCTTTAGGAGCCAGGCAGGTGCCTCGGCAGCGTTGCTAGGGCCCGGCGAGGCCCTAGTCGTGGGCTCGGCGCCCATCGGGCGCTTCTCTTCTGGCGTCGCAAGCTTCAGGCGTGGATTGTTTTGGCGTCTCGGACGGTCGTCTTGGGCGTCGTCGTTCCCGGCTGCGTGAGCGGCGCCGCTCTGTGGCTGTGAGTTTTTGGGGACTGGCATTTCTTCCTTGCATCCTTAGGCGGTTAGGTCTTGAAGCTGGGCTGGTTGCGCGCCTGTCGTCTCGGTTGTGAGAGGAAGCTCTTGTCACGGGCCACGAAGCTGTTGGCGTTCTCTGGTGTTGCCGTAGGGCCTGCTGACGTCGCCGTCGGGGTCCCGCAGGCGGTCTTGCCGAACGGGGGTTTCCGTCTGGGTGTCGTCGTTCTCTCCGAGAGCTGCCTCTCATCCTTCGGGGCGCGTTGCTTGTAGCGTTCTGTGTAGCGTTGTTCTGCGTTTGTCTTGGAGCCGCCCTGCCTGGGGATGTAGAGGCAGGGCAAGGTGGGTGGTGCTGGCACCTAGGGATGTGCCGGGGCTTTGCGGTGGGGGGGAAGGGGGGAAGGAATTTTGCAGCCGTCTTGGATCGACTGGCTGTCGTCGGTGGGTGAGGGAAGTGATTCCTGTTGGGTTTTGTGGGCCCCCAGGGAACAACCGTAGGTGCCTGGGGGAGGGAGCTAGAGTCTTAGCTGAGCAGGTAGCATGTCAAGGGTGTTCTGGCTTGTCTGTGCGCTGGGCTTAACGTTGGATGTATTGTGCTCATGTTTAAGAGCCGCCCTAGTTGGACTCTCAAGGGGTGTTCCTACATGCGATCGAGACCTGTGTCGTGGTTCAGCTGTCGCCGTGCGTGCAGGTGACTTGTTTGGTATCGGTTTGGCAGGTGCCGAGGGAGGAGTCGTGCAGGGTGATGGAGGACGGCGCTGTCAGCAGCTGAGTTGGTGTGTGGTGTAGCTAGAGGGAAGATGTGGCTGTTGGCTCTCTGAGCCCATTATGGTGTTTTTCTTTGGGTGCGTGCGAGGAGCCGAGCGGGATCTGGGCACCGGAGGGGAATCGCACAGGGTGAGCGGTGATGGGTGGGCTGAAGCGTAGCGATTCGTCCTGAGGTGTCGCGTTGCAGGTGGTTGTGAGCAACGTGCGTTTGGCTCTTGCAGGTGGTGGGCGAGCCTCAAGATGGCAACCGTATCTGATGGAGGCCGGGCAGGTGAGCTGTCGAGGAACAGGTGTGTGTCTGAGATGGGGGGGGGGTTGGTGCGGGTATCCTGAGAGTCCCGCAGCACCTGAGCGGGTCCTTTTTTTGCTTGGGTTCCTGCAGGTGCCGCACGCAGGCTTCGGAGGGGAGACGCCGCGTGCCGCCGAGAGGTCCGAGAGGTGAGGGGGTTGAAGGCCAGGCTGTTGTTTGAGAGCAAGGTGTCGTACGGCCACCCAATTGAAGCGTTTGTCTCTGGTTTTGCAGGTTGTGCGCCGGCTGCGTTTGGGCCTGGGTGCGCGTTTGAGGTGAGCTGGGTCGCAGAGGGGAGGGGCGTGGGGCTGGTGTGGTTTGCTCTTCCTTTTTTGGCAGAGCGACGGTAACTTTGTGTATCCTGTGGTATGTCTAGGGGCCGCAGGGGATGGCGTTCGTCCTCGTCCGGAATGGGCACGGAGCAGCCGGGTGAGCGGAGCAGCTGGGCGCATCTGAGGTTAGACGGATGCAGCGGCCTAGGTCTTTGTAGAGTGATGGGATGCTGACTGACAGGGCGGTGTGTGTATTTTTGTTGTTTTTGTTTAGATGATGAAAAGGCACCTGGCACTTGGAGGACCGGTGCCGCGGGCTGCCTGTGCGCCTGTTCTTCTGAAGGATGGGTGGACTGAGACTCTGGGCCCCTTGAAAGCTAAGTTGAGGCAACGGTGCTGGGCAAGGGGTTGCGGGAGGGAGGGGTTTTAAAGATGGCGCAGCGGAGCGGGCTGTCCGGGAAGCAGTCCCCTTTGGGAGCAGGGAAAAGGAGCAGGTTCCTCTTCAATGTGACGGGAACGTGTGCCGGGCAGGGCGGTTCCAGGCTGCGTGTGTTATTGTGCAGTGTGTGTGTTTTGTGTTGGGTGTCGCCGACCTTCCTCGGGTCTCGGTTGTTCTCTTTGTTCTTTAGGAGCCAGGCAGGTGCCTCGGCAGCGTTGCTAGGGCCCGGCGAGGCCCTAGTCGTGGGCTCGGCGCCCATCGGGCGCTTCTCTTCTGGCGTCGCAAGCTTCAGGCGTGGATTGTTTTGGCGTCTCGGACGGTCGTCTTGGGCGTCGTCGTTCCCGGCTGCGTGAGCGGCGCCGCTCTGTGGCTGTGAGTTTTTGGGGACTGGCATTTCTTCCTTGCATCCTTAGGCGGTTAGGTCTTGAAGCTGGGCTGGTTGCGCGCCTGTCGTCTCGGTTGTGAGAGGAAGCTCTTGTCACGGGCCACGAAGCTGTTGGCGTTCTCTGGTGTTGCCGTAGGGCCTGCTGACGTCGCCGTCGGGGTCCCGCAGGCGGTCTTGCCGAACGGGGGTTTCCGTCTGGGTGTCGTCGTTCTCTCCGAGAGCTGCCTCTCATCCTTCGGGGCGCGTTGCTTGTAGCGTTCTGTGTAGCGTTGTTCTGCGTTTGTCTTGGAGCCGCCCTGCCTGGGGATGTAGAGGCAGGGCAAGGTGGGTGGTGCTGGCACCTAGGGATGTGCCGGGGCTTTGCGGTGGGGGGGAAGGGGGGAAGGAATTTTGCAGCCGTCTTGGATCGACTGGCTGTCGTCGGTGGGTGAGGGAAGTGATTCCTGTTGGGTTTTGTGGGCCCCCAGGGAACAACCGTAGGTGCCTGGGGGAGGGAGCTGGAGTCTTAGCTGAGCAGGTAGCATGTCAAGGGTGTTCTGGCTTGTCTGTGCGCTGGGCTTAACGTTGGATGTATTGTGCTCATGTTTAAGAGCCGCCCTAGTTGGACTCTCAAGGGGTGTTCCTACATGCGATCGAGACCTGTGTCGTGGTTCAGCTGTCGCCGTGCGTGCAGGTGACTTGTTTGGTATCGGTTTGGCAGGTGCCGAGGGAGGAGTCGTGCAGGGTGACGGAGGACGGCGCTGTCAGCTGGTGAGTTGGTGTGCGGTGTATCTAGAGGGAAGATGTGGCTGTTGGCTCTCTGAGCCCATTATGGTGTTTTTCTTTGGGCGCGTGCGAGGAGCCGAGCGGGATCTGGGCACCGGAGGGGAATCGCACAGGGTGAGCGGTGATGGGTGGGCTGAAGCGTAGCGATTCGTCCTGAGGTGTCGCGTTGCAGGTGGTTGTGAGCAACATGCGTTTGGCTCTTGCAGGTGGTGGGCGAGCCTCAAGATGGCAACCGTATCTGATGGAGGCCGGGCAGGTGAGCTGTCGAGGAACAGGTGTGTGTCTGAGATGGGGGGGGGGTTGGTGCGGGTATCCTGAGAGTCCCGCAGCACCTGAGCGGGTCCTTTTTTTGCTTGGGTTCCTGCAGGTGCCGCACGCAGGCTTCGGAGGGGAGACGCCGCGTGCCGCCGAGAGGTCCGAGAGGTGAGGGGGTTGAAGGCCAGGCTGTTGTTTGAGAGCAAGGTGTCGTACGGCCACCCAATTGAAGCGTTTGTCTCTGGTTTTGCAGGTTGTGCGCCGGCTGCGTTTGGGCCTGGGTGCGCGTTTGAGGTGAGCTGGGTCGCAGAGGGGAGGGGCGTGGGGCTGGTGTGGTTTGCTCTTCCTTTTTTGGCAGAGCGACGGTAACTTTGTGTATCCTGTGGTATGTCTAGGGGCCGCAGGGGGTGGCGTTCGTCCTCGTCCGGAATGGGCACGGAGCAGCCGGGTGAGCGGAGCAGCTGGGCGCATCTGAGGTTAGACGGATGCAGCGGCCTAGGTCTTTGTAGAGTGATGGGATGCTGACTGACAGGGCGGTGTGTGTATTTTTGTTGTTTTTGTTTAGATGATGAAAAGGCACCTGGCACTTGGAGGACCGGTGCCGCGGGCTGCCTGTGCGCCTGTTCTTCTGAAGGATGGGTGGACTGAGACTCTCGGCCCCTTGAAAGCTAAGTTGAGGCAACGGTGCTGGGCAAGGGGTTGCGGGAGGGAGGGGTTTTAAAGATGGCGCAGCGGAGCGGGCTGTCTGGGAAGCAGTCCCCTTTGGGAGCAGGGAAAAGGAGCAGGTTCCTCTTCAATGTGACGGGAACGTGTGCCGGGCAGGGCGGTTCCAGGCTGCGTGTGTTGTTGTGCAGTGTGTGTGTTTTGTGTTGGGTGTCGCCGACCTTCCTCGGGTCTCGGTTGTTCTCTTTGTTCTTTAGGAGCCAGGCAGGTGCCTCGGCAGCGTTGCTAGGGCCCGGCGAGGCCCTAGTCGTGGGCTCGGCGCCCATCGGGCGCTTCTCTTCTGGCGTCGCAAGCTTCAGGCGTGGATTGTTTTGGCGTCTCGGACGGTCGTCTTGGGCGTCGTCGTTCCCGGCTGCGTGAGCGGCGCCGCTCTGTGGCTGTGAGTTTTTGGGGACTGGCATTTCTTCCTTGCATCCTTAGGCGGTTAGGTCTTGAAGCTGGGCTGGTTGCGCGCCTGTCGTCTCGGTTGTGAGAGGAAGCTCTTGTCACGGGCCACGAAGCTGTTGGCGTTCTCTGGTGTTGCCGTAGGGCCTGCTGACGTCGCCGTCGGGGTCCCGCAGGCGGTCTTGCCGAACGGGGGTTTCCGTCTGGGTGTCGTCGTTCTCTCCGAGAGCTGCCTCTCATCCTTCGGGGCGCGTTGCTTGTAGCGTTCTGTGTAGCGTTGTTCTGCGTTTGTCTTGGAGCCGCCCTGCCTGGGGATGTAGAGGCAGGGCAAGGTGGGTGGTGCTGGCACCTGGGGATGTGCCGGGGCTTTGCGGTGGGGGGGAAGGGGGGAAGGAATTTTGCAGCCGTCTTGGATCGACTGGCTGTCGTCGGTGGGTGAGGGAAGTGATTCCTGTTGGGTTTTGTGGGCCCCCAGGGAACAACCGTAGGTGCCTGGGGGAGGGAGCTAGAGTCTTAGCTGAGCAGGTAGCATGTCAAGGGTGTTCTGGCTTGTCTGTGCGCTGGGCTTAACGTTGGATGTATTGTGCTCATGTTTAAGAGCCGCCCTAGTTGGACTCTCAAGGGGTGTTCCTACATGCGATCGAGACCTGTGTCGTGGTTCAGCTGTCGCCGTGCGTGCAGGTGACTTGTTTGGTATCGGTTTGGCAGGTGCCGAGGGAGGAGTCGTGCAGGGTGACGGAGGACGGCGCTGTCAGCTGGTGAGTTGGTGTGCGGTGTACCTAGAGGGAAGATGTGGCTGTTGGCTCTCTGAGCCCATTATGGTGTTTTTCTTTGGGCGCGTGCGAGGAGCCGAGCGGGATCTGGGCACCGGAGGGGAATCGCACGGGGTGAGCGGTGATGGGTGGGCTGAAGCGTAGCGATTCGTCCTGAGGGGTCGCGTTGCAGGTGGTTGTGAGCAACGTGCGTTTGGCTCTTGCAGGTGGTGGGCGAGCCTCAAGATGGCAACCGTATCTGATGGAGGCCGGGCAGGTGAGCTGTCGAGGAACAGGTGTGTGTCTGAGATGGGGGGGGGGTTGGTGCGGGTATCCTGAGACTCCCGCAGCACCTGAGCGGGTCCTTTTTTTGCTTGGGTTCCTGCAGGTGCCGCACGCAGGCTTCGGAGGGGAGACGCCGCGTGCCGCCGAGAGGTCCGAGAGGTGAGGGGGTTGAAGGCCAGGCTGTTGTTTGAGAGCAAGGTGTTGTACGGCCACCCAATTGAAGCGTTTGTCTCTGGTTCTGCAGGTTGTGCGCCGGCTGCGTTTGGGCCTGGGTGCGCGTTTGAGGTGAGCTGGGTCGCAGAGGGGAGGGGCGTGGGGCTGGTGTGGTTTGCTCTTCCTTTTTTGGCAGAGCGACGGTAACTTTGTGTATCCTGTGGTATGTCTAGGGGCCGCAGGGGGTGGCGTTCGTCCTCGTCCGGAATGGGCACGGAGCAGCCGGGTGAGCGGAGCAGCTGGGCGCATCTGAGGTTAGACGGATGCAGCGGCCTAGGTCTTTGTAGAGTGATGGGATGCTGACTGACAGGGCGGTGTGTGTATTTTTGTTGTTTTTGTTTAGATGATGAAAAGGCACCTGGCACTTGGAGGACCGGTGCCGCGGGCTGCCTGTGCGCCTGTTCTTCTGAAGGATGGGTGGACTGAGACTCTGGGCCCCTTGAAAGCTAAGTTGAGGCAACGGTGCTGGGCAAGGGGTTGCGGGAGGGAGGGGTTTTAAAGATGGCGCAGCGGAGCGGGCTGTCCGGGAAGCAGTCCCCTTTGGGAGCAGGGAAAAGGAGCAGGTTCCTCTTCAATGTGACGGGAACGTGTGCCGGGCAGGGCGGTTCCAGGCTGCGTGTGTTATTGTGCAGTGTGTGTGTTTTGTGTTGGGTGTCGCCGACCTTCCTCGGGTCTCGGTTGTTCTCTTTGTTCTTTAGGAGCCAGGCAGGTGCCTCGGCAGCGTTGCTAGGGCCCGGCGAGGCCCTAGTCGTGGGCTCGGCGCCCATCGGGCGCTTCTCTTCTGGCGTCGCAAGCTTCAGGCGTGGATTGTTTTGGCGTCTCGGACGGTCGTCTTGGGCGTCGTCGTTCCCGGCTGCGTGAGCGGCGCCGCTCTGTGGCTGTGAGTTTTTGGGGACTGGCATTTCTTCCTTGCATCCTTAGGCGGTTAGGTCTTGAAGCTGGGCTGGTTGCGCGCCTGTCGTCTCGGTTGTGAGAGGAAGCTCTTGTCACGGGCCACGAAGCTGTTGGCGTTCTCTGGTGTTGCCGTAGGGCCTGCTGACGTCGCTGTCGGGGTCCCGCAGGCGGTCTTGCCGAACGGGGGTTTCCGTCTGGGTGTCGTCGTTCTCTCCGAGAGCTGCCTCTCATCCTTCGGGGCGCGTTGCTTGTAGCGTTCTGTGTAGCGTTGTTCTGCGTTTGTCTTGGAGCCGCCCTGCCTGGGGATGTAGAGGCAGGGCAAGGTGGGTGGTGCTGGCACCTGGGGATGTGCCGGGGCTTTGCGGTGGGGGGGAAGGGGGGAAGGAATTTTGCAGCCGTCTTGGATCGACTGGCTGTCGTCGGTGGGTGAGGGAAGTGATTCCTGTTGGGTTTTGTGGGCCCCCAGGGAACAACCGTAGGTGCCTGGGGGAGGGAGCTAGAGTCTTAGCTGAGCAGGTAGCATGTCAAGGGTGTTCTGGCTTGTCTGTGCGCTGGGCTTAACGTTGGATGTATTGTGCTCATGTTTAAGAGCCGCCCTAGTTGGACTCTCAAGGGGTGTTCCTACATGCGATCGAGACCTGTGTCGTGGTTCAGCTGTCGCCGTGCGTGCAGGTGACTTGTTTGGTATCGGTTTGGCAGGTGCCGAGGGAGGAGTCGTGCAGGGTGACGGAGGACGGCGCTGTCAGCTGGTGAGTTGGTGTGCGGTGTACCTAGAGGGAAGATGTGGCTGTTGGCTCTCTGAGCCCATTATGGTGTTTTTCTTTGGGCGCGTGCGAGGAGCCGAGCGGGATCTGGGCACCGGAGGGGAATCGCACGGGGTGAGCGGTGATGGGTGGGCTGAAGCGTAGCGATTCGTCCTGAGGGGTCGCGTTGCAGGTGGTTGTGAGCAACGTGCGTTTGGCTCTTGCAGGTGGTGGGCGAGCCTCAAGATGGCAACCGTATCTGATGGAGGCCGGGCAGGTGAGCTGTCGAGGAACAGGTGTGTGTCTGAGATGGGGGGGGGGTTGGTGCGGGTATCCTGAGACTCCCGCAGCACCTGAGCGGGTCCTTTTTTTGCTTGGGTTCCTGCAGGTGCCGCACGCAGGCTTCGGAGGGGAGACGCCGCGTGCCGCCGAGAGGTCCGAGAGGTGAGGGGGTTGAAGGCCAGGCTGTTGTTTGAGAGCAAGGTGTTGTACGGCCACCCAATTGAAGCGTTTGTCTCTGGTTCTGCAGGTTGTGCGCCGGCTGCGTTTGGGCCTGGGTGCGCGTTTGAGGTGAGCTGGGTCACAGAGGGGAGGGGCGTGGGGCTGGTGTGGTTTGCTCTTCCTTTTTTGGCAGAGCGACGGTAACTTTGTGTATCCTGTGGTATGTCTAGGGGCCGCAGGGGATGGCGTTCGTCCTCGTCCGGAATGGGCACGGAGCAGCCGGGTGAGCGGAGCAGCTGGGCGCATCTGAGGTTAGACGGATGCAGCGGCCTAGGTCTTTGTAGAGTGATGGGATGCTGACTGACAGGGCGGTGTGTGTATTTTTGTTGTTTTTGTTTAGATGATGAAAAGGCACCTGGCACTTGGAGGACCGGTGCCGCGGTCTGCCTGTGCGCCTGTTCTTCTGAAGGATGGGTGGACTGAGACTCTCGGCCCCTTGAAAGCGAAGTTGAGGCAACGGTGCTGGGCAAGGGGTTGCGGGAGGGAGGGGTTTTAAAGATGGCGCAGCGGAGCGGGCTGTCCGGGAAGCAGTCCCCTTTGGGAGCAGGGAAAAGGAGCAGGTTCCTCTTCAATGTGACGGGAACGTGTGCCGGGCAGGGCGGTTCCAGGCTGCGTGTGTTATTGTGCAGTGTGTGTGTTTTGTGTTGGGTGTCGCCGACCTTCCTCGGGTCTCGGTTGTTCTCTTTGTTCTTTAGGAGCCAGGCAGGTGCCTCGGCAGCGTTGCTAGGGCCCGGCGAGGCCCTAGTCGTGGGCTCGGCGCCCATCGGGCGCTTCTCTTCTGGCGTCGCAAGCTTCAGGCGTGGATTGTTTTGGCGTCTCGGACGGTCGTCTTGGGCGTCGTCGTTCCCGGCTGCGTGAGCGGCGCCGCTCTGTGGCTGTGAGTTTTTGGGGACTGGCATTTCTTCCTTGCATCCTTAGGCGGTTAGGTCTTGAAGCTGGGCTGGTTGCGCGCCTGTCGTCTCGGTTGTGAGAGGAAGCTCTTGTCACGGGCCACGAAGCTGTTGGCGTTCTCTGGTGTTGCCGTAGGGCCTGCTGACGTCGCCGTCGGGGTCCCGCAGGCGGTCTTGCCGAACGGGGGTTTCCGTCTGGGTGTCGTCGTTCTCTCCGAGAGCTGCCTCTCATCCTTCGGGGCGCGTTGCTTGTAGCGTTCTGTGTAGCGTTGTTCTGTGTTTGTCTTGGAGCCGCCCTGCCTGGGGATGTAGAGGCAGGGCAAGGTGGGTGGTGCTGGCACCTAGGGATGTGCCGGGGCTTTGCGGTGGGGGGGAAGGGGGGAAGGAATTTTGCAGCCGTCTTGGATCGACTGGCTGTCGTCGGTGGGTGAGGGAAGTGATTCCTGTTGGGTTTTGTGGGCCCCCAGGGAACAACCGTAGGTGCCTGGGGGAGGGAGCTAGAGTCTTAGCTGAGCAGGTAGCATGTCAAGGGTGTTCTGGCTTGTCTGTGCGCTGGGCTTAACGTTGGATGTATTGTGCTCATGTTTAAGAGCCGCCCTAGTTGGACTCTCAAGGGGTGTTCCTACATGCGATCGAGACCTGTGTCGTGGTTCAGCTGTCGCCGTGCGTGCAGGTGACTTGTTTGGTATCGGTTTGGCAGGTGCCGAGGGAGGAGTCGTGCAGGGTGACGGAGGACGGCGCTGTCAGCTGGTGAGTTGGTGTGCGGTGTATCTAGAGGGAAGATGTGGCTGTTGGCTCTCTGAGCCCATTATGGTGTTTTTCTTTGGGCGCGTGCGAGGAGCCGAGCGGGATCTGGGCACCGGAGGGGAATCGCACGGGGTGAGCGGTGACGGGTGGGCTGAAGCGTAGCGATTCGTCCTGAGGTGTCGCGTTGCAGGTGGTTGTGAGCAACATGCGTTTGGCTCTTGCAGGTGGTGGGCGAGCCTCAAGATGGCAACCGTATCTGATGGAGGCCGGGCAGGTGAGCTGTCGAGGAACAGGTGTGTGTCTGAGATGGGGGGGGGTTGGTGCGGGTATCCTGAGACTCCCGCAGCACCTGAGCGGGTCCTTTTTTCGCTTGGGTTCCTGCAGGTGCCGCACGCAGGCTTCGGAGGGGAGACGCCGCGTGCCGCCGAGAGGTCCGAGAGGTGAGGGGGTTGAAGGCCAGGCTGTTGTTTGAGAGCAAGGTGTCGTACGGCCACCCAATTGAAGCGTTTGTCTCTGGTTTTGCAGGTTGTGCGCCAGCTGCGTTTGGGCCTGGGTGCGCGTTTGAGGTGAGCTGGGTCGCAGAGGGGAGGGGCGTGGGGCTGGTGTGGTTTGCTCTTCCTTTTTTGGCAGAGCGACGGTAACTTTGTGTATCCTGTGGTATGTCTAGGGGCCGCAGGGGGTGGCGTTCGTCCTCGTCCGGAATGGGCACGGAGCAGCCGGGTGAGCGGAGCAGCTGGGCGCATCTGAGGTAGACGGATGCAGCGGCCTAGGTCTTTGTAGAGTGATGGGATGCTGACTGACAGGGCGGTGTGTGTATTTTTGTTGTTTTTGTTTAGATGATGAAAAGGCACCTGGCACTTGGAGGACCGGTGCCGCGGGCTGCCTGTGCGCCTGTTCTTCTGAAGGATGGGTGGACTGAGACTCTCGGCCCCTTGAAAGCTAAGTTGAGGCAACGGTGCTGGGCAAGGGGTTGCGGGAGGGAGGGGTTTTAAAGATGGCGCAGCGGAGCGGGCTGTCCGGGAAGCAGTCCCCTTTGGGAGCAGGGAAAAGGAGCAGGTTCCTCTTCAATGTGACGGGAACGTGTGCCGGGCAGGGCGGTTCCAGGCTGCGTGTGTTATTGTGCAGTGTGTGTGTTTTGTGTTGGGTGTCGCCGACCTTCCTCGGGTCTCGGTTGTTCTCTTTGTTCTTTAGGAGCCAGGCAGGTGCCTCGGCAGCGTTGCTAGGGCCCGGCGAGGCCCTAGTCGTGGGCTCGGCGCCCATCGGGCGCTTCTCTTCTGGCGTCGCAAGCTTCAGGCGTGGATTGTTTTGGCGTCTCGGACGGTCGTCTTGGGCGTCGTCGTTCCCGGCTGCGTGAGCGGCGCCGCTCTGTGGCTGTGAGTTTTTGGGGACTGGCATTTCTTCCTTGCATCCTTAGGCGGTTAGGTCTTGAAGCTGGGCTGGTTGCGCGCCTGTCGTCTCGGTTGTGAGAGGAAGCTCTTGTCACGGGCCACGAAGCTGTTGGCGTTCTCTGGTGTTGCCGTAGGGCCTGCTGACGTCGCCGTCGGGGTCCCGCAGGCGGTCTTGCCGAACGGGGGTTTCCGTCTGGGTGTCGTCGTTCTCTCCGAGAGCTGCCTCTCATCCTTCGGGGCGCGTTGCTTGTAGCGTTCTGTGTAGCGTTGTTCTGTGTTTGTCTTGGAGCCGCCCTGCCTGGGGATGTAGAGGCAGGGCAAGGTGGGTGGTGCTGGCACCTAGGGATGTGCCGGGGCTTTGCGGTGGGGGGGAAGGGGGGAAGGAATTTTGCAGCCGTCTTGGATCGACTGGCTGTCGTCGGTGGGTGAGGGAAGTGATTCCTGTTGGGTTTTGTGGGCCCCCAGGGAACAACCGTAGGTGCCTGGGGGAGGGAGCTAGAGTCTTAGCTGAGCAGGTAGCATGTCAAGGGTGTTCTGGCTTGTCTGTGCGCTGGGCTTAACGTTGGATGTATTGTGCTCATGTTTAAGAGCCGCCCTAGTTGGACTCTCAAGGGGTGTTCCTACATGCGATCGAGACCTGTGTCGTGGTTCAGCTGTCGCCGTGCGTGCAGGTGACTTGTTTGGTATCGGTTTGGCAGGTGCCGAGGGAGGAGTCGTGCAGGGTGACGGAGGACGGCGCTGTCAGCTGGTGAGTTGGTGTGCGGTGTAGCTAGAGGGAAGATGTGGCTGTTGGCTCTCTGAGCCCATTATGGTGTTTTTCTTTGGGCGCGTGCGAGGAGCCGAGCGGGATCTGGGCACCGGAGGGGAATCACACGGGGTGAGCGGTGACGGGTGGGCTGAAGCGTAGCGATTCGTCCTGAGGTGTCGCGTTGCAGGTGGTTGTGAGCAACGTGCGTTTGGCTCTTGCAGGTGGTGGGCGAGCCTCAAGATGGCAACCGTATCTGATGGAGGCCGGGCAGGTGAGCTGTCGAGGAACAGGTGTGTGTCTGAGATGGGGGGGGGGGTTGGTGCGGGTATCCTGAGAGTCCCGCAGCACCTGAGCGGGTCCTTTTTTTGCTTGGGTTCCTGCAGGTGCCGCACGCAGGCTTCGGAGGGGAGACGCCGCGTGCCGCCGAGAGGTCCGAGAGGTGAGGGGGTTGAAGGCCAGGCTGTTGTTTGAGAGCAAGGTGTCGTACGGCCACCCAATTGAAGCGTTTGTCTCTGGTTTTGCAGGTTGTGCGCCGGCTGCGTTTGGGCCTGGGTGCGCGTTTGAGGTGAGCTGGGTCGCAGAGGGGAGGGGCGTGGGGCTGGTGTGGTTTGCTCTTCCTTTTTTGGCAGAGCGACGGTAACTTTGTGTGTCCTGTGGTATGTCTAGGGGCCGCAGGGGATGGCGTTCGTCCTCGTCCGGAATGGGCACGGAGCAGCCGGGTGAGCGGAGCAGCTGGGCGCATCTGAGGTAGACGGATGCAGCGGCCTAGGTCTTTGTAGAGTGATGGGATGCTGACTGACAGGGCGGTGTGTGTATTTTTGTTGTTTTTGTTTAGATGATGAAAAGGCACCTGGCACTTGGAGGACCGGTGCCGCGGGCTGCCTGTGCGCCTGTTCTTCTGAAGGATGGGTGGACTGAGACTCTGGGCCCCTTGAAAGCTAAGTTGAGGCAACGGTGCTGGGCAAGGGGTTGCGGGAGGGAGGGGTTTTAAAGATGGCGCAGCGGAGCGGGCTGTCCGGGAAGCAGTCCCCTTTGGGAGCAGGGAAAAGGAGCAGGTTCCTCTTCAATGTGACGGGAACGTGTGCTGGGCAGGGCGGTTCCAGGCTGCGTGTGTTATTGTGCAGTGTGTGTGTTTTGTGTTGGGTGTCGCCGACCTTCCTCGGGTCTCGGTTGTTCTCTTTGTTCTTTAGGAGCCAGGCAGGTGCCTCGGCAGCGTTGCTAGGGCCCGGCGAGGCCCTAGTCGTGGGCTCGGCGCCCATCGGGCGCTTCTCTTCTGGCGTCGCAAGCTTCAGGCGTGGATTGTTTTGGCGTCTCGGACGGTCGTCTTGGGCGTCGTCGTTCCCGGCTGCGTGAGCGGCGCCGCTCTGTGGCTGTGAGTTTTTGGGGACTGGCATTTCTTCCTTGCATCCTTAGGCGGTTAGGTCTTGAAGCTGGGCTGGTTGCGCGCCTGTCGTCTCGGTTGTGAGAGGAAGCTCTTGTCACGGGCCACGAAGCTGTTGGCGTTCTCTGGTGTTGCCGTAGGGCCTGCTGACGTCGCCGTCGGGGTCCCGCAGGCGGTCTTGCCGAACGGGGGTTTCCGTCTGGGTGTCGTCGTTCTCTCCGAGAGCTGCCTCTCATCCTTCGGGGCGCGTTGCTTGTAGCGTTCTGTGTAGCGTTGTTCTGCGTTTGTCTTGGAGCCGCCCTGCCTGGGGATGTAGAGGCAGGGCAAGGTGGGTGGTGCTGGCACCTAGGGATGTGCCGGGGCTTTGCGGTGGGGGGGAAGGGGGGAAGGAATTTTGCAGCCGTCTTGGATCGACTGGCTGTCGTCGGTGGGTGAGGGAAGTGATTCCTGTTGGGTTTTGTGGGCCCCCAGGGAACAACCGTAGGTGCCTGGGGGAGGGAGCTAGAGTCTTAGCTGAGCAGGTAGCATGTCAAGGGTGTTCTGGCTTGTCTGTGCGCTGGGCTTAACGTTGGATGTATTGTGCTCATGTTTAAGAGCCGCCCTAGTTGGACTCTCAAGGGGTGTTCCTACATGCGATCGAGACCTGTGTCGTGGTTCAGCTGTCGCCGTGCGTGCAGGTGACTTGTTTGGTATCGGTTTGGCAGGTGCCGAGGGAGGAGTCGTGCAGGGTGATGGAGGACGGCGCTGTCAGCAGCTGAGTTGGTGTGTGGTGTAGCTAGAGGGAAGATGTGGCTGTTGGCTCTCTGAGCCCATTATGGTGTTTTTCTTTGGGTGCGTGCGAGGAGCCGAGCGGGATCTGGGCACCGGAGGGGAATCGCACAGGGTGAGCGGTGATGGGTGGGCTGAAGCGTAGCGATTCGTCCTGAGGTGTCGCGTTGCAGGTGGTTGTGAGCAACATGCGTTTGGCTCTTGCAGGTGGTGGGCGAGCCTCAAGATGGCAACCGTATCTGATGGAGGCCGGGCAGGTGAGCTGTCGAGGAACAGGTGTGTGTCTGAGATGGGGGGGGGGTTGGTGCGGGTATCCTGAGAGTCCCGCAGCACCTGAGCGGGTCCTTTTTTTGCTTGGGTTCCTGCAGGTGCCGCACGCAGGCTTCGGAGGGGAGACGCCGCGTGCCGCCGAGAGGTCCGAGAGGTGAGGGGGTTGAAGGCCAGGCTGTTGTTTGAGAGCAAGGTGTCGTACGGCCACCCAATTGAAGCGTTTGTCTCTGGTTTTGCAGGTTGTGCGCCGGCTGCGTTTGGGCCTGGGTGCGCGTTTGAGGTGAGCTGGGTCGCAGAGGGGAGGGGCGTGGGGCTGGTGTGGTTTGCTCTTCCTTTTTTGGCAGAGCGACGGTAACTTTGTGTATCCTGTGGTATGTCTAGGGGCCGCAGGGGATGGCGTTCGTCCTCGTCCGGAATGGGCACGGAGCAGCCGGGTGAGCGGAGCAGCTGGGCGCATCTGAGGTTAGACGGATGCAGCGGCCTAGGTCTTTGTAGAGTGATGGGATGCTGACTGACAGGGCGGTGTGTGTATTTTTGTTGTTTTTGTTTAGATGATGAAAAGGCACCTGGCACTTGGAGGACCGGTGCCGCGGGCTGCCTGTGCGCCTGTTCTTCTGAAGGATGGGTGGACTGAGACTCTGGGCCCCTTGAAAGCTAAGTTGAGGCAACGGTGCTGGGCAAGGGGTTGCGGGAGGGAGGGGTTTTAAAGATGGCGCAGCGGAGCGGGCTGTCCGGGAAGCAGTCCCCTTTGGGAGCAGGGAAAAGGAGCAGGTTCCTCTTCAATGTGACGGGAACGTGTGCCGGGCAGGGCGGTTCCAGGCTGCGTGTGTTATTGTGCAGTGTGTGTGTTTTGTGTTGGGTGTCGCCGACCTTCCTCGGGTCTCGGTTGTTCTCTTTGTTCTTTAGGAGCCAGGCAGGTGCCTCGGCAGCGTTGCTAGGGCCCGGCGAGGCCCTAGTCGTGGGCTCGGCGCCCATCGGGCGCTTCTCTTCTGGCGTCGCAAGCTTCAGGCGTGGATTGTTTTGGCGTCTCGGACGGTCGTCTTGGGCGTCGTCGTTCCCGGCTGCGTGAGCGGCGCCGCTCTGTGGCTGTGAGTTTTTGGGGACTGGCATTTCTTCCTTGCATCCTTAGGCGGTTAGGTCTTGAAGCTGGGCTGGTTGCGCGCCTGTCGTCTCGGTTGTGAGAGGAAGCTCTTGTCACGGGCCACGAAGCTGTTGGCGTTCTCTGGTGTTGCCGTAGGGCCTGCTGACGTCGCCGTCGGGGTCCCGCAGGCGGTCTTGCCGAACGGGGGTTTCCGTCTGGGTGTCGTCGTTCTCTCCGAGAGCTGCCTCTCATCCTTCGGGGCGCGTTGCTTGTAGCGTTCTGTGTAGCGTTGTTCTGCGTTTGTCTTGGAGCCGCCCTGCCTGGGGATGTAGAGGCAGGGCAAGGTGGGTGGTGCTGGCACCTAGGGATGTGCCGGGGCTTTGCGGTGGGGGGGAAGGGGGGAAGGAATTTTGCAGCCGTCTTGGATCGACTGGCTGTCGTCGGTGGGTGAGGGAAGTGATTCCTGTTGGGTTTTGTGGGCCCCCAGGGAACAACCGTAGGTGCCTGGGGGAGGGAGCTGGAGTCTTAGCTGAGCAGGTAGCATGTCAAGGGTGTTCTGGCTTGTCTGTGCGCTGGGCTTAACGTTGGATGTATTGTGCTCATGTTTAAGAGCCGCCCTAGTTGGACTCTCAAGGGGTGTTCCTACATGCGATCGAGACCTGTGTCGTGGTTCAGCTGTCGCCGTGCGTGCAGGTGACTTGTTTGGTATCGGTTTGGCAGGTGCCGAGGGAGGAGTCGTGCAGGGTGACGGAGGACGGCGCTGTCAGCTGGTGAGTTGGTGTGCGGTGTATCTAGAGGGAAGATGTGGCTGTTGGCTCTCTGAGCCCATTATGGTGTTTTTCTTTGGGCGCGTGCGAGGAGCCGAGCGGGATCTGGGCACCGGAGGGGAATCGCACAGGGTGAGCGGTGATGGGTGGGCTGAAGCGTAGCGATTCGTCCTGAGGTGTCGCGTTGCAGGTGGTTGTGAGCAACATGCGTTTGGCTCTTGCAGGTGGTGGGCGAGCCTCAAGATGGCAACCGTATCTGATGGAGGCCGGGCAGGTGAGCTGTCGAGGAACAGGTGTGTGTCTGAGATGGGGGGGGGGTTGGTGCGGGTATCCTGAGAGTCCCGCAGCACCTGAGCGGGTCCTTTTTTTGCTTGGGTTCCTGCAGGTGCCGCACGCAGGCTTCGGAGGGGAGACGCCGCGTGCCGCCGAGAGGTCCGAGAGGTGAGGGGGTTGAAGGCCAGGCTGTTGTTTGAGAGCAAGGTGTCGTACGGCCACCCAATTGAAGCGTTTGTCTCTGGTTTTGCAGGTTGTGCGCCGGCTGCGTTTGGGCCTGGGTGCGCGTTTGAGGTGAGCTGGGTCGCAGAGGGGAGGGGCGTGGGGCTGGTGTGGTTTGCTCTTCCTTTTTTGGCAGAGCGACGGTAACTTTGTGTATCCTGTGGTATGTCTAGGGGCCGCAGGGGGTGGCGTTCGTCCTCGTCCGGAATGGGCACGGAGCAGCCGGGTGAGCGGAGCAGCTGGGCGCATCTGAGGTTAGACGGATGCAGCGGCCTAGGTCTTTGTAGAGTGATGGGATGCTGACTGACAGGGCGGTGTGTGTATTTTTGTTGTTTTTGTTTAGATGATGAAAAGGCACCTGGCACTTGGAGGACCGGTGCCGCGGGCTGCCTGTGCGCCTGTTCTTCTGAAGGATGGGTGGACTGAGACTCTCGGCCCCTTGAAAGCTAAGTTGAGGCAACGGTGCTGGGCAAGGGGTTGCGGGAGGGAGGGGTTTTAAAGATGGCGCAGCGGAGCGGGCTGTCTGGGAAGCAGTCCCCTTTGGGAGCAGGGAAAAGGAGCAGGTTCCTCTTCAATGTGACGGGAACGTGTGCCGGGCAGGGCGGTTCCAGGCTGCGTGTGTTGTTGTGCAGTGTGTGTGTTTTGTGTTGGGTGTCGCCGACCTTCCTCGGGTCTCGGTTGTTCTCTTTGTTCTTTAGGAGCCAGGCAGGTGCCTCGGCAGCGTTGCTAGGGCCCGGCGAGGCCCTAGTCGTGGGCTCGGCGCCCATCGGGCGCTTCTCTTCTGGCGTCGCAAGCTTCAGGCGTGGATTGTTTTGGCGTCTCGGACGGTCGTCTTGGGCGTCGTCGTTCCCGGCTGCGTGAGCGGCGCCGCTCTGTGGCTGTGAGTTTTTGGGGACTGGCATTTCTTCCTTGCATCCTTAGGCGGTTAGGTCTTGAAGCTGGGCTGGTTGCGCGCCTGTCGTCTCGGTTGTGAGAGGAAGCTCTTGTCACGGGCCACGAAGCTGTTGGCGTTCTCTGGTGTTGCCGTAGGGCCTGCTGACGTCGCCGTCGGGGTCCCGCAGGCGGTCTTGCCGAACGGGGGTTTCCGTCTGGGTGTCGTCGTTCTCTCCGAGAGCTGCCTCTCATCCTTCGGGGCGCGTTGCTTGTAGCGTTCTGTGTAGCGTTGTTCTGTGTTTGTCTTGGAGCCGCCCTGCCTGGGGATGTAGAGGCAGGGCAAGGTGGGTGGTGCTGGCACCTAGGGATGTGCCGGGGCTTTGCGGTGGGGGGGAAGGGGGGAAGGAATTTTGCAGCCGTCTTGGATCGACTGGCTGTCGTCGGTGGGTGAGGGAAGTGATTCCTGTTGGGTTTTGTGGGCCCCCAGGGAACAACCGTAGGTGCCTGGGGGAGGGAGCTAGAGTCTTAGCTGAGCAGGTAGCATGTCAAGGGTGTTCTGGCTTGTCTGTGCGCTGGGCTTAACGTTGGATGTATTGTGCTCATGTTTAAGAGCCGCCCTAGTTGGACTCTCAAGGGGTGTTCCTACATGCGATCGAGACCTGTGTCGTGGTTCAGCTGTCGCCGTGCGTGCAGGTGACTTGTTTGGTATCGGTTTGGCAGGTGCCGAGGGAGGAGTCGTGCAGGGTGACGGAGGACGGCGCTGTCAGCTGGTGAGTTGGTGTGCGGTGTATCTAGAGGGAAGATGTGGCTGTTGGCTCTCTGAGCCCATTATGGTGTTTTTCTTTGGGCGCGTGCGAGGAGCCGAGCGGGATCTGGGCACCGGAGGGGAATCGCACGGGGTGAGCGGTGACGGGTGGGCTGAAGCGTAGCGATTCGTCCTGAGGTGTCGCGTTGCAGGTGGTTGTGAGCAACATGCGTTTGGCTCTTGCAGGTGGTGGGCGAGCCTCAAGGTGGCGACCGTATCTGATGGAGGCCGGGCAGGTGAGCTGTCGAGGAACAGGTGTGTGTCTGAGATGGGGGGGGGGGTTGGTGCGGGTATCCTGAGAGTCCCGCAGCACCTGAGCGGGTCCTTTTTTTGCTTGGGTTCCTGCAGGTGCCGCACGCAGGCTTCGGAGGGGAGACGCCGCGTGCCGCCGAGAGGTCCGAGAGGTGAGGGGGTTGAAGGCCAGGCTGTTGTTTGAGAGCAAGGTGTCGTACGGCCACCCAATTGAAGCGTTTGTCTCTGGTTTTGCAGGTTGTGCGCCGGCTGCGTTTGGGCCTGGGTGCGCGTTTGAGGTGAGCTGGGTCGCAGAGGGGAGGGGCGTGGGGCTGGTGTGGTTTGCTCTTCCTTTTTTGGCAGAGCGACGGTAACTTTGTGTGTCCTGTGGTATGTCTAGGGGCCGCAGGGGATGGCGTTCGTCCTCGTCCGGAATGGGCACGGAGCAGCCGGGTGAGCGGAGCAGCTGGGCGCATCTGAGGTAGACGGATGCAGCGGCCTAGGTCTTTGTAGAGTGATGGGATGCTGACTGACAGGGCGGTGTGTGTATTTTTGTTGTTTTTGTTTAGATGATGAAAAGGCACCTGGCACTTGGAGGACCGGTGCCGCGGGCTGCCTGTGCGCCTGTTCTTCTGAAGGATGGGTGGACTGAGACTCTGGGCCCCTTGAAAGCTAAGTTGAGGCAACGGTGCTGGGCAAGGGGTTGCGGGAGGGAGGGGTTTTAAAGATGGCGCAGCGGAGCGGGCTGTCCGGGAAGCAGTCCCCTTTGGGAGCAGGGAAAAGGAGCAGGTTCCTCTTCAATGTGACGGGAACGTGTGCTGGGCAGGGCGGTTCCAGGCTGCGTGTGTTATTGTGCAGTGTGTGTGTTTTGTGTTGGGTGTCGCCGACCTTCCTCGGGTCTCGGTTGTTCTCTTTGTTCTTTAGGAGCCAGGCAGGTGCCTCGGCAGCGTTGCTAGGGCCCGGCGAGGCCCTAGTCGTGGGCTCGGCGCCCATCGGGCGCTTCTCTTCTGGCGTCGCAAGCTTCAGGCGTGGATTGTTTTGGCGTCTCGGACGGTCGTCTTGGGCGTCGTCGTTCCCGGCTGCGTGAGCGGCGCCGCTCTGTGGCTGTGAGTTTTTGGGGACTGGCATTTCTTCCTTGCATCCTTAGGCGGTTAGGTCTTGAAGCTGGGCTGGTTGCGCGCCTGTCGTCTCGGTTGTGAGAGGAAGCTCTTGTCACGGGCCACGAAGCTGTTGGCGTTCTCTGGTGTTGCCGTAGGGCCTGCTGACGTCGCCGTCGGGGTCCCGCAGGCGGTCTTGCCGAACGGGGGTTTCCGTCTGGGTGTCGTCGTTCTCTCCGAGAGCTGCCTCTCATCCTTCGGGGCGCGTTGCTTGTAGCGTTCTGTGTAGCGTTGTTCTGCGTTTGTCTTGGAGCCGCCCTGCCTGGGGATGTAGAGGCAGGGCAAGGTGGGTGGTGCTGGCACCTAGGGATGTGCCGGGGCTTTGCGGTGGGGGGGAAGGGGGGAAGGAATTTTGCAGCCGTCTTGGATCGACTGGCTGTCGTCGGTGGGTGAGGGAAGTGATTCCTGTTGGGTTTTGTGGGCCCCCAGGGAACAACCGTAGGTGCCTGGGGGAGGGAGCTAGAGTCTTAGCTGAGCAGGTAGCATGTCAAGGGTGTTCTGGCTTGTCTGTGCGCTGGGCTTAACGTTGGATGTATTGTGCTCATGTTTAAGAGCCGCCCTAGTTGGACTCTCAAGGGGTGTTCCTACATGCGATCGAGACCTGTGTCGTGGTTCAGCTGTCGCCGTGCGTGCAGGTGACTTGTTTGGTATCGGTTTGGCAGGTGCCGAGGGAGGAGTCGTGCAGGGTGATGGAGGACGGCGCTGTCAGCAGCTGAGTTGGTGTGTGGTGTAGCTAGAGGGAAGATGTGGCTGTTGGCTCTCTGAGCCCATTATGGTGTTTTTCTTTGGGTGCGTGCGAGGAGCCGAGCGGGATCTGGGCACCGGAGGGGAATCGCACAGGGTGAGCGGTGATGGGTGGGCTGAAGCGTAGCGATTCGTCCTGAGGTGTCGCGTTGCAGGTGGTTGTGAGCAACATGCGTTTGGCTCTTGCAGGTGGTGGGCGAGCCTCAAGATGGCAACCGTATCTGATGGAGGCCGGGCAGGTGAGCTGTCGAGGAACAGGTGTGTGTCTGAGATGGGGGGGGGGTTGGTGCGGGTATCCTGAGAGTCCCGCAGCACCTGAGCGGGTCCTTTTTTTGCTTGGGTTCCTGCAGGTGCCGCACGCAGGCTTCGGAGGGGAGACGCCGCGTGCCGCCGAGAGGTCCGAGAGGTGAGGGGGTTGAAGGCCAGGCTGTTGTTTGAGAGCAAGGTGTCGTACGGCCACCCAATTGAAGCGTTTGTCTCTGGTTTTGCAGGTTGTGCGCCGGCTGCGTTTGGGCCTGGGTGCGCGTTTGAGGTGAGCTGGGTCGCAGAGGGGAGGGGCGTGGGGCTGGTGTGGTTTGCTCTTCCTTTTTTGGCAGAGCGACGGTAACTTTGTGTATCCTGTGGTATGTCTAGGGGCCGCAGGGGATGGCGTTCGTCCTCGTCCGGAATGGGCACGGAGCAGCCGGGTGAGCGGAGCAGCTGGGCGCATCTGAGGTTAGACGGATGCAGCGGCCTAGGTCTTTGTAGAGTGATGGGATGCTGACTGACAGGGCGGTGTGTGTATTTTTGTTGTTTTTGTTTAGATGATGAAAAGGCACCTGGCACTTGGAGGACCGGTGCCGCGGGCTGCCTGTGCGCCTGTTCTTCTGAAGGATGGGTGGACTGAGACTCTGGGCCCCTTGAAAGCTAAGTTGAGGCAACGGTGCTGGGCAAGGGGTTGCGGGAGGGAGGGGTTTTAAAGATGGCGCAGCGGAGCGGGCTGTCCGGGAAGCAGTCCCCTTTGGGAGCAGGGAAAAGGAGCAGGTTCCTCTTCAATGTGACGGGAACGTGTGCCGGGCAGGGCGGTTCCAGGCTGCGTGTGTTATTGTGCAGTGTGTGTGTTTTGTGTTGGGTGTCGCCGACCTTCCTCGGGTCTCGGTTGTTCTCTTTGTTCTTTAGGAGCCAGGCAGGTGCCTCGGCAGCGTTGCTAGGGCCCGGCGAGGCCCTAGTCGTGGGCTCGGCGCCCATCGGGCGCTTCTCTTCTGGCGTCGCAAGCTTCAGGCGTGGATTGTTTTGGCGTCTCGGACGGTCGTCTTGGGCGTCGTCGTTCCCGGCTGCGTGAGCGGCGCCGCTCTGTGGCTGTGAGTTTTTGGGGACTGGCATTTCTTCCTTGCATCCTTAGGCGGTTAGGTCTTGAAGCTGGGCTGGTTGCGCGCCTGTCGTCTCGGTTGTGAGAGGAAGCTCTTGTCACGGGCCACGAAGCTGTTGGCGTTCTCTGGTGTTGCCGTAGGGCCTGCTGACGTCGCCGTCGGGGTCCCGCAGGCGGTCTTGCCGAACGGGGGTTTCCGTCTGGGTGTCGTCGTTCTCTCCGAGAGCTGCCTCTCATCCTTCGGGGCGCGTTGCTTGTAGCGTTCTGTGTAGCGTTGTTCTGCGTTTGTCTTGGAGCCGCCCTGCCTGGGGATGTAGAGGCAGGGCAAGGTGGGTGGTGCTGGCACCTAGGGATGTGCCGGGGCTTTGCGGTGGGGGGGAAGGGGGGAAGGAATTTTGCAGCCGTCTTGGATCGACTGGCTGTCGTCGGTGGGTGAGGGAAGTGATTCCTGTTGGGTTTTGTGGGCCCCCAGGGAACAACCGTAGGTGCCTGGGGGAGGGAGCTGGAGTCTTAGCTGAGCAGGTAGCATGTCAAGGGTGTTCTGGCTTGTCTGTGCGCTGGGCTTAACGTTGGATGTATTGTGCTCATGTTTAAGAGCCGCCCTAGTTGGACTCTCAAGGGGTGTTCCTACATGCGATCGAGACCTGTGTCGTGGTTCAGCTGTCGCCGTGCGTGCAGGTGACTTGTTTGGTATCGGTTTGGCAGGTGCCGAGGGAGGAGTCGTGCAGGGTGACGGAGGACGGCGCTGTCAGCTGGTGAGTTGGTGTGCGGTGTATCTAGAGGGAAGATGTGGCTGTTGGCTCTCTGAGCCCATTATGGTGTTTTTCTTTGGGCGCGTGCGAGGAGCCGAGCGGGATCTGGGCACCGGAGGGGAATCGCACAGGGTGAGCGGTGATGGGTGGGCTGAAGCGTAGCGATTCGTCCTGAGGTGTCGCGTTGCAGGTGGTTGTGAGCAACATGCGTTTGGCTCTTGCAGGTGGTGGGCGAGCCTCAAGATGGCAACCGTATCTGATGGAGGCCGGGCAGGTGAGCTGTCGAGGAACAGGTGTGTGTCTGAGATGGGGGGGGGGTTGGTGCGGGTATCCTGAGAGTCCCGCAGCACCTGAGCGGGTCCTTTTTTTGCTTGGGTTCCTGCAGGTGCCGCACGCAGGCTTCGGAGGGGAGACGCCGCGTGCCGCCGAGAGGTCCGAGAGGTGAGGGGGTTGAAGGCCAGGCTGTTGTTTGAGAGCAAGGTGTCGTACGGCCACCCAATTGAAGCGTTTGTCTCTGGTTTTGCAGGTTGTGCGCCGGCTGCGTTTGGGCCTGGGTGCGCGTTTGAGGTGAGCTGGGTCGCAGAGGGGAGGGGCGTGGGGCTGGTGTGGTTTGCTCTTCCTTTTTTGGCAGAGCGACGGTAACTTTGTGTATCCTGTGGTATGTCTAGGGGCCGCAGGGGGTGGCGTTCGTCCTCGTCCGGAATGGGCACGGAGCAGCCGGGTGAGCGGAGCAGCTGGGCGCATCTGAGGTTAGACGGATGCAGCGGCCTAGGTCTTTGTAGAGTGATGGGATGCTGACTGACAGGGCGGTGTGTGTATTTTTGTTGTTTTTGTTTAGATGATGAAAAGGCACCTGGCACTTGGAGGACCGGTGCCGCGGGCTGCCTGTGCGCCTGTTCTTCTGAAGGATGGGTGGACTGAGACTCTCGGCCCCTTGAAAGCTAAGTTGAGGCAACGGTGCTGGGCAAGGGGTTGCGGGAGGGAGGGGTTTTAAAGATGGCGCAGCGGAGCGGGCTGTCTGGGAAGCAGTCCCCTTTGGGAGCAGGGAAAAGGAGCAGGTTCCTCTTCAATGTGACGGGAACGTGTGCCGGGCAGGGCGGTTCCAGGCTGCGTGTGTTGTTGTGCAGTGTGTGTGTTTTGTGTTGGGTGTCGCCGACCTTCCTCGGGTCTCGGTTGTTCTCTTTGTTCTTTAGGAGCCAGGCAGGTGCCTCGGCAGCGTTGCTAGGGCCCGGCGAGGCCCTAGTCGTGGGCTCGGCGCCCATCGGGCGCTTCTCTTCTGGCGTCGCAAGCTTCAGGCGTGGATTGTTTTGGCGTCTCGGACGGTCGTCTTGGGCGTCGTCGTTCCCGGCTGCGTGAGCGGCGCCGCTCTGTGGCTGTGAGTTTTTGGGGACTGGCATTTCTTCCTTGCATCCTTAGGCGGTTAGGTCTTGAAGCTGGGCTGGTTGCGCGCCTGTCGTCTCGGTTGTGAGAGGAAGCTCTTGTCACGGGCCACGAAGCTGTTGGCGTTCTCTGGTGTTGCCGTAGGGCCTGCTGACGTCGCCGTCGGGGTCCCGCAGGCGGTCTTGCCGAACGGGGGTTTCCGTCTGGGTGTCGTCGTTCTCTCCGAGAGCTGCCTCTCATCCTTCGGGGCGCGTTGCTTGTAGCGTTCTGTGTAGCGTTGTTCTGTGTTTGTCTTGGAGCCGCCCTGCCTGGGGATGTAGAGGCAGGGCAAGGTGGGTGGTGCTGGCACCTAGGGATGTGCCGGGGCTTTGCGGTGGGGGGGAAGGGGGGAAGGAATTTTGCAGCCGTCTTGGATCGACTGGCTGTCGTCGGTGGGTGAGGGAAGTGATTCCTGTTGGGTTTTGTGGGCCCCCAGGGAACAACCGTAGGTGCCTGGGGGAGGGAGCTAGAGTCTTAGCTGAGCAGGTAGCATGTCAAGGGTGTTCTGGCTTGTCTGTGCGCTGGGCTTAACGTTGGATGTATTGTGCTCATGTTTAAGAGCCGCCCTAGTTGGACTCTCAAGGGGTGTTCCTACATGCGATCGAGACCTGTGTCGTGGTTCAGCTGTCGCCGTGCGTGCAGGTGACTTGTTTGGTATCGGTTTGGCAGGTGCCGAGGGAGGAGTCGTGCAGGGTGACGGAGGACGGCGCTGTCAGCTGGTGAGTTGGTGTGCGGTGTATCTAGAGGGAAGATGTGGCTGTTGGCTCTCTGAGCCCATTATGGTGTTTTTCTTTGGGCGCGTGCGAGGAGCCGAGCGGGATCTGGGCACCGGAGGGGAATCGCACGGGGTGAGCGGTGACGGGTGGGCTGAAGCGTAGCGATTCGTCCTGAGGTGTCGCGTTGCAGGTGGTTGTGAGCAACATGCGTTTGGCTCTTGCAGGTGGTGGGCGAGCCTCAAGGTGGCGACCGTATCTGATGGAGGCCGGGCAGGTGAGCTGTCGAGGAACAGGTGTGTGTCTGAGATGGGGGGGGGTTGGTGCGGGTATCCTGAGACTCCCGCAGCACCTGAGCGGGTCCTTTTTTTGCTTGGGTTCCTGCAGGTGCCGCACGCAGGCTTCGGAGGGGAGACGCCGCGTGCCGCCGAGAGGTCCGAGAGGTGAGGGGGTTGAAGGCCAGGCTGTTGTTTGAGAGCAAGGTGTCGTACGGCCACCCAATTGAAGCGTTTGTCTCTGGTTTTGCAGGTTGTGCGCCGGCTGCGTTTGGGCCTGGGTGCGCGTTTGAGGTGAGCTGGGTCGCAGAGGGGAGGGGCGTGGGGCTGGTGTGGTTTGCTCTTCCTTTTTTGGCAGAGCGACGGTAACTTTGTGTATCCTGTGGTATGTCTAGGGGCCGCAGGGGATGGCGTTCGTCCTCGTCCGGAATGGGCACGGAGCAGCCGGGTGAGCGGAGCAGCTGGGCGCATCTGAGGTTAGACGGATGCAGCGGCCTAGGTCTTTGTAGAGTGATGGGATGCTGACTGACAGGGCGGTGTGTGTATTTTTGTTGTTTTTGTTTAGATGATGAAAAGGCACCTGGCACTTGGAGGACCGGTGCCGCGGGCTGCCTGTGCGCCTGTTCTTCTGAAGGATGGGTGGACTGAGACTCTGGGCCCCTTGAAAGCTAAGTTGAGGCAACGGTGCTGGGCAAGGGGTTGCGGGAGGGAGGGGTTTTAAAGATGGCGCAGCGGAGCGGGCTGTCCGGGAAGCAGTCCCCTTTGGGAGCAGGGAAAAGGAGCAGGTTCCTCTTCAATGTGACGGGAACGTGTGCCGGGCAGGGCGGTTCCAGGCTGCGTGTGTTATTGTGCAGTGTGTGTGTTTTGTGTTGGGTGTCGCCGACCTTCCTCGGGTCTCGGTTGTTCTCTTTGTTCTTTAGGAGCCAGGCAGGTGCCTCGGCAGCGTTGCTAGGGCCCGGCAAGGCCCTAGTCGTGGGCTCGGCGCCCATCGGGCGCTTCTCTTCTGGCGTCGCAAGCTTCAGGCGTGGATTGTTTTGGCGTCTCGGACGGTCGTCTTGGGCGTCGTCGTTCCCGGCTGCGTGAGCGGCGCCGCTCTGTGGCTGTGAGTTTTTGGGGACTGGCATTTCTTCCTTGCATCCTTAGGCGGTTAGGTCTTGAAGCTGGGCTGGTTGCGCGCCTGTCGTCTCGGTTGTGAGAGGAAGCTCTTGTCACGGGCCACGAAGCTGTTGGCGTTCTCTGGTGTTGCCGTAGGGCCTGCTGACGTCGCCGTCGGGGTCCCGCAGGCGGTCTTGCCGAACGGGGGTTTCCGTCTGGGTGTCGTCGTTCTCTCCGAGAGCTGCCTCTCATCCTTCGGGGCGCGTTGCTTGTAGCGTTCTGTGTAGCGTTGTTCTGCGTTTGTCTTGGAGCCGCCCTGCCTGGGGATGTAGAGGCAGGGCAAGGTGGGTGGTGCTGGCACCTAGGGATGTGCCGGGGCTTTGCGGTGGGGGGGAAGGGGGGAAGGAATTTTGCAGCCGTCTTGGATCGACTGGCTGTCGTCGGTGGGTGAGGGAAGTGATTCCTGTTGGGTTTTGTGGGCCCCCAGGGAACAACCGTAGGTGCCTGGGGGAGGGAGCTAGAGTCTTAGCTGAGCAGGTAGCATGTCAAGGGTGTTCTGGCTTGTCTGTGCGCTGGGCTTAACGTTGGATGTATTGTGCTCATGTTTAAGAGCCGCCCTAGTTGGACTCTCAAGGGGTGTTCCTACATGCGATCGAGACCTGTGTCGTGGTTCAGCTGTCGCCGTGCGTGCAGGTGACTTGTTTGGTATCGGTTTGGCAGGTGCCGAGGGAGGAGTCGTGCAGGGTGACGGAGGACGGCGCTGTCAGCTGGTGAGTTGGTGTGCGGTGTATCTAGAGGGAAGATGTGGCTGTTGGCTCTCTGAGCCCATTATGGTGTTCTTCTTTGGGCGCGTGCGAGGAGCCGAGCGGGATCTGGGCACCGGAGGGGAATCGCACAGGGTGAGCGGTGACGGGTGGGCTGAAGTGTAGTGATGCGTCCTGAGGGGTCGCGTTGCAGGTGGTTGTGAGCAACGTGCGTTTGGCTCTTGCAGGTGGTGGGCGAGCCTCAAGATGGCAACCGTATCTGATGGAGGCCGGGCAGGTGAGCTGTCGAGGAACAGGTGTGTGTCTGAGATGGGGGGGGGGTTGGTGCGGGTATCCTGAGAGTCCCGCAGCACCTGAGCGGGTCCTTTTTTTGCTTGGGTTCCTGCAGGTGCCGCACGCAGGCTTCGGAGGGGAGACGCCGCGTGCCGCCGAGAGGTCCGAGAGGTGAGGGGGTTGAAGGCCAGGCTGTTGTTTGAGAGCAAGGTGTCGTACGGCCACCCAATTGAAGCGTTTGTCTCTGGTTTTGCAGGTTGTGCGCCGGCTGCGTTTGGGCCTGGGTGCGCGTTTGAGGTGAGCTGGGTCGCAGAGGGGAGGGGCGTGGGGCTGGTGTGGTTTGCTCTTCCTTTTTTGGCAGAGCGACGGTAACTTTGTGTATCCTGTGGTATGTCTAGGGGCCGCAGGGGATGGCGTTCGTCCTCGTCCGGAATGGGCACGGAGCAGCCGGGTGAGCGGAGCAGCTGGGCGCATCTGAGGTTAGACGGATGCAGCGGCCTAGGTCTTTGTAGAGTGATGGGATGCTGACTGACAGGGCGGTGTGTGTATTTTTGTTGTTTTTGTTTAGATGATGAAAAGGCACCTGGCACTTGGAGGACCGGTGCCGCGGGCTGCCTGTGCGCCTGTTCTTCTGAAGGATGGGTGGACTGAGACTCTCGGCCCCTTGAAAGCTAAGTTGAGGCAACGGTGCTGGGCAAGGGGTTGCGGGAGGGAGGGGTTTTAAAGATGGCGCAGCGGAGCGGGCTGTCCAGGAAGCAGTCCCCTTTGGGAGCAGGGAAAAGGAGCAGGTTCCTCTTCAATGTGACGGGAACGTGTGCCGGGCAGGGCGGTTCCAGGCTGCGTGTGTTATTGTGCAGTGTGTGTGTTTTGTGTTGGGTGTCGCCGACCTTCCTCGGGTCTCGGTTGTTCTCTTTGTTCTTTAGGAGCCAGGCAGGTGCCTCGGCAGCGTTGCTAGGGCCCGGCGAGGCCCTAGTCGTGGGCTCGGCGCCCATCGGGCGCTTCTCTTCTGGCGTCGCAAGCTTCAGGCGTGGATTGTTTTGGCGTCTCGGACGGTCGTCTTGGGCGTCGTCGTTCCCGGCTGCGTGAGCGGCGCCGCTCTGTGGCTGTGAGTTTTTGGGGACTGGCATTTCTTCCTTGCATCCTTAGGCGGTTAGGTCTTGAAGCTGGGCTGGTTGCGCGCCTGTCGTCTCGGTTGTGAGAGGAAGCTCTTGTCACGGGCCACGAAGCTGTTGGCGTTCTCTGGTGTTGCCGTAGGGCCTGCTGACGTCGCCGTCGGGGTCCCGCAGGCGGTCTTGCCGAACGGGGGTTTCCGTCTGGGTGTCGTCGTTCTCTCCGAGAGCTGCCTCTCATCCTTCGGGGCGCGTTGCTTGTAGCGTTCTGTGTAGCGTTGTTCTGCGTTTGTCTTGGAGCCGCCCTGCCTGGGGATGTAGAGGCAGGGCAAGGTGGGTGGTGCTGGCACCTAGGGATGTGCCGGGGCTTTGCGGTGGGGGGGAAGGGGGGAAGGAATTTTGCAGCCGTCTTGGATCGACTGGCTGTCGTCGGTGGGTGAGGGAAGTGATTCCTGTTGGGTTTTGTGGGCCCCCAGGGAACAACCGTAGGTGCCTGGGGGAGGGAGCTAGAGTCTTAGCTGAGCAGGTAGCATGTCAAGGGTGTTCTGGCTTGTCTGTGCGCTGGGCTTAACGTTTGATGTATTGTGCTCATGTTTAAGAGCCGCCCTAGTTGGACTCTCAAGGGGTGTTCCTACATGCGATCGAGACCTGTGTCGTGGTTCAGCTGTCGCCGTGCGTGCAGGTGACTTGTTTGGTATCGGTTTGGCAGGTGCCGAGGGAGGAGTCGTGCAGGGTGATGGAGGACGGCGCTGTCAGCAGCTGAGTTGGTGTGTGGTGTAGCTAGAGGGAAGATGTGGCTGTTGGCTCTCTGAGCCCATTATGGTGTTTTTCTTTGGGCACGTGCGAGGAGCCGAGCGGGATCTGGGCACCGGAGGGGAATCGCACAGGGTGAGCGGTGACGGGTGGGCTGAAGCGTAGCGATTCGTCCTGAGGTGTCGCGTTGCAGGTGGTTGTGAGCAACATGCGTTTGGCTCTTGCAGGTGGTGGGCGAGCCTCAAGATGGCAACCGTATCTGATGGAGGCCGGGCAGGTGAGCTGTCGAGGGAAAGGTGCGTGTCTGAGATGGGGGGGGTTGGTGCGGGTATCCTGAGAGTCCCGCAGCACCTGAGCGGGTCCTTTTTTTGCTTGGGTTCCTGCAGGTGCCGCACGCAGGCTTCGGAGGGGAGACGCCGCGTGCCGCCGAGAGGTCCGAGAGGTGAGGGGGTTGAAGGCCAGGCTGTTGTTTGAGAGCAAGGTGTCGTACGGCCACCCAATTGAAGCGTTTGTCTCTGGTTTTGCAGGTTGTGCGCCGGCTGCGTTTGGGCCTGGGTGCGCGTTTGAGGTGAGCTGGGTCGCAGAGGGGAGGGGCGTGGGGCTGGTGTGGTTTGCTCTTCCTTTTTTGGCAGAGCGACGGTAACTTTGTGTATCCTGTGGTATGTCTAGGGGCCGCAGGGGATGGCGTTCGTCCTCGTCCGGAATGGGCACGGAGCAGCCGGGTGAGCGGAGCAGCTGGGCGCATCTGAGGTTAGACGGATGCAGCGGCCTAGGTCTTTGTAGAGTGATGGGATGCTGACTGACAGGGCGGTGTGTGTATTTTTGTTGTTTTTGTTTAGATGATGAAAAGGCACCTGGCACTTGGAGGACCGGTGCCGCGGGCTGCCTGTGCGCCTGTTCTTCTGAAGGATGGGTGGACTGAGACTCTGGGCCCCTTGAAAGCTAAGTTGAGGCAACGGTGCTGGGCAAGGGGTTGCGGGAGGGAGGGGTTTTAAAGATGGCGCAGCGGAGCGGGCTGTCCGGGAAGCAGTCCCCTTTGGGAGCAGGGAAAAGGAGCAGGTTCCTCTTCAATGTGACGGGAACGTGTGCCGGGCAGGGCGGTTCCAGGCTGCGTGTGTTATTGTGCAGTGTGTGTGTTTTGTGTTGGGTGTCGCCGACCTTCCTCGGGTCTCGGTTGTTCTCTTTGTTCTTTAGGAGCCAGGCAGGTGCCTCGGCAGCGTTGCTAGGGCCCGGCGAGGCCCTAGTCGTGGGCTCGGCGCCCATCGGGCGCTTCTCTTCTGGCGTCGCAAGCTTCAGGCGTGGATTGTTTTGGCGTCTCGGACGGTCGTCTTGGGCGTCGTCGTTCCCGGCCGCGTGAGCGGCGCCGCTCTGTCGCTGTGAGTTTTTGGGGACTGGCGTTTCTTCCTTGCATCCGTAGGCGGTTAGGTCTTGAAGCTGGGCTGGTTGCGCGCCTGTCGTCTCGGTTGTGAGAGGAAGCTCTTGTCACGGGCCACGAAGCTGTTGGCGTTCTCTGGTGTTGCCGTAGGGCCTGCTGACGTCGCCGTCGGGGTCCCGCAGGCGGTCTTGCCGAACGGGGGTTTCCGTCTGGGTGTCGTCGTTCTCTCCGAGAGCTGCCTCTCATCCTTCGGGGCGCGTTGCTTGTAGCGTTCTGTGTAGCGTTGTTCTGCGTTTGTCTTGGAGCCGCCCTGCCTGGGGATGTAGAGGCAGGGCAAGGTGGGTGGTGCTGGCACCTAGGGATGTGCCGGGGCTTTGCGGTGGGGGGGAAGGGGGGAAGGAATTTTGCAGCCGTCTTGGATCGACTGGCTGTCGTCGGTGGGTGAGGGAAGTGATTCCTGTTGGGTTTTGTGGGCCCCCAGGGAACAACCGTAGGTGCCTGGGGGAGGGAGCTAGAGTCTTAGCTGAGCAGGTAGCATGTCAAGGGTGTTCTGGCTTGTCTGTGCGCTGGGCTTAACGTTGGATGTATTGTGCTCATGTTTAAGAGCCGCCCTAGTTGGACTCTCAAGGGGTGTTCCTACATGCGATCGAGACCTGTGTCGTGGTTCAGCTGTCGCCGTGCGTGCAGGTGACTTGTTTGGTATCGGTTTGGCAGGTGCCGAGGGAGGAGTCGTGCAGGGTGATGGAGGACGGCGCTGTCAGCAGCTGAGTTGGTGTGTGGTGTAGCTAGAGGGAAGATGTGGCTGTTGGCTCTCTGAGCCCATTATGGTGTTTTTCTTTGGGCACGTGCGAGGAGCCGAGCGGGATCTGGGCACCGGAGGGGAATCGCACAGGGTGAGCGGTGACGGGTGGGCTGAAGCGTAGCGATTCGTCCTGAGGTGTCGCGTTGCAGGTGGTTGTGAGCAACATGCGTTTGGCTCTTGCAGGTGGTGGGCGAGCCTCAAGATGGCAACCGTATGTGATGGAGGCCGGGCAGGTGAGCTGTCGAGGAACAGGTGTGTGTCTGAGATGGGGGGGGGGTTGGTGCGGGTATCCTGAGAGTCCCGCAGCACCTGAGCGGGTCCTTTTTTTGCTTGGGTTCCTGCAGGTGCCGCACGCAGGCTTCGGAGGGGAGACGCCGCGTGCCGCCGAGAGGTCCGAGAGGTGAGGGGGTTGAAGGCCAGGCTGTTGTTTGAGAGCAAGGTGTCGTACGGCCACCCAATTGAAGCGTTTGTCTCTGGTTTTGCAGGTTGTGCGCCGGCTGCGTTTGGGCCTGGGTGCGCGTTTGAGGTGAGCTGGGTCGCAGAGGGGAGGGGCGTGGGGCTGGTGTGGTTTGCTCTTCCTTTTTTGGCAGAGCGACGGTAACTTTGTGTATCCTGTGGTATGTCTAGGGGCCGCAGGGGATGGCGTTCGTCCTCGTCCGGAATGGGCACGGAGCAGCCGGGTGAGCGGAGCAGCTGGGCGCATCTGAGGTTAGACGGATGCAGCGGCCTAGGTCTTTGTAGAGTGATGGGATGCTGACTGACAGGGCGGTGTGTGTATTTTTGTTGTTTTTGTTTAGATGATGAAAAGGCACCTGGCACTTGGAGGACCGGTGCCGCGGGCTGCCTGTGCGCCTGTTCTTCTGAAGGATGGGTGGACTGAGACTCTGGGCCCCTTGAAAGCTAAGTTGAGGCAACGGTGCTGGGCAAGGGGTTGCGGGAGGGAGGGGTTTTAAAGATGGCGCAGCGGAGCGGGCTGTCCGGGAAGCAGTCCCCTTTGGGAGCAGGGAAAAGGAGCAGGTTCCTCTTCAATGTGACGGGAACGTGTGCCGGGCAGGGCGGTTCCAGGCTGCGTGTGTTATTGTGCAGTGTGTGTGTTTTGTGTTGGGTGTCGCCGACCTTCCTCGGGTCTCGGTTGTTCTCTTTGTTCTTTAGGAGCCAGGCAGGTGCCTCGGCAGCGTTGCTAGGGCCCGGCGAGGCCCTAGTCGTGGGCTCGGCGCCCATCGGGCGCTTCTCTTCTGGCGTCGCAAGCTTCAGGCGTGGATTGTTTTGGCGTCTCGGACGGTCGTCTTGGGCGTCGTCGTTCCCGGCCGCGTGAGCGGCGCCGCTCTGTCGCTGTGAGTTTTTGGGGACTGGCGTTTCTTCCTTGCATCCGTAGGCGGTTAGGTCTTGAAGCTGGGCTGGTTGCGCGCCTGTCGTCTCGGTTGTGAGAGGAAGCTCTTGTCACGGGCCACGAAGCTGTTGGCGTTCTCTGGTGTTGCCGTAGGGCCTGCTGACGTCGCCGTCGGGGTCCCGCAGGCGGTCTTGCCGAACGGGGGTTTCCGTCTGGGTGTCGTCGTTCTCTCCGAGAGCTGCCTCTCATCCTTCGGGGCGCGTTGCTTGTAGCGTTCTGTGTAGCGTTGTTCTGCGTTTGTCTTGGAGCCGCCCTGCCTGGGGATGTAGAGGCAGGGCAAGGTGGGTGGTGCTGGCACCTAGGGATGTGCCGGGGCTTTGCGGTGGGGGGGAAGGGGGGAAGGAATTTTGCAGCCGTCTTGGATCGACTGGCTGTCGTCGGTGGGTGAGGGAAGTGATTCCTGTTGGGTTTTGTGGGCCCCCAGGGAACAACCGTAGGTGCCTGGGGGAGGGAGCTAGAGTCTTAGCTGAGCAGGTAGCATGTCAAGGGTGTTCTGGCTTGTCTGTGCGCTGGGCTTAACGTTGGATGTATTGTGCTCATGTTTAAGAGCCGCCCTAGTTGGACTCTCAAGGGGTGTTCCTACATGCGATCGAGACCTGTGTCGTGGTTCAGCTGTCGCCGTGCGTGCAGGTGACTTGTTTGGTATCGGTTTGGCAGGTGCCGAGGGAGGAGTCGTGCAGGGTGATGGAGGACGGCGCTGTCAGCAGCTGAGTTGGTGTGTGGTGTAGCTAGAGGGAAGATGTGGCTGTTGGCTCTCTGAGCCCATTATGGTGTTTTTCTTTGGGCACGTGCGAGGAGCCGAGCGGGATCTGGGCACCGGAGGGGAATCGCACAGGGTGAGCGGTGATGGGTGGGCTGAAGCGTAGCGATTCGTCCTGAGGTGTCGCGTTGCAGGTGGTTGTGAGCAACGTGCGTTTGGCTCTTGCAGGTGGTGGGCGAGCCTCAAGATGGCAACCGTATCTGATGGAGGCCGGGCAGGTGAGCTGTCGAGGAACAGGTGTGTGTCTGAGATGGGGGGGGGGTTGGTGCGGGTATCCTGAGACTCCCGCAGCACCTGAGCGGGTCCTTTTTTTGCTTGGGTTCCTGCAGGTGCCGCACGCAGGCTTCGGAGGGGAGACGCTGCGTGCCGCCGAGAGGTCCGAGAGGTGAGGGGGTTGAAGGCCAGGCTGTTGTTTGAGAGCAAGGTGTCGTACGGCCACCCAATTGAAGCGTTTGTCTCTGGTTTTGCAGGTTGTGCGCCGGCTGCGTTTGGGCCTGGGTGCGCGTTTGAGGTGAGCTGGGTCGCAGAGGGGAGGGGCGTGGGGCTGGTGTGGTTTGCTCTTCCTTTTTTGGCAGAGCGACGGTAACTTTGTGTATCCTGTGGTATGTCTAGGGGCCGCAGGGGATGGCGTTCGTCCTCGTCCGGAATGGGCACGGAGCAGCCGGGTGAGCGGAGCAGCTGGGCGCATCTGAGGTTAGACGGATGCAGCGGCCTAGGTCTTTGTAGAGTGATGGGATGCTGACTGACAGGGCGGTGTGTGTATTTTTGTTGTTTTTGTTTAGATGATGAAAAGGCACCTGGCACTTGGAGGACCGGTGCCGCGGGCTGCCTGTGCGCCTGTTCTTCTGAAGGATGGGTGGACTGAGACTCTGGGCCCCTTGAAAGCTAAGTTGAGGCAACGGTGCTGGGCAAGGGGTTGCGGGAGGGAGGGGTTTTAAAGATGGCGCAGCGGAGCGGGCTGTCCGGGAAGCAGTCCCCTTTGGGAGCAGGGAAAAGGAGCAGGTTCCTCTTCAATGTGACGGGAACGTGTGCCGGGCAGGGCGGTTCCAGGCTGCGTGTGTTATTGTGCAGTGTGTGTGTTTTGTGTTGGGTGTCGCCGACCTTCCTCGGGTCTCGGTTGTTCTCTTTGTTCTTTAGGAGCCAGGCAGGTGCCTCGGCAGCGTTGCTAGGGCCCGGCGAGGCCCTAGTCGTGGGCTCGGCGCCCATCGGGCGCTTCTCTTCTGGCGTCGCAAGCTTCAGGCGTGGATTGTTTTGGCGTCTCGGACGGTCGTCTTGGGCGTCGTCGTTCCCGGCTGCGTGAGCGGCGCCGCTCTGTGGCTGTGAGTTTTTGGGGACTGGCATTTCTTCCTTGCATCCTTAGGCGGTTAGGTCTTGAAGCTGGGCTGGTTGCGCGCCTGTCGTCTCGGTTGTGAGAGGAAGCTCTTGTCACGGGCCACGAAGCTGTTGGCGTTCTCTGGTGTTGCCGTAGGGCCTGCTGACGTCGCCGTCGGGGTCCCGCAGGCGGTCTTGCCGAACGGGGGTTTCCGTCTGGGTGTCGTCGTTCTCTCCGAGAGCTGCCTCTCATCCTTCGGGGCGCGTTGCTTGTAGCGTTCTGTGTAGCGTTGTTCTGCGTTTGTCTTGGAGCCGCCCTGCCTGGGGATGTAGAGGCAGGGCAAGGTGGGTGGTGCTGGCACCTAGGGATGTGCCGGGGCTTTGCGGTGGGGGGGAAGGGGGGAAGGAATTTTGCAGCCGTCTTGGATCGACTGGCTGTCGTCGGTGGGTGAGGGAAGTGATTCCTGTTGGGTTTTGTGGGCCCCCAGGGAACAACCGTAGGTGCCTGGGGGAGGGAGCTAGAGTCTTAGCTGAGCAGGTAGCATGTCAAGGGTGTTCTGGCTTGTCTGTGCGCTGGGCTTAACGTTGGATGTATTGTGCTCATGTTTAAGAGCCGCCCTAGTTGGACTCTCAAGGGGTGTTCCTACATGCGATCGAGACCTGTGTCGTGGTTCAGCTGTCGCCGTGCGTGCAGGTGACTTGTTTGGTATCGGTTTGGCAGGTGCCGAGGGAGGAGTCGTGCAGGGTGACGGAGGACGGCGCTGTCAGCTGGTGAGTTGGTGTGCAGTGTATCTAGAGGGAAGATGTGGCTGTTGGCTCTCTGAGCCCATTATGGTGTTTTTCTTTGGGCGCGTGCGAGGAGCCGAGCGGGATCTGGGCACCGGAGGGGAATCGCACGGGGTGAGCGGTGACGGGTGGGCTGAAGTGTAGCGATTCGTCCTGAGGTGTCGCGTTGCAGGTGGTTGTGAGCAACATGCGTTTGGCTCTTGCAGGTGGTGGGCGAGCCTCAAGATGGCAACCGTATCTGATGGAGGCCGGGCAGGTGAGCTGTCGAGGAACAGGTGTGTGTCTGAGATGGGGGGGGGGTTGGTGCGGGTATCCTGAGAGTCCCGCAGCACCTGAGCGGGTCCTTTTTTTGCTTGGGTTCCTGCAGGTGCCGCACGCAGGCTTCGGAGGGGAGACGCCGCGTGCCGCCGAGAGGTCCGAGAGGTGAGGGGGTTGAAGGCCAGGCTGTTGTTTGAGAGCAAGGTGTCGTACGGCCACCCAATTGAAGCGTTTGTCTCTGGTTTTGCAGGTTGTGCGCCGGCTGCGTTTGGGCCTGGGTGCGCGTTTGAGGTGAGCTGGGTCGCAGAGGGGAGGGGCGTGGGGCTGGTGTGGTTTGCTCTTCCTTTTTTGGCAGAGCGACGGTAACTTTGTGTATCCTGTGGTATGTCTAGGGGCCGCAGGGGATGGCGTTCGTCCTCGTCCGGAATGGGCACGGAGCAGCCGGGTGAGCGGAGCAGCTGGGCGCATCTGAGGTTAGACGGATGCAGCGGCCTAGGTCTTTGTAGAGTGATGGGATGCTGACTGACAGGGCGGTGTGTGTATTTTTGTTGTTTTTGTTTAGATGATGAAAAGGCACCTGGCACTTGGAGGACCGGTGCCGCGGGCTGCCTGTGCGCCTGTTCTTCTGAAGGATGGGTGGACTGAGACTCTGGGCCCCTTGAAAGCTAAGTTGAGGCAACGGTGCTGGGCAAGGGGTTGCGGGAGGGAGGGGTTTTAAAGATGGCGCAGCGGAGCGGGCTGTCCAGGAAGCAGTCCCCTTTGGGAGCAGGGAAAAGGAGCAGGTTCCTCTTCAATGTGACGGGAACGTGTGCCGGGCAGGGCGGTTCCAGGCTGCGTGTGTTATTGTGCAGTGTGTGTGTTTTGTGTTGGGTGTCGCCGACCTTCCTCGGGTCTCGGTTGTTCTCTTTGTTCTTTAGGAGCCAGGCAGGTGCCTCGGCAGCGTTGCTAGGGCCCGGCGAGGCCCTAGTCGTGGGCTCGGCGCCCATCGGGCGCTTCTCTTCTGGCGTCGCAAGCTTCAGGCGTGGATTGTTTTGGCGTCTCGGACGGTCGTCTTGGGCGTCGTCGTTCCCGGCTGCGTGAGCGGCGCCGCTCTGTGGCTGTGAGTTTTTGGGGACTGGCATTTCTTCCTTGCATCCTTAGGCGGTTAGGTCTTGAAGCTGGGCTGGTTGCGCGCCTGTCGTCTCGGTTGTGAGAGGAAGCTCTTGTCACGGGCCACGAAGCTGTTGGCGTTCTCTGGTGTTGCCGTAGGGCCTGCTGACGTCGCCGTCGGGGTCCCGCAGGCGGTCTTGCCGAACGGGGGTTTCCGTCTGGGTGTCGTCGTTCTCTCCGAGAGCTGCCTCTCATCCTTCGGGGCGCGTTGCTTGTAGCGTTCTGTGTAGCGTTGTTCTGCGTTTGTCTTGGAGCCGCCCTGCCTGGGGATGTAGAGGCAGGGCAAGGTGGGTGGTGCTGGCACCTAGGGATGTGCCGGGGCTTTGCGGTGGGGGGGAAGGGGGGAAGGAATTTTGCAGCCGTCTTGGATCGACTGGCTGTCGTCGGTGGGTGAGGGAAGTGATTCCTGTTGGGTTTTGTGGGCCCCCAGGGAACAACCGTAGGTGCCTGGGGGAGGGAGCTAGAGTCTTAGCTGAGCAGGTAGCATGTCAAGGGTGTTCTGGCTTGTCTGTGCGCTGGGCTTAACGTTGGATGTATTGTGCTCATGTTTAAGAGCCGCCCTAGTTGGACTCTCAAGGGGTGTTCCTACATGCGATCGAGACCTGTGTCGTGGTTCAGCTGTCGCCGTGCGTGCAGGTGACTTGTTTGGTATCGGTTTGGCAGGTGCCGAGGGAGGAGTCGTGCAGGGTGATGGAGGACGGCGCTGTCAGCAGCTGAGTTGGTGTGTGGTGTAGCTAGAGGGAAGATGTGGCTGTTGGCTCTCTGAGCCCATTATGGTGTTTTTCTTTGGGCACGTGCGAGGAGCCGAGCGGGATCTGGGCACCGGAGGGGAATCGCACAGGGTGAGCGGTGATGGGTGGGCTGAAGCGTAGCGATTCGTCCTGAGGTGTCGCGTTGCAGGTGGTTGTGAGCAACGTGCGTTTGGCTCTTGCAGGTGGTGGGCGAGCCTCAAGATGGCAACCGTATGTGATGGAGGCCGGGCAGGTGAGCTGTCGAGGAACAGGTGTGTGTCTGAGATGGGGGGGGGGTTGGTGCGGGTATCCTGAGAGTCCCGCAGCACCTGAGCGGGTCCTTTTTTTGCTTGGGTTCCTGCAGGTGCCGCACGCAGGCTTCGGAGGGGAGACGCCGCGTGCCGCCGAGAGGTCCGAGAGGTGAGGGGGTTGAAGGCCAGGCTGTTGTTTGAGAGCAAGGTGTCGTACGGCCACCCAATTGAAGCGTTTGTCTCTGGTTTTGCAGGTTGTGCGCCGGCTGCGTTTGGGCCTGGGTGCGCGTTTGAGGTGAGCTGGGTCGCAGAGGGGAGGGGCGTGGGGCTGGTGTGGTTTGCTCTTCCTTTTTTGGCAGAGCGACGGTAACTTTGTGTATCCTGTGGTATGTCTAGGGGCCGCAGGGGATGGCGTTCGTCCTCGTCCGGAATGGGCACGGAGCAGCCGGGTGAGCGGAGCAGCTGGGCGCATCTGAGGTTAGACGGATGCAGCGGCCTAGGTCTTTGTAGAGTGATGGGATGCTGACTGACAGGGCGGTGTGTGTATTTTTGTTGTTTTTGTTTAGATGATGAAAAGGCACCTGGCACTTGGAGGACCGGTGCCGCGGGCTGCCTGTGCGCCTGTTCTTCTGAAGGATGGGTGGACTGAGACTCTGGGCCCCTTGAAAGCTAAGTTGAGGCAACGGTGCTGGGCAAGGGGTTGCGGGAGGGAGGGGTTTTAAAGATGGCGCAGCGGAGCGGGCTGTCCGGGAAGCAGTCCCCTTTGGGAGCAGGGAAAAGGAGCAGGTTCCTCTTCAATGTGACGGGAACGTGTGCCGGGCAGGGCGGTTCCAGGCTGCGTGTGTTATTGTGCAGTGTGTGTGTTTTGTGTTGGGTGTCGCCGACCTTCCTCGGGTCTCGGTTGTTCTCTTTGTTCTTTAGGAGCCAGGCAGGTGCCTCGGCAGCGTTGCTAGGGCCCGGCGAGGCCCTAGTCGTGGGCTCGGCGCCCATCGGGCGCTTCTCTTCTGGCGTCGCAAGCTTCAGGCGTGGATTGTTTTGGCGTCTCGGACGGTCGTCTTGGGCGTCGTCGTTCCCGGCTGCGTGAGCGGCGCCGCTCTGTGGCTGTGAGTTTTTGGGGACTGGCATTTCTTCCTTGCATCCTTAGGCGGTTAGGTCTTGAAGCTGGGCTGGTTGCGCGCCTGTCGTCTCGGTTGTGAGAGGAAGCTCTTGTCACGGGCCACGAAGCTGTTGGCGTTCTCTGGTGTTGCCGTAGGGCCTGCTGACGTCGCCGTCGGGGTCCCGCAGGCGGTCTTGCCGAACGGGGGTTTCCGTCTGGGTGTCGTCGTTCTCTCCGAGAGCTGCCTCTCATCCTTCGGGGCGCGTTGCTTGTAGCGTTCTGTGTAGCGTTGTTCTGCGTTTGTCTTGGAGCCGCCCTGCCTGGGGATGTAGAGGCAGGGCAAGGTGGGTGGTGCTGGCACCTAGGGATGTGCCGGGGCTTTGCGGTGGGGGGGAAGGGGGGAAGGAATTTTGCAGCCGTCTTGGATCGACTGGCTGTCGTCGGTGGGTGAGGGAAGTGATTCCTGTTGGGTTTTGTGGGCCCCCAGGGAACAACCGTAGGTGCCTGGGGGAGGGAGCTAGAGTCTTAGCTGAGCAGGTAGCATGTCAAGGGTGTTCTGGCTTGTCTGTGCGCTGGGCTTAACGTTGGATGTACTGTGCTCATGTTTAAGAGCCGCCCTAGTTGGACTCTCAAGGGGTGTTCCTACATGCGATCGAGACCTGTGTCGTGGTTCAGCTGTCGCCGTGCGTGCAGGTGACTTGTTTGGTATCGGTTTGGCAGGTGCCGAGGGAGGAGTCGTGCAGGGTGACGGAGGACGGCGCTGTCAGCTGGTGAGTTGGTGTGCGGTGTACCTAGAGGGAAGATGTGGCTGTTGGCTCTCTGAGCCCATTATGGTGTTTTTCTTTGGGTGCGTGCGAGGAGCCGAGCGGGATCTGGGCACCGGAGGGGAATCGCACAGGGTGAGCGGTGATGGGTGGGCTGAAGCGTAGCGATTCGTCCTGAGGTGTCGCGTTGCAGGTGGTTGTGAGCAACATGCGTTTGGCTCTTGCAGGTGGTGGGCGAGCCTCAAGATGGCAACCGTATCTGATGGAGGCCGGGCAGGTGAGCTGTCGAGGAACAGGTGTGTGTCTGAGATGGGGGGGGGGTTGGTGCGGGTATCCTGAGACTCCCGCAGCACCTGAGCGGGTCCTTTTTTTGCTTGGGTTCCTGCAGGTGCCGCACGCAGGCTTCGGAGGGGAGACGCCGCGTGCCGCCGAGAGGTCCGAGAGGTGAGGGGGTTGAAGGCCAGGCTGTTGTTTGAGAGCAAGGTGTCGTACGGCCACCCAATTGAAGCGTTTGTCTCTGGTTTTGCAGGTTGTGCGCCGGCTGCGTTTGGGCCTGGGTGCGCGTTTGAGGTGAGCTGGGTCGCAGAGGGGAGGGGCGTGGGGCTGGTGTGGTTTGCTCTTCCTTTTTTGGCAGAGCGACGGTAACTTTGTGTGTCCTGTGGTATGTCTAGGGGCCGCAGGGGATGGCGTTCGTCCTCGTCCGGAATGGGCACGGAGCAGCCGGGTGAGCGGAGCAGCTGGGCGCATCTGAGGTAGACGGATGCAGCGGCCTAGGTCTTTGTAGAGTGATGGGATGCTGACTGACAGGGCGGTGTGTGTATTTTTGTTGTTTTTGTTTAGATGATGAAAAGGCACCTGGCACTTGGAGGACCGGTGCCGCGGGCTGCCTGTGCGCCTGTTCTTCTGAAGGATGGGTGGACTGAGACTCTGGGCCCCTTGAAAGCTAAGTTGAGGCAACGGTGCTGGGCAAGGGGTTGCGGGAGGGAGGGGTTTTAAAGATGGCGCAGCGGAGCGGGCTGTCCGGGAAGCAGTCCCCTTTGGGAGCAGGGAAAAGGAGCAGGTTCCTCTTCAATGTGACGGGAACGTGTGCCGGGCCGGGCGGTTCCAGGCTGCGTGTGTTATTGTGCAGTGTGTGTGTTTTGTGTTGGGTGTCGCCGACCTTCCTCGGGTCTCGGTTGTTCTCTTTGTTCTTTAGGAGCCAGGCAGGTGCCTCGGCAGCGTTGCTAGGGCCCGGCGAGGCCCTAGTCGTGGGCTCGGCGCCCATCGGGCGCTTCTCTTCTGGCGTCGCAAGCTTCAGGCGTGGATTGTTTTGGCGTCTCGGACGGTCGTCTTGGGCGTCGTCGTTCCCGGCTGCGTGAGCGGCGCCGCTCTGTGGCTGTGAGTTTTTGGGGACTGGCATTTCTTCCTTGCATCCTTAGGCGGTTAGGTCTTGAAGCTGGGCTGGTTGCGCGCCTGTCGTCTCGGTTGTGAGAGGAAGCTCTTGTCACGGGCCACGAAGCTGTTGGCGTTCTCTGGTGTTGCCGTAGGGCCTGCTGACGTCGCCGTCGGGGTCCCGCAGGCGGTCTTGCCGAACGGGGGTTTCCGTCTGGGTGTCGTCGTTCTCTCCGAGAGCTGCCTCTCATCCTTCGGGGCGCGTTGCTTGTAGCGTTCTGTGTAGCGTTGTTCTGTGTTTGTCTTGGAGCCGCCCTGCCTGGGGATGTAGAGGCAGGGCAAGGTGGGTGGTGCTGGCACCTAGGGATGTGCCGGGGCTTTGCGGTGGGGGGGAAGGGGGGAAGGAATTTTGCAGCCGTCTTGGATCGACTGGCTGTCGTCGGTGGGTGAGGGAAGTGATTCCTGTTGGGTTTTGTGGGCCCCCAGGGAACAACCGTAGGTGCCTGGGGGAGGGAGCTAGAGTCTTAGCTGAGCAGGTAGCATGTCAAGGGTGTTCTGGCTTGTCTGTGCGCTGGGCTTAACGTTGGATGTATTGTGCTCATGTTTAAGAGCCGCCCTAGTTGGACTCTCAAGGGGTGTTCCTACATGCGATCGAGACCTGTGTCGTGGTTCAGCTGTCGCTGTGCGTGCAGGTGACTTGTTTGGTATCGGTTTGGCAGGTGCCGAGGGAGGAGTCGTGCGGGGTGACGGAGGACGGCGCTGTCAGCTGGTGAGTTGGTGTGCGGTGTATCTAGAGGGAAGATGTGGCTGTTGGCTCTCTGAGCCCATTATGGTGTTTTTCTTTGGGCGCGTGCGAGGAGCCGAGTGGGATCTGGGCACCGGAGGGGAATCGCACAGGGTGAGCGGTGACGGGTGGGCTGAAGTGTAGCGATTCGTCCTGAGGGGTCGCGTTGCAGGTGGTTGTGAGCAACATGCGTTTGGCTCTTGCAGGTGGTGGGCGAGCCTCAAGATGGCAACCGTATCTGATGGAGGCCGGGCAGGTGAGCTGTCGAGGAACAGGTGTGTGTCTGAGATGGGGGGGGGGCTTGGTGCGGGTATCCTGAGACTCCCGCAGCACCTGAGCGGGTCCTTTTTTTGCTTGGGTTCCTGCAGGTGCCGCACGCAGGCTTCGGAGGGGAGACGCCGCGTGCCGCCGAGAGGTCCGAGAGGTGAGGGGGTTGAAGGCCAGGCTGTTGTTTGAGAGCAAGGTGTCGTACGGCCACCCAATTGAAGCGTTTGTCTCTGGTTCTGCAGGTTGTGCGCCGGCTGCGTTTGGGCCTGGGTGCGCGTTTGAGGTGAGCTGGGTCGCAGAGGGGAGGGGCGTGGGGCTGGTGTGGTTTGCTCTTCCTTTTTTGGCAGAGCGACGGTAACTTTGTGTGTCCTGTGGTATGTCTAGGGGCCGCAGGGGATGGCGTTCGTCCTCGTCCGGAATGGGCACGGAGCAGCCGGGTGAGCGGAGCAGCTGGGCGCATCTGAGGTAGACGGATGCAGCGGCCTAGGTCTTTGTAGAGTGATGGGATGCTGACTGACAGGGCGGTGTGTGTATTTTTGTTGTTTTTGTTTAGATGATGAAAAGGCACCTGGCACTTGGAGGACCGGTGCCGCGGGCTGCCTGTGCGCCTGTTCTTCTGAAGGATGGGTGGACTGAGACTCTGGGCCCCTTGAAAGCTAAGTTGAGGCAACGGTGCTGGGCAAGGGGTTGCAGGAGGGAGGGGTTTTAAAGATGGCGCAGCGGAGCGGGCTGTCCGGGAAGCAGTCCCCTTTGGGAGCAGGGAAAAGGAGCAGGTTCCTCTTCAATGTGATGGGAACGTGTGCCGGGCCGGGCGGTTCCAGGCTGCGTGTGTTATTGTGCAGTGTGTGTGTTTTGTGTTGGGTGTCGCCGACCTTCCTCGGGTCTCGGTTGTTCTCTTTGTTCTTTAGGAGCCAGGCAGGTGCCTCGGCAGCGTTGCTAGGGCCCGGCGAGGCCCTAGTCGTGGGCTCGGCGCCCATCGGGCGCTTCTCTTCTGGCGTCGCAAGCTTCAGGCGTGGATTGTTTTGGCGTCTCGGACGGTCGTCTTGGGCGTCGTCGTTCCCGGCTGCGTGAGCGGCGCCGCTCTGTGGCTGTGAGTTTTTGGGGACTGGCATTTCTTCCTTGCATCCTTAGGCGGTTAGGTCTTGAAGCTGGGCTGGTTGCGCGCCTGTCGTCTCGGTTGTGAGAGGAAGCTCTTGTCACGGGCCACGAAGCTGTTGGCGTTCTCTGGTGTTGCCGTAGGGCCTGCTGACGTCGCCGTCGGGGTCCCGCAGGCGGTCTTGCCGAACGGGGGTTTCCGTCTGGGTGTCGTCGTTCTCTCCGAGAGCTGCCTCTCATCCTTTGGGGCGCGTTGCTTGTAGCGTTCTGTGTAGCGTTGTTCTGTGTTTGTCTTGGAGCCGCCCTGCCTGGGGATGTAGAGGCAGGGCAAGGTGGGTGGTGCTGGCACCTAGGGATGTGCCGGGGCTTTGCGGTGGGGGGGAAGGGGGGAAGGAATTTTGCAGCCGTCTTGGATCGACTGGCTGTCGTCGGTGGGTGAGGGAAGTGATTCCTGTTGGGTTTTGTGGGCCCCCAGGGAACAACCGTAGGTGCCTGGGGGAGGGAGCTAGAGTCTTAGCTGAGCAGGTAGCATGTCAAGGGTGTTCTGGCTTGTCTGTGCGCTGGGCTTAACGTTGGATGTATTGTGCTCATGTTTAAGAGCCGCCCTAGTTGGACTCTCAAGGGGTGTTCCTACATGCGATCGAGACCTGTGTCGTGGTTCAGCTGTCGCTGTGCGTGCAGGTGACTTGTTTGGTATCGGTTTGGCAGGTGCCGAGGGAGGAGTCGTGCGGGGTGACGGAGGACGGCGCTGTCAGCTGGTGAGTTGGTGTGCGGTGTATCTAGAGGGAAGATGTGGCTGTTGGCTCTCTGAGCCCATTATGGTGTTTTTCTTTGGGCGCGTGCGAGGAGCCGAGTGGGATCTGGGCACCGGAGGGGAATCGCACAGGGTGAGCGGTGATGGGTGGGCTGAAGTGTAGCGATTCGTCCTGAGGTGTCGCGTTGCAGGTGGTTGTGAGCAACATGCGTTTGGCTCTTGCAGGTGGTGGGCGAGCCTCAAGATGGCAACCGTATCTGATGGAGGCCGGGCAGGTGAGCTGTCGAGGAACAGGTGTGTGTCTGAGATGGGGGGGGGGCTTGGTGCGGGTATCCTGAGAGTCCCGCAGCACCTGAGCGGGTCCTTTTTTTGCTTGGGTTCCTGCAGGTGCCGCACGCAGGCTTCGGAGGGGAGACGCCGCGTGCCGCCGAGAGGTCCGAGAGGTGAGGGGGTTGAAGGCCAGGCTGTTGTTTGAGAGCAAGGTGTCGTACGGCCACCCAATTGAAGCGTTTGTCTCTGGTTTTGCAGGTTGTGCGCCGGCTGCGTTTGGGCCTGGGTGCGCGTTTGAGGTGAGCTGGGTCGCAGAGGGGAGGGGCGTGGGGCTGGTGTGGTTTGCTCTTCCTTTTTTGGCAGAGCGACGGTAACTTTGTGTATCCTGTGGTATGTCTAGGGGCCGCAGGGGATGGCGTTCGTCCTCGTCCGGAATGGGCACGGAGCAGCCGGGTGAGCGGAGCAGCTGGGCGCATCTGAGGTTAGACGGATGCAGCGGCCTAGGTCTTTGTAGAGTGATGGGATGCTGACTGACAGGGCGGTGTGTGTATTTTTGTTGTTTTTGTTTAGATGATGAAAAGGCACCTGGCACTTGGAGGACCGGTGCCGCGGGCTGCCTGTGCGCCTGTTCTTCTGAAGGATGGGTGGACTGAGACTCTGGGCCCCTTGAAAGCTAAGTTGAGGCAACGGTGCTGGGCAAGGGGTTGCGGGAGGGAGGGGTTTTAAAGATGGCGCAGCGGAGCGGGCTGTCCGGGAAGCAGTCCCCTTTGGGAGCAGGGAAAAGGAGCAGGTTCCTCTTCAATGTGACGGGAACGTGTGCCGGGCAGGGCGGTTCCAGGCTGCGTGTGTTATTGTGCAGTGTGTGTGTTTTGTGTTGGGTGTCGCCGACCTTCCTCGGGTCTCGGTTGTTCTCTTTGTTCTTTAGGAGCCAGGCAGGTGCCTCGGCAGCGTTGCTAGGGCCCGGCGAGGCCCTAGTCGTGGGCTCGGCGCCCATCGGGCGCTTCTCTTCTGGCGTCGCAAGCTTCAGGCGTGGATTGTTTTGGCGTCTCGGACGGTCGTCTTGGGCGTCGTCGTTCCCGGCTGCGTGAGCGGCGCCGCTCTGTGGCTGTGAGTTTTTGGGGACTGGCATTTCTTCCTTGCATCCTTAGGCGGTTAGGTCTTGAAGCTGGGCTGGTTGCGCGCCTGTCGTCTCGGTTGTGAGAGGAAGCTCTTGTCACGGGCCACGAAGCTGTTGGCGTTCTCTGGTGTTGCCGTAGGGCCTGCTGACGTCGCCGTCGGGGTCCCGCAGGCGGTCTTGCCGAACGGGGGTTTCCGTCTGGGTGTCGTCGTTCTCTCCGAGAGCTGCCTCTCATCCTTCGGGGCGCGTTGCTTGTAGCGTTCTGTGTAGCGTTGTTCTGTGTTTGTCTTGGAGCCGCCCTGCCTGGGGATGTAGAGGCAGGGCAAGGTGGGTGGTGCTGGCACCTAGGGATGTGCCGGGGCTTTGCGGTGGGGGGGAAGGGGGGAAGGAATTTTGCAGCCGTCTTGGATCGACTGGCTGTCGTCGGTGGGTGAGGGAAGTGATTCCTGTTGGGTTTTGTGGGCCCCCAGGGAACAACCGTAGGTGCCTGGGGGAGGGAGCTAGAGTCTTAGCTGAGCAGGTAGCATGTCAAGGGTGTTCTGGCTTGTCTGTGCGCTGGGCTTAACGTTTGATGTATTGTGCTCATGTTTAAGAGCCGCCCTAGTTGGACTCTCAAGGGGTGTTCCTACATGCGATCGAGACCTGTGTCGTGGTTCAGCTGTCGCCGTGCGTGCAGGTGACTTGTTTGGTATCGGTTTGGCAGGTGCCGAGGGAGGAGTCGTGCAGGGTGACGGAGGACGGCGCTGTCAGCTGGTGAGTTGGTGTGCGGTGTATCTAGAGGGAAGATGTGGCTGTTGGCTCTCTGAGCCCATTATGGTGTTTTTCTTTGGGCGCGTGCGAGGAGCCGAGTGGGATCTGGGCACCGGAGGGGAATCGCACAGGGTGAGCGGTGATGGGTGGGCTGAAGCGTAGCGATTCGTCCTGAGGTGTCGCGTTGCAGGTGGTTGTGAGCAACATGCGTTTGGCTCTTGCAGGTGGTGGGCGAGCCTCAAGATGGCAACCGTATCTGATGGAGGCCGGGCAGGTGAGCTGTCGAGGAACAGGTGTGTGTCTGAGATGGGGGGGGGGTTGGTGCGGGTATCCTGAGACTCCCGCAGCACCTGAGTGGGTCCTTTTTTTGCTTGGGTTCCTGCAGGTGCCGCACGCAGGCTTCGGAGGGGAGACGCCGCGTGCCGCCGAGAGGTCCGAGAGGTGAGGGGGTTGAAGGCCAGGCTGTTGTTTGAGAGCAAGGTGTCGTACGGCCACCCAATTGAAGCGTTTGTCTCTGGTTCTGCAGGTTGTGCGCCGGCTGCGTTTGGGCCTGGGTGCGCGTTTGAGGTGAGCTGGGTCGCAGAGGGGAGGGGCGTGGGGCTGGTGTGGTTTGTTCTTCCTTTTTTGGCAGAGCGACGGTAACTTTGTGTATCCTGTGGTATGTCTAGGGGCCGCAGGGGATGGCGTTCGTCCTCGTCCGGAATGGGCACGGAGCAGCCGGGTGAGCGGAGCAGCTGGGCGCATCTGAGGTTAGACGGATGCAGCGGCCTAGGTCTTTGTAGAGTGATGGGATGCTGACTGACAGGGCGGTGTGTGTATTTTTGTTGTTTTTGTTTAGATGATGAAAAGGCACCTGGCACTTGGAGGACCGGTGCCGCGGGCTGCCTGTGCGCCTGTTCTTCTGAAGGATGGGTGGACTGAGACTCTGGGCCCCTTGAAAGCTAAGTTGAGGCAACGGTGCTGGGCAAGGGGTTGCGGGAGGGAGGGGTTTTAAAGATGGCGCAGCGGAGCGGGCTGTCCGGGAAGCAGTCCCCTTTGGGAGCAGGGAAAAGGAGCAGGTTCCTCTTCAATGTGACGGGAACGTGTGCCGGGCAGGGCGGTTCCAGGCTGCGTGTGTTATTGTGCAGTGTGTGTGTTTTGTGTTGGGTGTCGCCGACCTTCCTCGGGTCTCGGTTGTTCTCTTTGTTCTTTAGGAGCCAGGCAGGTGCCTCGGCAGCGTTGCTAGGGCCCGGCGAGGCCCTAGTCGTGGGCTCGGCGCCCATCGGGCGCTTCTCTTCTGGCGTCGCAAGCTTCAGGCGTGGATTGTTTTGGCGTCTCGGACGGTCGTCTTGGGCGTCGTCGTTCCCGGCTGCGTGAGCGGCGCCGCTCTGTCGCTGTGAGTTTTTGGGGACTGGCGTTTCTTCCTTGCATCCTTAGGTGGTTAGGTCTTGAAGCTGGGCTGGTTGCGCGCCTGTTGTCTCGGTTGTGAGAGGAAGCTCTTGTCACGGGCCACGAAGCTGTTGGCGTTCTCTGGTGTTGCCGTAGGGCCTGCTGACGTCGCCGTCGGGGTCCCGCAGGCGGTCTTGCCGAACGGGGGTTTCCGTCTGGGTGTCGTCGTTCTCTCCGAGAGCTGCCTCTCATCCTTCGGGGCGCGTTGCTTGTAGCGTTCTGTGTAGCGTTGTTCTGTGTTTGTCTTGGAGCCGCCCTGCCTGGGGATGTAGAGGCAGGGCAAGGTGGGTGGTGCTGGCACCTAGGGATGTGCCGGGGCTTTGCGGTGGGGGGGAAGGGGGGAAGGAATTTTGCAGCCGTCTTGGATCGACTGGCTGTCGTCGGTGGGTGAGGGAAGTGATTCCTGTTGGGTTTTGTGGGCCCCCAGGGAACAACCGTAGGTGCCTGGGGGAGGGAGCTAGAGTCTTAGCTGAGCAGGTAGCATGTCAAGGGTGTTCTGGCTTGTCTGTGTGCTGGGCTTAACGTTGGATGTATTGTGCTCATGTTTAAGAGCCGCCCTAGTTGGACTCTCAAGGGGTGTTCCTACATGCGATCGAGACCTGTGTCGTGGTTCAGCTGTCGCCGTGCGTGCAGGTGACTTGTTTGGTATCGGTTTGGCAGGTGCCGAGGGAGGAGTCGTGCAGGGTGACGGAGGACGGCGCTGTCAGCTGGTGAGTTGGTGTGCGGTGTATCTAGAGGGAAGATGTGGCTGTTGGCTCTCTGAGCCCATTATGGTGTTTTTCTTTGGGCGCGTGCGAGGAGCCGAGTGGGATCTGGGCACCGGAGGGGAATCGCACAGGGTGAGCGGTGATGGGTGGGCTGAAGCGTAGCGATTCGTCCTGAGGTGTCGCGTTGCAGGTGGTTGTGAGCAACATGCGTTTGGCTCTTGCAGGTGGTGGGCGAGCCTCAAGATGGCAACCGTATCTGATGGAGGCCGGGCAGGTGAGCTGTCGAGGAACAGGTGTGTGTCTGAGATGGGGGGGGGTTGGTGCGGGTATCCTGAGACTCCCGCAGCACCTGAGCGGGTCCTTTTTTTGCTTGGGTTCCTGCAGGTGCCGCACGCAGGCTTCGGAGGGGAGACGCCGCGTGCCGCCGAGAGGTCCGAGAGGTGAGGGGGTTGAAGGCCAGGCTGTTGTTTGAGAGCAAGGTGTCGTACGGCCACCCAATTGAAGCGTTTGTCTCTGGTTTTGCAGGTTGTGCGCCGGCTGCGTTTGGGCCTGGGTGCGCGTTTGAGGTGAGCTGGGTCGCAGAGGGGAGGGGCGTGGGGCTGGTGTGGTTTGCTCTTCCTTTTTTGGCAGAGCGACGGTAACTTTGTGTATCCTGTGGTATGTCTAGGGGCCGCAGGGGATGGCGTTCGTCCTCGTCCGGAATGGGCACGGAGCAGCCGGGTGAGCGGAGCAGCTGGGCGCATCTGAGGTTAGACGGATGCAGCGGCCTAGGTCTTTGTAGAGTGATGGGATGCTGACTGACAGGGCGGTGTGTGTATTTTTGTTGTTTTTGTTTAGATGATGAAAAGGCACCTGGCACTTGGAGGACCGGTGCCGCGGGCTGCCTGTGCGCCTGTTCTTCTGAAGGATGGGTGGACTGAGACTCTGGGCCCCTTGAAAGCTAAGTTGAGGCAACGGTGCTGGGCAAGGGGTTGCGGGAGGGAGGGGTTTTAAAGATGGCGCAGCGGAGCGGGCTGTCCGGGAAGCAGTCCCCTTTGGGAGCAGGGAAAAGGAGCAGGTTCCTCTTCAATGTGACGGGAACGTGCGCCGGGCAGGGCGGTTCCAGGCTGCGTGTGTTATTGTGCAGTGTGTGTGTTTTGTGTTGGGTGTCGCCGACCTTCCTCGGGTCTCGGTTGTTCTCTTTGTTCTTTAGGAGCCAGGCAGGTGCCTCGGCAGCGTTGCTAGGGCCCGGCGAGGCCCTAGTCGTGGGCTCGGCGCCCATCGGGCGCTTCTCTTCTGGCGTCGCAAGCTTCAGGCGTGGATTGTTTTGGCGTCTCGGACGGTCGTCTTGGGCGTCGTCGTTCCCGGCTGCGTGAGCGGCGCCGCTCTGTGGCTGTGAGTTTTTGGGGACTGGCATTTCTTCCTTGCATCCTTAGGCGGTTAGGTCTTGAAGCTGGGCTGGTTGCGCGCCTGTCGTCTCGGCTGTGAGAGGAAGCTCTTGTCACGGGCCACGAAGCTGTTGGCGTTCTCTGGTGTTGCCGTAGGGCCTGCTGACGTCGCCGTCGGGGTCCCGCAGGCGGTCTTGCCGAACGGGGGTTTCCGTCTGGGTGTCGTCGTTCTCTCCGAGAGCTGCCTCTCATCCTTCGGGGCGCGTTGCTTGTAGCGTTCTGTGTAGCGTTGTTCTGTGTTTGTCTTGGAGCCGCCCTGCCTGGGGATGTAGAGGCAGGGCAAGGTGGGTGGTGCTGGCACCTAGGGATGTGCCGGGGCTTTGCGGTGGGGGGGAAGGGGGGAAGGAATTTTGCAGCCGTCTTGGATCGACTGGCTGTCGTCGGTGGGTGAGGGAAGTGATTCCTGTTGGGTTTTGTGGGCCCCCAGGGAACAACCGTAGGTGCCTGGGGGAGGGAGCTAGAGTCTTAGCTGAGCAGGTAGCATGTCAAGGGTGTTCTGGCTTGTCTGTGCGCTGGGCTTAACGTTGGATGTATTGTGCTCATGTTTAAGAGCCGCCCTAGTTGGACTCTCAAGGGGTGTTCCTACATGCGATCGAGACCTGTGTCGTGGTTCAGCTGTCGCCGTGCGTGCAGGTGACTTGTTTGGTATCGGTTTGGCAGGTGCCGAGGGAGGAGTCGTGCAGGGTGACGGAGGACGGCGCTGTCAGCTGGTGAGTTGGTGTGCGGTGTATCTAGAGGGAAGATGTGGCTGTTGGCTCTCTGAGCCCATTATGGTGTTTTTCTTTGGGCGCGTGCGAGGAGCCGAGCGGGATCTGGGCACCGGAGGGGAATCGCACGGGGTGAGCGGTGACGGGTGGGCTGAAGCGTAGCGATTCGTCCTGAGGTGTCGCGTTGCAGGTGGTTGTGAGCAACATGCGTTTGGCTCTTGCAGGTGGTGGGCGAGCCTCAAGATGGCAACCGTATGTGATGGAGGCCGGGCAGGTGAGCTGTCGAGGAACAGGTGTGTGTCTGAGATGGGGGGGGGGTTGGTGCGGGTATCCTGAGAGTCCCGCAGCACCTGAGCGGGTCCTTTTTTTGCTTGGGTTCCTGCAGGTGCCGCACGCAGGCTTCGGAGGGGAGACGCCGCGTGCCGCCGAGAGGTCCGAGAGGTGAGGGGGTTGAAGGCCAGGCTGTTGTTTGAGAGCAAGGTGTCGTACGGCCACCCAATTGAAGCGTTTGTCTCTGGTTTTGCAGGTTGTGCGCCGGCTGCGTTTGGGCCTGGGTGCGCGTTTGAGGTGAGCTGGGTCGCAGAGGGGAGGGGCGTGGGGCTGGTGTGGTTTGCTCTTCCTTTTTTGGCAGAGCGACGGTAACTTTGTGTATCCTGTGGTATGTCTAGGGGCCGCAGGGGATGGCGTTCGTCCTCGTCCGGAATGGGCACGGAGCAGCCGGGTGAGCGGAGCAGCTGGGCGCATCTGAGGTTAGACGGATGCAGCGGCCTAGGTCTTTGTAGAGTGATGGGATGCTGACTGACAGGGCGGTGTGTGTATTTTTGTTGTTTTTGTTTAGATGATGAAAAGGCACCTGGCACTTGGAGGACCGGTGCCGCGGGCTGCCTGTGCGCCTGTTCTTCTGAAGGATGGGTGGACTGAGACTCTGGGCCCCTTGAAAGCTAAGTTGAGGCAACGGTGCTGGGCAAGGGGTTGCGGGAGGGAGGGGTTTTAAAGATGGCGCAGCGGAGCGGGCTGTCCGGGAAGCAGTCCCCTTTGGGAGCAGGGAAAAGGAGCAGGTTCCTCTTCAATGTGACGGGAACGTGTGCCGGGCAGGGCGGTTCCAGGCTGCGTGTGTTATTGTGCAGTGTGTGTGTTTTGTGTTGGGTGTCGCCGACCTTCCTCGGGTCTCGGTTGTTCTCTTTGTTCTTTAGGAGCCAGGCAGGTGCCTCGGCAGCGTTGCTAGGGCCCGGCGAGGCCCTAGTCGTGGGCTCGGCGCCCATCGGGCGCTTCTCTTCTGGCGTCGCAAGCTTCAGGCGTGGATTGTTTTGGCGTCTCGGACGGTCGTCTTGGGCGTCGTCGTTCCCGGCTGCGTGAGCGGCGCCGCTCTGTCGCTGTGAGTTTTTGGGGACTGGCGTTTCTTCCTTGCATCCTTAGGCGGTTAGGTCTTGAAGCTGGGCTGGTTGCGCGCCTGTTGTCTCGGTTGTGAGAGGAAGCTCTTGTCACGGGCCACGAAGCTGTTGGCGTTCTCTGGTGTTGCCGTAGGGCCTGCTGACGTCGCCGTCGGGGTCCCGCAGGCGGTCTTGCCGAACGGGGGTTTCCGTCTGGGTGTCGTCGTTCTCTCCGAGAGCTGCCTCTCATCCTTCGGGGCGCGTTGCTTGTAGCGTTCTGTGTAGCGTTGTTCTGTGTTTGTCTTGGAGCCGCCCTGCCTGGGGATGTAGAGGCAGGGCAAGGTGGGTGGTGCTGGCACCTAGGGATGTGCCGGGGCTTTGCGGTGGGGGGGAAGGGGGGAAGGAATTTTGCAGCCGTCTTGGATCGACTGGCTGTCGTCGGTGGGTGAGGGAAGTGATTCCTGTTGGGTTTTGTGGGCCCCCAGGGAACAACCGTAGGTGCCTGGGGGAGGGAGCTAGAGTCTTAGCTGAGCAGGTAGCATGTCAAGGGTGTTCTGGCTTGTCTGTGCGCTGGGCTTAACGTTTGATGTATTGTGCTCATGTTTAAGAGCCGCCCTAGTTGGACTCTCAAGGGGTGTTCCTACATGCGATCGAGACCTGTGTCGTGGTTCAGCTGTCGCCGTGCGTGCAGGTGACTTGTTTGGTATCGGTTTGGCAGGTGCCGAGGGAGGAGTCGTGCAGGGTGACGGAGGACGGCGCTGTCAGCTGGTGAGTTGGTGTGCGGTGTATCTAGAGGGAAGATGTGGCTGTTGGCTCTCTGAGCCCATTATGGTGTTTTTCTTTGGGCGCGTGCGAGGAGCCGAGTGGGATCTGGGCACCGGAGGGGAATCGCACAGGGTGAGCGGTGATGGGTGGGCTGAAGCGTAGCGATTCGTCCTGAGGTGTCGCGTTGCAGGTGGTTGTGAGCAACATGCGTTTGGCTCTTGCAGGTGGTGGGCGAGCCTCAAGATGGCAACCGTATCTGATGGAGGCCGGGCAGGTGAGCTGTCGAGGAACAGGTGTGTGTCTGAGATGGGGGGGGGTTGGTGCGGGTATCCTGAGAGTCCCGCAGCACCTGAGCGGGTCCTTTTTTTGCTTGGGTTCCTGCAGGTGCCGCACGCAGGCTTCGGAGGGGAGACGCCGCGTGCCGCCGAGAGGTCCGAGAGGTGAGGGGGTTGAAGGCCAGGCTGTTGTTTGAGAGCAAGGTGTCGTACGGCCACCCAATTGAAGCGTTTGTCTCTGGTTTTGCAGGTTGTGCGCCGGCTGCGTTTGGGCCTGGGTGCGCGTTTGAGGTGAGCTGGGTCGCAGAGGGGAGGGGCGTGGGGCTGGTGTGGTTTGCTCTTCCTTTTTTGGCAGAGCGACGGTAACTTTGTGTATCCTGTGGTATGTCTAGGGGCCGCAGGGGATGGCGTTCGTCCTCGTCCGGAATGGGCACGGAGCAGCCGGGTGAGCGGAGCAGCTGGGCGCATCTGAGGTTAGACGGATGCAGCGGCCTAGGTCTTTGTAGAGTGATGGGATGCTGACTGACAGGGCGGTGTGTGTATTTTTGTTGTTTTTGTTTAGATGATGAAAAGGCACCTGGCACTTGGAGGACCGGTGCCGCGGGCTGCCTGTGCGCCTGTTCTTCTGAAGGATGGGTGGACTGAGACTCTGGGCCCCTTGAAAGCTAAGTTGAGGCAACGGTGCTGGGCAAGGGGTTGCGGGAGGGAGGGGTTTTAAAGATGGCGCAGCGGAGCGGGCTGTCCGGGAAGCAGTCCCCTTTGGGAGCAGGGAAAAGGAGCAGGTTCCTCTTCAATGTGACGGGAACGTGCGCCGGGCAGGGCGGTTCCAGGCTGCGTGTGTTATTGTGCAGTGTGTGTGTTTTGTGTTGGGTGTCGCCGACCTTCCTCGGGTCTCGGTTGTTCTCTTTGTTCTTTAGGAGCCAGGCAGGTGCCTCGGCAGCGTTGCTAGGGCCCGGCGAGGCCCTAGTCGTGGGCTCGGCGCCCATCGGGCGCTTCTCTTCTGGCGTCGCAAGCTTCAGGCGTGGATTGTTTTGGCGTCTCGGACGGTCGTCTTGGGCGTCGTCGTTCCCGGCTGCGTGAGCGGCGCCGCTCTGTGGCTGTGAGTTTTTGGGGACTGGCATTTCTTCCTTGCATCCTTAGGCGGTTAGGTCTTGAAGCTGGGCTGGTTGCGCGCCTGTCGTCTCGGCTGTGAGAGGAAGCTCTTGTCACGGGCCACGAAGCTGTTGGCGTTCTCTGGTGTTGCCGTAGGGCCTGCTGACGTCGCCGTCGGGGTCCCGCAGGCGGTCTTGCCGAACGGGGGTTTCCGTCTGGGTGTCGTCGTTCTCTCCGAGAGCTGCCTCTCATCCTTCGGGGCGCGTTGCTTGTAGCGTTCTGTGTAGCGTTGTTCTGTGTTTGTCTTGGAGCCGCCCTGCCTGGGGATGTAGAGGCAGGGCAAGGTGGGTGGTGCTGGCACCTAGGGATGTGCCGGGGCTTTGCGGTGGGGGGGAAGGGGGGAAGGAATTTTGCAGCCGTCTTGGATCGACTGGCTGTCGTCGGTGGGTGAGGGAAGTGATTCCTGTTGGGTTTTGTGGGCCCCCAGGGAACAACCGTAGGTGCCTGGGGGAGGGAGCTAGAGTCTTAGCTGAGCAGGTAGCATGTCAAGGGTGTTCTGGCTTGTCTGTGCGCTGGGCTTAACGTTGGATGTATTGTGCTCATGTTTAAGAGCCGCCCTAGTTGGACTCTCAAGGGGTGTTCCTACATGCGATCGAGACCTGTGTCGTGGTTCAGCTGTCGCCGTGCGTGCAGGTGACTTGTTTGGTATCGGTTTGGCAGGTGCCGAGGGAGGAGTCGTGCAGGGTGACGGAGGACGGCGCTGTCAGCTGGTGAGTTGGTGTGCGGTGTATCTAGAGGGAAGATGTGGCTGTTGGCTCTCTGAGCCCATTATGGTGTTTTTCTTTGGGCGCGTGCGAGGAGCCGAGCGGGATCTGGGCACCGGAGGGGAATCGCACGGGGTGAGCGGTGACGGGTGGGCTGAAGCGTAGCGATTCGTCCTGAGGTGTCGCGTTGCAGGTGGTTGTGAGCAACATGCGTTTGGCTCTTGCAGGTGGTGGGCGAGCCTCAAGATGGCAACCGTATGTGATGGAGGCCGGGCAGGTGAGCTGTCGAGGAACAGGTGTGTGTCTGAGATGGGGGGGGGGTTGGTGCGGGTATCCTGAGAGTCCCGCAGCACCTGAGCGGGTCCTTTTTTTGCTTGGGTTCCTGCAGGTGCCGCACGCAGGCTTCGGAGGGGAGACGCCGCGTGCCGCCGAGAGGTCCGAGAGGTGAGGGGGTTGAAGGCCAGGCTGTTGTTTGAGAGCAAGGTGTCGTACGGCCACCCAATTGAAGCGTTTGTCTCTGGTTTTGCAGGTTGTGCGCCGGCTGCGTTTGGGCCTGGGTGCGCGTTTGAGGTGAGCTGGGTCGCAGAGGGGAGGGGCGTGGGGCTGGTGTGGTTTGCTCTTCCTTTTTTGGCAGAGCGACGGTAACTTTGTGTATCCTGTGGTATGTCTAGGGGCCGCAGGGGATGGCGTTCGTCCTCGTCCGGAATGGGCACGGAGCAGCCGGGTGAGCGGAGCAGCTGGGCGCATCTGAGGTTAGACGGATGCAGCGGCCTAGGTCTTTGTAGAGTGATGGGATGCTGACTGACAGGGCGGTGTGTGTATTTTTGTTGTTTTTGTTTAGATGATGAAAAGGCACCTGGCACTTGGAGGACCGGTGCCGCGGGCTGCCTGTGCGCCTGTTCTTCTGAAGGATGGGTGGACTGAGACTCTGGGCCCCTTGAAAGCTAAGTTGAGGCAACGGTGCTGGGCAAGGGGTTGCGGGAGGGAGGGGTTTTAAAGATGGCGCAGCGGAGCGGGCTGTCCGGGAAGCAGTCCCCTTTGGGAGCAGGGAAAAGGAGCAGGTTCCTCTTCAATGTGACGGGAACGTGTGCCGGGCAGGGCGGTTCCAGGCTGCGTGTGTTATTGTGCAGTGTGTGTGTTTTGTGTTGGGTGTCGCCGACCTTCCTCGGGTCTCGGTTGTTCTCTTTGTTCTTTAGGAGCCAGGCAGGTGCCTCGGCAGCGTTGCTAGGGCCCGGCGAGGCCCTAGTCGTGGGCTCGGCGCCCATCGGGCGCTTCTCTTCTGGCGTCGCAAGCTTCAGGCGTGGATTGTTTTGGCGTCTCGGACGGTCGTCTTGGGCGTCGTCGTTCCCGGCTGCGTGAGCGGCGCCGCTCTGTCGCTGTGAGTTTTTGGGGACTGGCATTTCTTCCTTGCATCCTTAGGCGGTTAGGTCTTGAAGCTGGGCTGGTTGCGCGCCTGTCGTCTCGGTTGTGAGAGGAAGCTCTTGTCACGGGCCACGAAGCTGTTGGCGTTCTCTGGTGTTGCCGTAGGGCCTGCTGACGTCGCCGTCGGGGTCCCGCAGGCGGTCTTGCCGAACGGGGGTTTCCGTCTGGGTGTCGTCGTTCTCTCCGAGAGCTGCCTCTCATCCTTCGGGGCGCGTTGCTTGTAGCGTTCTGTGTAGCGTTGTTCTGTGTTTGTCTTGGAGCCGCCCTGCCTGGGGATGTAGAGGCAGGGCAAGGTGGGTGGTGCTGGCACCTAGGGATGTGCCGGGGCTTTGCGGTGGGGGGGAAGGGGGGAAGGAATTTTGCAGCCGTCTTGGATCGACTGGCTGTCGTCGGTGGGTGAGGGAAGTGATTCCTGTTGGGTTTTGTGGGCCCCCAGGGAACAACCATAGGTGCCTGGGGGAGGGAGCTAGAGTCTTAGCTGAGCAGGTAGCATGTCAAGGGTGTTCTGGCTTGTCTGTGCGCTGGGCTTAACGTTGGATGTATTGTGCTCATGTTTAAGAGCCGCCCTAGTTGGACTCTCAAGGGGTGTTCCTACATGCGATCGAGACCTGTGTCGTGGTTCAGCTGTCGCCGTGCGTGCAGGTGACTTGTTTGGTATCGGTTTGGCAGGTGCCGAGGGAGGAGTCGTGCAGGGTGACGGAGGACAGCGCTGTCAGCTGGTGAGTTGGTGTGCGGTGTATCTAGAGGGAAGATGTGGCTGTTGGCTCTCTGAGCCCATTATGGTGTTTTTCTTTGGGCGCGTGCGAGGAGCCGAGCGGGATCTGGGCACCGGAGGGGAATCGCACGGGGTGAGCGGTGACGGGTGGGCTGAAGCGTAGCGATTCGTCCTGAGGTGTCGCGTTGCAGGTGGTTGTGAGCAACATGCGTTTGGCTCTTGCAGGTGGTGGGCGAGCCTCAAGATGGCAACCGTATCTGATGGAGGCCGGGCAGGTGAGCTGTCGAGGAACAGGTGTGTGTCTGAGATGGGGGGGGGTTGGTGCGGGTATCCTGAGACTCCCGCAGCACCTGAGCGGGTCCTTTTTTTGCTTGGGTTCCTGCAGGTGCCGCACGCAGGCTTCGGAGGGGAGACGCCGCGTGCCGCCGAGAGGTCCGAGAGGTGAGGGGGTTGAAGGCCAGGCTGTTGTTTGAGAGCAAGGTGTCGTACGGCCACCCAATTGAAGCGTTTGTCTCTGGTTTTGCAGGTTGTGCGCCGGCTGCGTTTGGGCCTGGGTGCGCGTTTGAGGTGAGCTGGGTCGCAGAGGGGAGGGGCGTGGGGCTGGTGTGGTTCGTTCTTCCTTTTTTGGCAGAGCGACGGTAACTTTGTGTATCCTGTGGTATGTCTAGGGGCCGCAGGGGATGGCGTTCGTCCTCGTCCGGAATGGGCACGGAGCAGCCGGGTGAGCGGAGCAGCTGGGCGCATCTGAGGTTAGACGGATGCAGCGGCCTAGGTCTTTGTAGAGTGATGGGATGCTGACTGACAGGGCGGTGTGTGTATTTTTGTTGTTTTTGTTTAGATGATGAAAAGGCACCTGGCACTTGGAGGACCGGTGCCGCGGGCTGCCTGTGCGCCTGTTCTTCTGAAGGATGGGTGGACTGAGACTCTCGGCCCCTTGAAAGCTAAGTTGAGGCAACGGTGCTGGGCAAGGGGTTGCGGGAGGGAGGGGTTTTAAAGATGGCGCAGCGGAGCGGGCTGTCCGGGAAGCAGTCCCCTTTGGGAGCAGGGAAAAGGAGCAGGTTCCTCTTCAATGTGACGGGAACGTGTGCCGGGCAGGGCGGTTCCAGGCTGCGTGTGTTATTGTGCAGTGTGTGTGTTTTGTGTTGGGTGTCGCCGACCTTCCTCGGGTCTTGGTTGTTCTCTTTGTTCTTTAGGAGCCAGGCAGGTGCCTCGGCAGCGTTGCTAGGGCCCGGCGAGGCCCTAGTCGTGGGCTCGGCGCCCATCGGGCGCTTCTCTTCTGGCGTCGCAAGCTTCAGGCGTGGATTGTTTTGGCGTCTCGGACGGTCGTCTTGGGCGTCGTCGTTCCCGGCCGCGTGAGCGGCGCCGCTCTGTCGCTGTGAGTTTTTGGGGACTGGCGTTTCTTCCTTGCATCCTTAGGCGGTTAGGTCTTGAAGCTGGGCTGGTTGCGCGCCTGTCGTCTCGGTTGTGAGAGGAAGCTCTTGTCACGGGCCACGAAGCTGTTGGCGTTCTCTGGTGTTGCCGTAGGGCCTGCTGACGTCGCCGTCGGGGTCCCGCAGGCGGTCTTGCCGAACGGGGGTTTCCGTCTGGGTGTCGTCGTTCTCTCCGAGAGCTGCCTCTCATCCTTCGGGGCGCGTTGCTTGTAGCGTTCTGTGTAGCGTTGTTCTGTGTTTGTCTTGGAGCCGCCCTGCCTGGGGATGTAGAGGCAGGGCAAGGTGGGTGGTGCTGGCACCTAGGGATGTGCCGGGGCTTTGCGGTGGGGGGGAAGGGGGGAAGGAATTTTGCAGCCGTCTTGGATCGACTGGCTGTCGTCGGTGGGTGAGGGAAGTGATTCCTGTTGGGTTTTGTGGGCCCCCAGGGAACAACCGTAGGTGCCTGGGGGAGGGAGCTAGAGTCTTAGCTGAGCAGGTAGCATGTCAAGGGTGTTCTGGCTTGTCTGTGCGCTGGGCTTAACGTTGGATGTATTGTGCTCATGTTTAAGAGCCGCCCTAGTTGGACTCTCAAGGGGTGTTCCTACATGCGATCGAGACCTGTGTCGTGGTTCAGCTGTCGCCGTGCGTGCAGGTGACTTGTTTGGTATCGGTTTGGCAGGTGCCGAGGGAGGAGTCGTGCAGGGTGACGGAGGACAGCGCTGTCAGCTGGTGAGTTGGTGTGCGGTGTATCTAGAGGGAAGATGTGGCTGTTGGCTCTCTGAGCCCATTATGGTGTTTTTCTTTGGGCGCGTGCGAGGAGCCGAGCGGGATCTGGGCACCGGAGGGGAATCGCACGGGGTGAGCGGTGACGGGTGGGCTGAAGCGTAGCGATTCGTCCTGAGGTGTCGCGTTGCAGGTGGTTGTGAGCAACATGCGTTTGGCTCTTGCAGGTGGTGGGCGAGCCTCAAGATGGCAACCGTATCTGATGGAGGCCGGGCAGGTGAGCTGTCGAGGAACAGGTGTGTGTCTGAGATGGGGGGGGGTTGGTGCGGGTATCCTGAGACTCCCGCAGCACCTGAGCGGGTCCTTTTTTTGCTTGGGTTCCTGCAGGTGCCGCACGCAGGCTTCGGAGGGGAGACGCCGCGTGCCGCCGAGAGGTCCGAGAGGTGAGGGGGTTGAAGGCCAGGCTGTTGTTTGAGAGCAAGGTGTCGTACGGCCACCCAATTGAAGCGTTTGTCTCTGGTTTTGCAGGTTGTGCGCCGGCTGCGTTTGGGCCTGGGTGCGCGTTTGAGGTGAGCTGGGTCGCAGAGGGGAGGGGCGTGGGGCTGGTGTGGTTCGTTCTTCCTTTTTTGGCAGAGCGACGGTAACTTTGTGTATCCTGTGGTATGTCTAGGGGCCGCAGGGGATGGCGTTCGTCCTCGTCCGGAATGGGCACGGAGCAGCCGGGTGAGCGGAGCAGCTGGGCGCATCTGAGGTTAGACGGATGCAGCGGCCTAGGTCTTTGTAGAGTGATGGGATGCTGACTGACAGGGCGGTGTGTGTATTTTTGTTGTTTTTGTTTAGATGATGAAAAGGCACCTGGCACTTGGAGGACCGGTGCCGCGGGCTGCCTGTGCGCCTGTTCTTCTGAAGGATGGGTGGACTGAGACTCTCGGCCCCTTGAAAGCGAAGTTGAGGCAACGGTGCTGGGCAAGGGGTTGCGGGAGGGAGGGGTTTTAAAGATGGCGCAGCGGAGCGGGCTGTCCGGGAAGCAGTCCCCTTTGGGAGCAGGGAAAAGGAGCAGGTTCCTCTTCAATGTGACGGGAACGTGTGCCGGGCAGGGCGGTTCCAGGCTGCGTGTGTTATTGTGCAGTGTGTGTGTTTTGTGTTGGGTGTCGCCGACCTTCCTCGGGTCTCGGTTGTTCTCTTTGTTCTTTAGGAGCCAGGCAGGTGCCTCGGCAGCGTTGCTAGGGCCCGGCGAGGCCCTAGTCGTGGGCTCGGCGCCCATCGGGCGCTTCTCTTCTGGCGTCGCAAGCTTCAGGCGTGGATTGTTTTGGCGTCTCGGACGGTCGTCTTGGGCGTCGTCGTTCCCGGCTGCGTGAGCGGCGCCGCTCTGTGGCTGTGAGTTTTTGGGGACTGGCATTTCTTCCTTGCATCCTTAGGCGGTTAGGTCTTGAAGCTGGGCTGGTTGCGCGCCTGTCGTCTCGGTTGTGAGAGGAAGCTCTTGTCACGGGCCACGAAGCTGTTGGCGTTCTCTGGTGTTGCCGTAGGGCCTGCTGACGTCGCCGTCGGGGTCCCGCAGGCGGTCTTGCCGAACGGGGGTTTCCGTCTGGGTGTCGTCGTTCTCTCCGAGAGCTGCCTCTCATCCTTCGGGGCGCGTTGCTTGTAGCGTTCTGTGTAGCGTTGTTCTGCGTTTGTCTTGGAGCCGCCCTGCCTGGGGATGTAGAGGCAGGGCAAGGTGGGTGGTGCTGGCACCTAGGGATGTGCCGGGGCTTTGCGGTGGGGGGGAAGGGGGGAAGGAATTTTGCAGCCGTCTTGGATCGACTGGCTGTCGTCGGTGGGTGAGGGAAGTGATTCCTGTTGGGTTTTGTGGGCCCCCAGGGAACAACCGTAGGTGCCTGGGGGAGGGAGCTAGAGTCTTAGCTGAGCAGGTAGCATGTCAAGGGTGTTCTGGCTTGTCTGTGCGCTGGGCTTAACGTTGGATGTATTGTGCTCATGTTTAAGAGCCGCCCTAGTTGGACTCTCAAGGGGTGTTCCTACATGCGATCGAGACCTGTGTCGTGGTTCAGCTGTCGCCGTGCGTGCAGGTGACTTGTTTGGTATCGGTTTGGCAGGTGCCGAGGGAGGAGTCGTGCAGGGTGACGGAGGACGGCGCTGTCAGCTGGTGAGTTGGTGTGCGGTGTATCTAGAGGGAAGATGTGGCTGTTGGCTCTCTGAGCCCATTATGGTGTTTTTCTTTGGGTGCGTGCGAGGAGCCGAGCGGGATCTGGGCACCGGAGGGGAATCGCACGGGGTGAGCGGTGACGGGTGGGCTGAAGCGTAGCGATTCGTCCTGAGGTGTCGCGTTGCAGGTGGTTGTGAGCAACATGCGTTTGGCTCTTGCAGGTGGTGGGCGAGCCTCAAGATGGCAACCGTATCTGATGGAGGCCGGGCAGGTGAGCTGTCGAGGAACAGGTGTGTGTCTGAGATGGGGGGGGGTTGGTGCGGGTATCCTGAGACTCCCGCAGCACCTGAGCGGGTCCTTTTTTTGCTTGGGTTCCTGCAGGTGCCGCACGCAGGCTTCGGAGGGGAGACGCCGCGTGCCGCCGAGAGGTCCGAGAGGTGAGGGGGTTGAAGGCCAGGCTGTTGTTTGAGAGCAAGGTGTCGTACGGCCACCCAATTGAAGCGTTTGTCTCTGGTTTTGCAGGTTGTGCGCCGGCTGCGTTTGGGCCTGGGTGCGCGTTTGAGGTGAGCTGGGTCGCAGAGGGGAGGGGCGTGGGGCTGGTGTGGTTTGCTCTTCCTTTTTTGGCAGAGCGACGGTAACTTTGTGTATCCTGTGGTATGTCTAGGGGCCGCAGGGGATGGCGTTCGTCCTCGTCCGGAATGGGCACGGAGCAGCCGGGTGAGCGGAGCAGCTGGGCGCATCTGAGGTTAGACGGATGCAGCGGCCTAGGTCTTTGTAGAGTGATGGGATGCTGACTGACAGGGCGGTGTGTGTATTTTTGTTGTTTTTGTTTAGATGATGAAAAGGCACCTGGCACTTGGAGGACCGGTGCCGCGGGCTGCCTGTGCGCCTGTTCTTCTGAAGGATGGGTGGACTGAGACTCTCGGCCCCTTGAAAGCTAAGTTGAGGCAACGGTGCTGGGCAAGGGGTTGCGGGAGGGAGGGGTTTTAAAGATGGCGCAGCGGAGCGGGCTGTCCGGGAAGCAGTCCCCTTTGGGAGCAGGGAAAAGGAGCAGGTTCCTCTTCAATGTGACGGGAACGTGTGCCGGGCAGGGCGGTTCCAGGCTGCGTGTGTTATTGTGCAGTGTGTGTGTTTTGTGTTGGGTGTCGCCGACCTTCCTCGGGTCTCGGTTGTTCTCTTTGTTCTTTAGGAGCCAGGCAGGTGCCTCGGCAGCGTTGCTAGGGCCCGGCGAGGCCCTAGTCGTGGGCTCGGCGCCCATCGGGCGCTTCTCTTCTGGCGTCGCAAGCTTCAGGCGTGGATTGTTTTGGCGTCTCGGACGGTCGTCTTGGGCGTCGTCGTTCCCGGCTGCGTGAGCGGCGCCGCTCTGTGGCTGTGAGTTTTTGGGGACTGGCATTTCTTCCTTGCATCCTTAGGCGGTTAGGTCTTGAAGCTGGGCTGGTTGCGCGCCTGTCGTCTCGGTTGTGAGAGGAAGCTCTTGTCACGGGCCACGAAGCTGTTGGCGTTCTCTGGTGTTGCCGTAGGGCCTGCTGACGTCGCCGTCGGGGTCCCGCAGGCGGTCTTGCCGAACGGGGGTTTCCGTCTGGGTGTCGTCGTTCTCTCCGAGAGCTGCCTCTCATCCTTCGGGGCGCGTTGCTTGTAGCGTTCTGTGTAGCGTTGTTCTGCGTTTGTCTTGGAGCCGCCCTGCCTGGGGATGTAGAGGCAGGGCAAGGTGGGTGGTGCTGGCACCTAGGGATGTGCCGGGGCTTTGCGGTGGGGGGGAAGGGGGGAAGGAATTTTGCAGCCATCTTGGATCGACTGGCTGTCGTCGGTGGGTGAGGGAAGTGATTCCTGTTGGGTTTTGTGGGCCCCCAGGGAACAACCGTAGGTGCCTGGGGGAGGGAGCTAGAGTCTTAGCTGAGCAGGTAGCATGTCAAGGGTGTTCTGGCTTGTCTGTGCGCTGGGCTTAACGTTGGATGTATTGTGCTCATGTTTAAGAGCCGCCCTAGTTGGACTCTCAAGGGGTGTTCCTACATGCGATCGAGACCTGTGTCGTGGTTCAGCTGTCGCCGTGCGTGCAGGTGACTTGTTTGGTATCGGTTTGGCAGGTGCCGAGGGAGGAGTCGTGCAGGGTGACGGAGGACGGCGCTGTCAGCTGGTGAGTTGGTGTGCGGTGTATCTAGAGGGAAGATGTGGCTGTTGGCTCTCTGAGCCCATTATGGTGTTCTTCTTTGGGCGCGTGCGAGGAGCCGAGCGGGATCTGGGCACCGGAGGGGAATCGCACAGGGTGAGCGGTGACGGGTGGGCTGAAGTGTAGTGATGCGTCCTGAGGGGTCGCGTTGCAGGTGGTTGTGAGCAACGTGCGTTTGGCTCTTGCAGGTGGTGGGCGAGCCTCAAGATGGCAACCGTATCTGATGGAGGCCGGGCAGGTGAGCTGTCGAGGAACAGGTGTGTGTCTGAGATGGGGGGGGGGTTGGTGCGGGTATCCTGAGAGTCCCGCAGCACCTGAGCGGGTCCTTTTTTTGCTTGGGTTCCTGCAGGTGCCGCACGCAGGCTTCGGAGGGGAGACGCCGCGTGCCGCCGAGAGGTCCGAGAGGTGAGGGGGTTGAAGGCCAGGCTGTTGTTTGAGAGCAAGGTGTCGTACGGCCACCCAATTGAAGCGTTTGTCTCTGGTTTTGCAGGTTGTGCGCCGGCTGCGTTTGGGCCTGGGTGCGCGTTTGAGGTGAGCTGGGTCGCAGAGGGGAGGGGCGTGGGGCTGGTGTGGTTTGCTCTTCCTTTTTTGGCAGAGCGACGGTAACTTTGTGTGTCCTGTGGTATGTCTAGGGGCCGCAGGGGATGGCGTTCGTCCTCGTCCGGAATGGGCACGGAGCAGCCGGGTGAGCGGAGCAGCTGGGCGCATCTGAGGTTAGACGGATGCAGCGGCCTAGGTCTTTGTAGAGTGATGGGATGCTGACTGACAGGGCGGTGTGTGTATTTTTGTTGTTTTTGTTTAGATGATGAAAAGGCACCTGGCACTTGGAGGACCGGTGCCGCGGGCTGCCTGTGCGCCTGTTCTTCTGAAGGATGGGTGGACTGAGACTCTCGGCCCCTTGAAAGCTAAGTTGAGGCAACGGTGCTGGGCAAGGGGTTGCGGGAGGGAGGGGTTTTAAAGATGGCGCAGCGGAGCGGGCTGTCTGGGAAGCAGTCCCCTTTGGGAGCAGGGAAAAGGAGCAGGTTCCTCTTCAATGTGACGGGAACGTGTGCCGGGCAGGGCGGTTCCAGGCTGCGTGTGTTGTTGTGCAGTGTGTGTGTTTTGTGTTGGGTGTCGCCGACCTTCCTCGGGTCTCGGTTGTTCTCTTTGTTCTTTAGGAGCCAGGCAGGTGCCTCGGCAGCGTTGCTAGGGCCCGGCGAGGCCCTAGTCGTGGGCTCGGCGCCCATCGGGCGCTTCTCTTCTGGCGTCGCAAGCTTCAGGCGTGGATTGTTTTGGCGTCTCGGACGGTCGTCTTGGGTGTCGTCGTTCCCGGCTGCGTGAGCGGCGCCGCTCTGTGGCTGTGAGTTTTTGGGGACTGGCATTTCTTCCTTGCATCCTTAGGCGGTTAGGTCTTGAAGCTGGGCTGGTTGCGCGCCTGTCGTCTCGGTTGTGAGAGGAAGCTCTTGTCACGGGCCACGAAGCTGTTGGCGTTCTCTGGTGTTGCCGTAGGGCCTGCTGACGTCGCCGTCGGGGTCCCGCAGGCGGTCTTGCCGAACGGGGGTTTCCGTCTGGGTGTCGTCGTTCTCTCCGAGAGCTGCCTCTCATCCTTCGGGGCGCGTTGCTTGTAGCGTTCTGTGTAGCGTTGTTCTGTGTTTGTCTTGGAGCCGCCCTGCCTGGGGATGTAGAGGCAGGGCAAGGTGGGTGGTGCTGGCACCTAGGGATGTGCCGGGGCTTTGCGGTGGGGGGGAAGGGGGGAAGGAATTTTGCAGCCGTCTTGGATCGACTGGCTGTCGTCGGTGGGTGAGGGAAGTGATTCCTGTTGGGTTTTGTGGGCCCCCAGGGAACAACCGTAGGTGCCTGGGGGAGGGAGCTAGAGTCTTAGCTGAGCAGGTAGCATGTCAAGGGTGTTCTGGCTTGTCTGTGCGCTGGGCTTAACGTTGGATGTATTGTGCTCATGTTTAAGAGCCGCCCTAGTTGGACTCTCAAGGGGTGTTCCTACATGCGATCGAGACCTGTGTCGTGGTTCAGCTGTCGCCGTGCGTGCAGGTGACTTGTTTGGTATCGGTTTGGCAGGTGCCGAGGGAGGAGTCGTGCAGGGTGACGGAGGACGGCGCTGTCAGCTGGTGAGTTGGTGTGCGGTGTATCTAGAGGGAAGATGTGGCTGTTGGCTCTCTGAGCCCATTATGGTGTTTTTCTTTGGGCGCGTGCGAGGAGCCGAGCGGGATCTGGGCACCGGAGGGGAATCGCACGGGGTGAGCGGTGACGGGTGGGCTGAAGCGTAGCGATTCGTCCTGAGGTGTCGCGTTGCAGGTGGTTGTGAGCAACATGCGTTTGGCTCTTGCAGGTGGTGGGCGAGCCTCAAGATGGCAACCGTATCTGATGGAGGCCGGGCAGGTGAGCTGTCGAGGAACAGGTGTGTGTCTGAGATGGGGGGGGGTTGGTGCGGGTATCCTGAGACTCCCGCAGCACCTGAGCGGGTCCTTTTTTTGCTTGGGTTCCTGCAGGTGCCGCACGCAGGCTTCGGAGGGGAGACGCCGCGTGCCGCCGAGAGGTCCGAGAGGTGAGGGGGTTGAAGGCCAGGCTGTTGTTTGAGAGCAAGGTGTCGTACGGCCACCCAATTGAAGCGTTTGTCTCTGGTTTTGCAGGTTGTGCGCCGGCTGCGTTTGGGCCTGGGTGCGCGTTTGAGGTGAGCTGGGTCGCAGAGGGGAGGGGCGTGGGGCTGGTGTGGTTTGCTCTTCCTTTTTTGGCAGAGCGACGGTAACTTTGTGTATCCTGTGGTATGTCTAGGGGCCGCAGGGGATGGCGTTCGTCCTCGTCCGGAATGGGCACGGAGCAGCCGGGTGAGCGGAGCAGCTGGGCGCATCTGAGGTTAGACGGATGCAGCGGCCTAGGTCTTTGTAGAGTGATGGGATGCTGACTGACAGGGCGGTGTGTGTATTTTTGTTGTTTTTGTTTAGATGATGAAAAGGCACCTGGCACTTGGAGGACCGGTGCCGCGGGCTGCCTGTGCGCCTGTTCTTCTGAAGGATGGGTGGACTGAGACTCTGGGCCCCTTGAAAGCTAAGTTGAGGCAACGGTGCTGGGCAAGGGGTTGCGGGAGGGAGGGGTTTTAAAGATGGCGCAGCGGAGCGGGCTGTCCGGGAAGCAGTCCCCTTTGGGAGCAGGGAAAAGGAGCAGGTTCCTCTTCAATGTGACGGGAACGTGTGCCGGGCAGGGCGGTTCCAGGCTGCGTGTGTTATTGTGCAGTGTGTGTGTTTTGTGTTGGGTGTCGCCGACCTTCCTCGGGTCTCGGTTGTTCTCTTTGTTCTTTAGGAGCCAGGCAGGTGCCTCGGCAGCGTTGCTAGGGCCCGGCGAGGCCCTAGTCGTGGGCTCGGCGCCCATCGGGCGCTTCTCTTCTGGCGTCGCAAGCTTCAGGCGTGGATTGTTTTGGCGTCTCGGACGGTCGTCTTGGGCGTCGTCGTTCCCGGCTGCGTGAGCGGCGCCGCTCTGTGGCTGTGAGTTTTTCGGGACTGGCATTTCTTCCTTGCATCCTTAGGCGGTTAGGTCTTGAAGCTGGGCTGGTTGCGCGCCTGTCGTCTCGGTTGTGAGAGGAAGCTCTTGTCACGGGCCACGAAGCTGTTGGCGTTCTCTGGTGTTGCCGTAGGGCCTGCTGACGTCGCCGTCGGGGTCCCGCAGGCGGTCTTGCCGAACGGGGGTTTCCGTCTGGGTGTCGTCGTTCTCTCCGAGAGCTGCCTCTCATCCTTCGGGGCGCGTTGCTTGTAGCGTTCTGTGTAGCGTTGTTCTGCGTTTGTCTTGGAGCCGCCCTGCCTGGGGATGTAGAGGCAGGGCAAGGTGGGTGGTGCTGGCACCTAGGGATGTGCCGGGGCTTTGCGGTGGGGGGGAAGGGGGGAAGGAATTTTGCAGCCATCTTGGATCGACTGGCTGTCGTCGGTGGGTGAGGGAAGTGATTCCTGTTGGGTTTTGTGGGCCCCCAGGGAACAACCGTAGGTGCCTGGGGGAGGGAGCTAGAGTCTTAGCTGAGCAGGTAGCATGTCAAGGGTGTTCTGGCTTGTCTGTGCGCTGGGCTTAACGTTGGATGTATTGTGCTCATGTTTAAGAGCCGCCCTAGTTGGACTCTCAAGGGGTGTTCCTACATGCGATCGAGACCTGTGTCGTGGTTCAGCTGTCGCCGTGCGTGCAGGTGACTTGTTTGGTATCGGTTTGGCAGGTGCCGAGGGAGGAGTCGTGCAGGGTGACGGAGGACGGCGCTGTCAGCTGGTGAGTTGGTGTGCGGTGTATCTAGAGGGAAGATGTGGCTGTTGGCTCTCTGAGCCCATTATGGTGTTCTTCTTTGGGCGCGTGCGAGGAGCCGAGCGGGATCTGGGCACCGGAGGGGAATCGCACAGGGTGAGCGGTGACGGGTGGGCTGAAGTGTAGTGATGCGTCCTGAGGGGTCGCGTTGCAGGTGGTTGTGAGCAACGTGCGTTTGGCTCTTGCAGGTGGTGGGCGAGCCTCAAGATGGCAACCGTATCTGATGGAGGCCGGGCAGGTGAGCTGTCGAGGAACAGGTGTGTGTCTGAGATGGGGGGGGGGTTGGTGCGGGTATCCTGAGAGTCCCGCAGCACCTGAGCGGGTCCTTTTTTTGCTTGGGTTCCTGCAGGTGCCGCACGCAGGCTTCGGAGGGGAGACGCCGCGTGCCGCCGAGAGGTCCGAGAGGTGAGGGGGTTGAAGGCCAGGCTGTTGTTTGAGAGCAAGGTGTCGTACGGCCACCCAATTGAAGCGTTTGTCTCTGGTTTTGCAGGTTGTGCGCCGGCTGCGTTTGGGCCTGGGTGCGCGTTTGAGGTGAGCTGGGTCGCAGAGGGGAGGGGCGTGGGGCTGGTGTGGTTTGCTCTTCCTTTTTTGGCAGAGCGACGGTAACTTTGTGTGTCCTGTGGTATGTCTAGGGGCCGCAGGGGATGGCGTTCGTCCTCGTCCAGAATGGGCACGGAGCAGCCGGGTGAGCGGAGCAGCTGGGCGCATCTGAGGTTAGACGGATGCAGCGGCCTAGGTCTTTGTAGAGTGATGGGATGCTGACTGACAGGGCGGTGTGTGTATTTTTGTTGTTTTTGTTTAGATGATGAAAAGGCACCTGGCACTTGGAGGACCGGTGCCGCGGGCTGCCTGTGCGCCTGTTCTTCTGAAGGATGGGTGGACTGAGACTCTCGGCCCCTTGAAAGCTAAGTTGAGGCAACGGTGCTGGGCAAGGGGTTGCGGGAGGGAGGGGTTTTAAAGATGGCGCAGCGGAGCGGGCTGTCTGGGAAGCAGTCCCCTTTGGGAGCAGGGAAAAGGAGCAGGTTCCTCTTCAATGTGACGGGAACGTGTGCCGGGCAGGGCGGTTCCAGGCTGCGTGTGTTGTTGTGCAGTGTGTGTGTTTTGTGTTGGGTGTCGCCGACCTTCCTCGGGTCTCGGTTGTTCTCTTTGTTCTTTAGGAGCCAGGCAGGTGCCTCGGCAGCGTTGCTAGGGCCCGGCGAGGCCCTAGTCGTGGGCTCGGCGCCCATCGGGCGCTTCTCTTCTGGCGTCGCAAGCTTCAGGCGTGGATTGTTTTGGCGTCTCGGACGGTCGTCTTGGGTGTCGTCGTTCCCGGCTGCGTGAGCGGCGCCGCTCTGTGGCTGTGAGTTTTTGGGGACTGGCATTTCTTCCTTGCATCCTTAGGCGGTTAGGTCTTGAAGCTGGGCTGGTTGCGCGCCTGTCGTCTCGGTTGTGAGAGGAAGCTCTTGTCACGGGCCACGAAGCTGTTGGCGTTCTCTGGTGTTGCCGTAGGGCCTGCTGACGTCGCCGTCGGGGTCCCGCAGGCGGTCTTGCCGAACGGGGGTTTCCGTCTGGGTGTCGTCGTTCTCTCCGAGAGCTGCCTCTCATCCTTCGGGGCGCGTTGCTTGTAGCGTTCTGTGTAGCGTTGTTCTGTGTTTGTCTTGGAGCCGCCCTGCCTGGGGATGTAGAGGCAGGGCAAGGTGGGTGGTGCTGGCACCTAGGGATGTGCCGGGGCTTTGCGGTGGGGGGGAAGGGGGGAAGGAATTTTGCAGCCGTCTTGGATCGACTGGCTGTCGTCGGTGGGTGAGGGAAGTGATTCCTGTTGGGTTTTGTGGGCCCCCAGGGAACAACCGTAGGTGCCTGGGGGAGGGAGCTAGAGTCTTAGCTGAGCAGGTAGCATGTCAAGGGTGTTCTGGCTTGTCTGTGCGCTGGGCTTAACGTTGGATGTATTGTGCTCATGTTTAAGAGCCGCCCTAGTTGGACTCTCAAGGGGTGTTCCTACATGCGATCGAGACCTGTGTCGTGGTTCAGCTGTCGCCGTGCGTGCAGGTGACTTGTTTGGTATCGGTTTGGCAGGTGCCGAGGGAGGAGTCGTGCAGGGTGACGGAGGACGGCGCTGTCAGCTGGTGAGTTGGTGTGCGGTGTATCTAGAGGGAAGATGTGGCTGTTGGCTCTCTGAGCCCATTATGGTGTTTTTCTTTGGGCGCGTGCGAGGAGCCGAGCGGGATCTGGGCACCGGAGGGGAATCGCACGGGGTGAGCGGTGACGGGTGGGCTGAAGCGTAGCGATTCGTCCTGAGGTGTCGCGTTGCAGGTGGTTGTGAGCAACATGCGTTTGGCTCTTGCAGGTGGTGGGCGAGCCTCAAGATGGCAACCGTATCTGATGGAGGCCGGGCAGGTGAGCTGTCGAGGAACAGGTGTGTGTCTGAGATGGGGGGGGGTTGGTGCGGGTATCCTGAGACTCCCGCAGCACCTGAGCGGGTCCTTTTTTTGCTTGGGTTCCTGCAGGTGCCGCACGCAGGCTTCGGAGGGGAGACGCCGCGTGCCGCCGAGAGGTCCGAGAGGTGAGGGGGTTGAAGGCCAGGCTGTTGTTTGAGAGCAAGGTGTCGTACGGCCACCCAATTGAAGCGTTTGTCTCTGGTTTTGCAGGTTGTGCGCCGGCTGCGTTTGGGCCTGGGTGCGCGTTTGAGGTGAGCTGGGTCGCAGAGGGGAGGGGCGTGGGGCTGGTGTGGTTTGCTCTTCCTTTTTTGGCAGAGCGACGGTAACTTTGTGTATCCTGTGGTATGTCTAGGGGCCGCAGGGGATGGCGTTCGTCCTCGTCCGGAATGGGCACGGAGCAGCCGGGTGAGCGGAGCAGCTGGGCGCATCTGAGGTTAGACGGATGCAGCGGCCTAGGTCTTTGTAGAGTGATGGGATGCTGACTGACAGGGCGGTGTGTGTATTTTTGTTGTTTTTGTTTAGATGATGAAAAGGCACCTGGCACTTGGAGGACCGGTGCCGCGGGCTGCCTGTGCGCCTGTTCTTCTGAAGGATGGGTGGACTGAGACTCTGGGCCCCTTGAAAGCTAAGTTGAGGCAACGGTGCTGGGCAAGGGGTTGCGGGAGGGAGGGGTTTTAAAGATGGCGCAGCGGAGCGGGCTGTCCGGGAAGCAGTCCCCTTTGGGAGCAGGGAAAAGGAGCAGGTTCCTCTTCAATGTGACGGGAACGTGTGCCGGGCAGGGCGGTTCCAGGCTGCGTGTGTTATTGTGCAGTGTGTGTGTTTTGTGTTGGGTGTCGCCGACCTTCCTCGGGTCTCGGTTGTTCTCTTTGTTCTTTAGGAGCCAGGCAGGTGCCTCGGCAGCGTTGCTAGGGCCCGGCGAGGCCCTAGTCGTGGGCTCGGCGCCCATCGGGCGCTTCTCTTCTGGCGTCGCAAGCTTCAGGCGTGGATTGTTTTGGCGTCTCGGACGGTCGTCTTGGGCGTCGTCGTTCCCGGCTGCGTGAGCGGCGCCGCTCTGTGGCTGTGAGTTTTTCGGGACTGGCATTTCTTCCTTGCATCCTTAGGCGGTTAGGTCTTGAAGCTGGGCTGGTTGCGCGCCTGTTGTCTCGGTTGTGAGAGGAAGCTCTTGTCACGGGCCACGAAGCTGTTGGCGTTCTCTGGTGTTGCCGTAGGGCCTGCTGACGTCGCCGTCGGGGTCCCGCAGGCGGTCTTGCCGAACGGGGGTTTCCGTCTGGGTGTCGTCGTTCTCTCCGAGAGCTGCCTCTCATCCTTCGGGGCGCGTTGCTTGTAGCGTTCTGTGTAGCGTTGTTCTGTGTTTGTCTTGGAGCCGCCCTGCCTGGGGATGTAGAGGCAGGGCAAGGTGGGTGGTGCTGGCACCTAGGGATGTGCCGGGGCTTTGCGGTGGGGGGGAAGGGGGGAAGGAATTTTGCAGCCGTCTTGGATCGACTGGCTGTCGTCGGTGGGTGAGGGAAGTGATTCCTGTTGGGTTTTGTGGGCCCCCAGGGAACAACCGTAGGTGCCTGGGGGAGGGAGCTAGAGTCTTAGCTGAGCAGGTAGCATGTCAAGGGTGTTCTGGCTTGTCTGTGCGCTGGGCTTAACGTTTGATGTATTGTGCTCATGTTTAAGAGCCGCCCTAGTTGGACTCTCAAGGGGTGTTCCTACATGCGATCGAGACCTGTGTCGTGGTTCAGCTGTCGCCGTGCGTGCAGGTGACTTGTTTGGTATCGGTTTGGCAGGTGCCGAGGGAGGAGTCGTGCAGGGTGACGGAGGACGGCGCTGTCAGCTGGTGAGTTGGTGTGCGGTGTATCTAGAGGGAAGATGTGGCTGTTGGCTCTCTGAGCCCATTATGGTGTTTTTCTTTGGGCGCGTGCGAGGAGCCGAGTGGGATCTGGGCACCGGAGGGGAATCGCACAGGGTGAGCGGTGATGGGTGGGCTGAAGCGTAGCGATTCGTCCTGAGGTGTCGCGTTGCAGGTGGTTGTGAGCAACATGCGTTTGGCTCTTGCAGGTGGTGGGCGAGCCTCAAGATGGCAACCGTATCTGATGGAGGCCGGGCAGGTGAGCTGTCGAGGAACAGGTGTGTGTCTGAGATGGGGGGGGGGTTGGTGCGGGTATCCTGAGAGTCCCGCAGCACCTGAGCGGGTCCTTTTTTTGCTTGGGTTCCTGCAGGTGCCGCACGCAGGCTTCGGAGGGGAGACGCCGCGTGCCGCCGAGAGGTCCGAGAGGTGAGGGGGTTGAAGGCCAGGCTGTTGTTTGAGAGCAAGGTGTCGTACGGCCACCCAATTGAAGCGTTTGTCTCTGGTTTTGCAGGTTGTGCGCCGGCTGCGTTTGGGCCTGGGTGCGCGTTTGAGGTGAGCTGGGTCGCAGAGGGGAGGGGCGTGGGGCTGGTGTGGTTTGCTCTTCCTTTTTTGGCAGAGCGACGGTAACTTTGTGTATCCTGTGGTATGTCTAGGGGCCGCAGGGGATGGCGTTCGTCCTCGTCCGGAATGGGCACGGAGCAGCCGGGTGAGCGGAGCAGCTGGGCGCATCTGAGGTTAGACGGATGCAGCGGCCTAGGTCTTTGTAGAGTGATGGGATGCTGACTGACAGGGCGGTGTGTGTATTTTTGTTGTTTTTGTTTAGATGATGAAAAGGCACCTGGCACTTGGAGGACCGGTGCCGCGGGCTGCCTGTGCGCCTGTTCTTCTGAAGGATGGGTGGACTGAGACTCTCGGCCCCTTGAAAGCGAAGTTGAGGCAACGGTGCTGGGCAAGGGGTTGCGGGAGGGAGGGGTTTTAAAGATGGCGCAGCGGAGCGGGCTGTCCGGGAAGCAGTCCCCTTTGGGAGCAGGGAAAAGGAGCAGGTTCCTCTTCAATGTGACGGGAACGTGTGCCGGGCAGGGCGGTTCCAGGCTGCGTGTGTTATTGTGCAGTGTGTGTGTTTTGTGTTGGGTGTCGCCGACCTTCCTCGGGTCTCGGTTGTTCTCTTTGTTCTTTAGGAGCCAGGCAGGTGCCTCGGCAGCGTTGCTAGGGCCCGGCGAGGCCCTAGTCGTGGGCTCGGCGCCCATCGGGCGCTTCTCTTCTGGCGTCGCAAGCTTCAGGCGTGGATTGTTTTGGCGTCTCGGACGGTCGTCTTGGGCGTCGTCGTTCCCGGCTGCGTGAGCGGCGCCGCTCTGTGGCTGTGAGTTTTTGGGGACTGGCATTTCTTCCTTGCATCCTTAGGCGGTTAGGTCTTGAAGCTGGGCTGGTTGCGCGCCTGTCGTCTCGGTTGTGAGAGGAAGCTCTTGTCACGGGCCACGAAGCTGTTGGCGTTCTCTGGTGTTGCCGTAGGGCCTGCTGACGTCGCCGTCGGGGTCCCGCAGGCGGTCTTGCCGAACGGGGGTTTCCGTCTGGGTGTCGTCGTTCTCTCCGAGAGCTGCCTCTCATCCTTCGGGGCGCGTTGCTTGTAGCGTTCTGTGTAGCGTTGTTCTGCGTTTGTCTTGGAGCCGCCCTGCCTGGGGATGTAGAGGCAGGGCAAGGTGGGTGGTGCTGGCACCTAGGGATGTGCCGGGGCTTTGCGGTGGGGGGGAAGGGGGGAAGGAATTTTGCAGCCGTCTTGGATCGACTGGCTGTCGTCGGTGGGTGAGGGAAGTGATTCCTGTTGGGTTTTGTGGGCCCCCAGGGAACAACCGTAGGTGCCTGGGGGAGGGAGCTAGAGTCTTAGCTGAGCAGGTAGCATGTCAAGGGTGTTCTGGCTTGTCTGTGCGCTGGGCTTAACGTTGGATGTATTGTGCTCATGTTTAAGAGCCGCCCTAGTTGGACTCTCAAGGGGTGTTCCTACATGCGATCGAGACCTGTGTCGTGGTTCAGCTGTCGCCGTGCGTGCAGGTGACTTGTTTGGTATCGGTTTGGCAGGTGCCGAGGGAGGAGTCGTGCAGGGTGACGGAGGACGGCGCTGTCAGCTGGTGAGTTGGTGTGCGGTGTATCTAGAGGGAAGATGTGGCTGTTGGCTCTCTGAGCCCATTATGGTGTTCTTCTTTGGGCGCGTGCGAGGAGCCGAGCGGGATCTGGGCACCGGAGGGGAATCGCACAGGGTGAGCGGTGACGGGTGGGCTGAAGTGTAGTGATGCGTCCTGAGGGGTCGCGTTGCAGGTGGTTGTGAGCAACGTGCGTTTGGCTCTTGCAGGTGGTGGGCGAGCCTCAAGATGGCAACCGTATCTGATGGAGGCCGGGCAGGTGAGCTGTCGAGGAACAGGTGTGTGTCTGAGATGGGGGGGGGGTTGGTGCGGGTATCCTGAGAGTCCCGCAGCACCTGAGCGGGTCCTTTTTTTGCTTGGGTTCCTGCAGGTGCCGCACGCAGGCTTCGGAGGGGAGACGCCGCGTGCCGCCGAGAGGTCCGAGAGGTGAGGGGGTTGAAGGCCAGGCTGTTGTTTGAGAGCAAGGTGTCGTACGGCCACCCAATTGAAGCGTTTGTCTCTGGTTTTGCAGGTTGTGCGCCGGCTGCGTTTGGGCCTGGGTGCGCGTTTGAGGTGAGCTGGGTCGCAGAGGGGAGGGGCGTGGGGCTGGTGTGGTTTGCTCTTCCTTTTTTGGCAGAGCGACGGTAACTTTGTGTGTCCTGTGGTATGTCTAGGGGCCGCAGGGGATGGCGTTCGTCCTCGTCCGGAATGGGCACGGAGCAGCCGGGTGAGCGGAGCAGCTGGGCGCATCTGAGGTTAGACGGATGCAGCGGCCTAGGTCTTTGTAGAGTGATGGGATGCTGACTGACAGGGCGGTGTGTGTATTTTTGTTGTTTTTGTTTAGATGATGAAAAGGCACCTGGCACTTGGAGGACCGGTGCCGCGGGCTGCCTGTGCGCCTGTTCTTCTGAAGGATGGGTGGACTGAGACTCTCGGCCCCTTGAAAGCTAAGTTGAGGCAACGGTGCTGGGCAAGGGGTTGCGGGAGGGAGGGGTTTTAAAGATGGCGCAGCGGAGCGGGCTGTCCGGGAAGCAGTCCCCTTTGGGAGCAGGGAAAAGGAGCAGGTTCCTCTTCAATGTGACGGGAACGTGTGCCGGGCAGGGCGGTTCCAGGCTGCGTGTGTTATTGTGCAGTGTGTGTGTTTTGTGTTGGGTGTCGCCGACCTTCCTCGGGTCTCGGTTGTTCTCTTTGTTCTTTAGGAGCCAGGCAGGTGCCTCGGCAGCGTTGCTAGGGCCCGGCGAGGCCCTAGTCGTGGGCTCGGCGCCCATCGGGCGCTTCTCTTCTGGCGTCGCAAGCTTCAGGCGTGGATTGTTTTGGCGTCTCGGACGGTCGTCTTGGGCGTCGTCGTTCCCGGCTGCGTGAGCGGCGCCGCTCTGTGGCTGTGAGTTTTTGGGGACTGGCATTTCTTCCTTGCATCCTTAGGCGGTTAGGTCTTGAAGCTGGGCTGGTTGCGCGCCTGTCGTCTCGGTTGTGAGAGGAAGCTCTTGTCACGGGCCACGAAGCTGTTGGCGTTCTCTGGTGTTGCCGTAGGGCCTGCTGACGTCGCCGTCGGGGTCCCGCAGGCGGTCTTGCCGAACGGGGGTTTCCGTCTGGGTGTCGTCGTTCTCTCCGAGAGCTGCCTCTCATCCTTCGGGGCGCGTTGCTTGTAGCGTTCTGTGTAGCGTTGTTCTGCGTTTGTCTTGGAGCCGCCCTGCCTGGGGATGTAGAGGCAGGGCAAGGTGGGTGGTGCTGGCACCTAGGGATGTGCCGGGGCTTTGCGGTGGGGGGGAAGGGGGGAAGGAATTTTGCAGCCGTCTTGGATCGACTGGCTGTCGTCGGTGGGTGAGGGAAGTGATTCCTGTTGGGTTTTGTGGGCCCCCAGGGAACAACCGTAGGTGCCTGGGGGAGGGAGCTAGAGTCTTAGCTGAGCAGGTAGCATGTCAAGGGTGTTCTGGCTTGTCTGTGCGCTGGGCTTAACGTTTGATGTACTGTGCTCATGTTTAAGAGCCGCCCTAGTTGGACTCTCAAGGGGTGTTCCTACATGCGATCGAGACCTGTGTCGTGGTTCAGCTGTCGCCGTGCGTGCAGGTGACTTGTTTGGTATCGGTTTGGCAGGTGCCGAGGGAGGAGTCGTGCAGGGTGACGGAGGACGGCGCTGTCAGCTGGTGAGTTGGTGTGCGGTGTACCTAGAGGGAAGATGTGGCTGTTGGCTCTCTGAGCCCATTATGGTGTTTTTCTTTGGGTGCGTGCGAGGAGCCGAGCGGGATCTGGGCACCGGAGGGGAATCGCACAGGGTGAGCGGTGATGGGTGGGCTGAAGTGTAGCGATTCGTCCTGAGGGGTCGCGTTGCAGGTGGTTGTGAGCAACATGCGTTTGGCTCTTGCAGGTGGTGGGCGAGCCTCAAGATGGCAACCGTATCTGATGGAGGCCGGGCAGGTGAGCTGTCGAGGAACAGGTGTGTGTCTGAGATGGGGGGGGGTTGGTGCGGGTATCCTGAGAGTCCCGCAGCACCTGAGCGGGTCCTTTTTTTGCTTGGGTTCCTGCAGGTGCCGCACGCAGGCTTCGGAGGGGAGACGCCGCGTGCCGCCGAGAGGTCCGAGAGGTGAGGGGGTTGAAGGCCAGGCTGTTGTTTGAGAGCAAGGTGTCGTACGGCCACCCAATTGAAGCGTTTGTCTCTGGTTCTGCAGGTTGTGCGCCGGCTGCGTTTGGGCCTGGGTGCGCGTTTGAGGTGAGCTGGGTCGCAGAGGGGAGGGGCGTGGGGCTGGTGTGGTTTGCTCTTCCTTTTTTGGCAGAGCGACGGTAACTTTGTGTATCCTGTGGTATGTCTAGGGGCCGCAGGGGATGGCGTTCGTCCTCGTCCGGAATGGGCACGGAGCAGCCGGGTGAGCGGAGCAGCTGGGCGCATCTGAGGTTAGACGGATGCAGCGGCCTAGGTCTTTGTAGAGTGATGGGATGCTGACTGACAGGGCGGTGTGTGTATTTTTGTTGTTTTTGTTTAGATGATGAAAAGGCACCTGGCACTTGGAGGACCGGTGCCGCGGGCTGCCTGTGCGCCTGTTCTTCTGAAGGATGGGTGGACTGAGACTCTGGGCCCCTTGAAAGCTAAGTTGAGGCAACGGTGCTGGGCAAGGGGTTGCGGGAGGGAGGGGTTTTAAAGATGGCGCAGCGGAGCGGGCTGTCCGGGAAGCAGTCCCCTTTGGGAGCAGGGAAAAGGAGCAGGTTCCTCTTCAATGTGACGGGAACGTGCGCCGGGCAGGGCGGTTCCAGGCTGCGTGTGTTATTGTGCAGTGTGTGTGTTTTGTGTTGGGTGTCGCCGACCTTCCTCGGGTCTCGGTTGTTCTCTTTGTTCTTTAGGAGCCAGGCAGGTGCCTCGGCAGCGTTGCTAGGGCCCGGCGAGGCCCTAGTCGTGGGCTCGGCGCCCATCGGGCGCTTCTCTTCTGGCGTCGCAAGCTTCAGGCGTGGATTGTTTTGGCGTCTCGGACGGTCGTCTTGGGTGTCGTCGTTCCCGGCTGCGTGAGCGGCGCCGCTCTGTGGCTGTGAGTTTTTGGGGACTGGCATTTCTTCCTTGCATCCTTAGGCGGTTAGGTCTTGAAGCTGGGCTGGTTGCGCGCCTGTCGTCTCGGTTGTGAGAGGAAGCTCTTGTCACGGGCCACGAAGCTGTTGGCGTTCTCTGGTGTTGCCGTAGGGCCTGCTGACGTCGCCGTCGGGGTCCCGCAGGCGGTCTTGCCGAACGGGGGTTTCCGTCTGGGTGTCGTCGTTCTCTCCGAGAGCTGCCTCTCATCCTTCGGGGCGCGTTGCTTGTAGCGTTCTGTGTAGCGTTGTTCTGCGTTTGTCTTGGAGCCGCCCTGCCTGGGGATGTAGAGGCAGGGCAAGGTGGGTGGTGCTGGCACCTAGGGATGTGCCGGGGCTTTGCGGTGGGGGGGAAGGGGGGAAGGAATTTTGCAGCCGTCTTGGATCGACTGGCTGTCGTCGGTGGGTGAGGGAAGTGATTCCTGTTGGGTTTTGTGGGCCCCCAGGGAACAACCGTAGGTGTCTGTGGGAGGGAGCTAGAGTCTTAGCTGAGCAGGTAGCATGTCAAGGGTGTTCTGGCTTGTCTGTGCGCTGGGCTTAACGTTGGATGTATTGTGCTCATGTTTAAGAGCCGCCCTAGTTGGACTCTCAAGGGGTGTTCCTACATGCGATCGAGACCTGTGTCGTGGTTCAGCTGTCGCCGTGCGTGCAGGTGACTTGTTTGGTATCGGTTTGGCAGGTGCCGAGGGAGGAGTCGTGCAGGGTGACGGAGGACGGCGCTGTCAGCTGGTGAGTTGGTGTGCGGTGTATCTAGAGGGAAGATGTGGCTGTTGGCTCTCTGAGCCCATTATGGTGTTTTTCTTTGGGCGCGTGCGAGGAGCCGAGCGGGATCTGGGCACCGGAGGGGAATCGCACAGGGTGAGCGGTGATGGGTGGGCTGAAGCGTAGCGATTCGTCCTGAGGTGTCGCGTTGCAGGTGGTTGTGAGCAACATGCGTTTGGCTCTTGCAGGTGGTGGGCGAGCCTCAAGATGGCAACCGTATCTGATGGAGGCCGGGCAGGTGAGCTGTCGAGGAACAGGTGTGTGTCTGAGATGGGGGGGGGGTTGGTGCGGGTATCCTGAGACTCCCGCAGCACCTGAGCGGGTCCTTTTTTTGCTTGGGTTCCTGCAGGTGCCGCACGCAGGCTTCGGAGGGGAGACGCCGCGTGCCGCCGAGAGGTCCGAGAGGTGAGGGGGTTGAAGGCCAGGCTGTTGTTTGAGAGCAAGGTGTCGTACGGCCACCCAATTGAAGCGTTTGTCTCTGGTTTTGCAGGTTGTGCGCCGGCTGCGTTTGGGCCTGGGTGCGCGTTTGAGGTGAGCTGGGTCGCAGAGGGGAGGGGCGTGGGGCTGGTGTGGTTTGCTCTTCCTTTTTTGGCAGAGCGACGGTAACTTTGTGTGTCCTGTGGTATGTCTAGGGGCCGCAGGGGATGGCGTTCGTCCTCGTCCGGAATGGGCACGGAGCAGCCGGGTGAGCGGAGCAGCTGGGCGCATCTGAGGTAGACGGATGCAGCGGCCTAGGTCTTTGTAGAGTGATGGGATGCTGACTGACAGGGCGGTGTGTGTATTTTTGTTGTTTTTGTTTAGATGATGAAAAGGCACCTGGCACTTGGAGGACCGGTGCCGCGGGCTGCCTGTGCGCCTGTTCTTCTGAAGGATGGGTGGACTGAGACTCTGGGCCCCTTGAAAGCTAAGTTGAGGCAACGGTGCTGGGCAAGGGGTTGCGGGAGGGAGGGGTTTTAAAGATGGCGCAGCGGAGCGGGCTGTCCGGGAAGCAGTCCCCTTTGGGAGCAGGGAAAAGGAGCAGGTTCCTCTTCAATGTGACGGGAACGTGTGCCGGGCCGGGCGGTTCCAGGCTGCGTGTGTTATTGTGCAGTGTGTGTGTTTTGTGTTGGGTGTCGCCGACCTTCCTCGGGTCTCGGTTGTTCTCTTTGTTCTTTAGGAGCCAGGCAGGTGCCTCGGCAGCGTTGCTAGGGCCCGGCGAGGCCCTAGTCGTGGGCTCGGCGCCCATCGGGCGCTTCTCTTCTGGCGTCGCAAGCTTCAGGCGTGGATTGTTTTGGCGTCTCGGACGGTCGTCTTGGGCGTCGTCGTTCCCGGCTGCGTGAGCGGCGCCGCTCTGTCGCTGTGAGTTTTTGGGGACTGGCGTTTCTTCCTTGCATCCTTAGGCGGTTAGGTCTTGAAGCTGGGCTGGTTGCGCGCCTGTCGTCTCGGTTGTGAGAGGAAGCTCTTGTCACGGGCCACGAAGCTGTTGGCGTTCTCTGGTGTTGCCGTAGGGCCTGCTGACGTCGCCGTCGGGGTCCCGCAGGCGGTCTTGCCGAACGGGGGTTTCCGTCTGGGTGTCGTCGTTCTCTCCGAGAGCTGCCTCTCATCCTTCGGGGCGCGTTGCTTGTAGCGTTCTGTGTAGCGTTGTTCTGTGTTTGTCTTGGAGCCGCCCTGCCTGGGGATGTAGAGGCAGGGCAAGGTGGGTGGTGCTGGCACCTAGGGATGTGCCGGGGCTTTGCGGTGGGGGGGAAGGGGGGAAGGAATTTTGCAGCCGTCTTGGATCGACTGGCTGTCGTCGGTGGGTGAGGGAAGTGATTCCTGTTGGGTTTTGTGGGCCCCCAGGGAACAACCGTAGGTGCCTGGGGGAGGGAGCTAGAGTCTTAGCTGAGCAGGTAGCATGTCAAGGGTGTTCTGGCTTGTCTGTGCGCTGGGCTTAACGTTGGATGTATTGTGCTCATGTTTAAGAGCCGCCCTAGTTGGACTCTCAAGGGGTGTTCCTACATGCGATCGAGACCTGTGTCGTGGTTCAGCTGTCGCCGTGCGTGCAGGTGACTTGTTTGGTATCGGTTTGGCAGGTGCCGAGGGAGGAGTCGTGCAGGGTGACGGAGGACGGCGCTGTCAGCTGGTGAGTTGGTGTGCGGTGTATCTAGAGGGAAGATGTGGCTGTTGGCTCTCTGAGCCCATTATGGTGTTTTTCTTTGGGCGCGTGCGAGGAGCCGAGCGGGATCTGGGCACCGGAGGGGAATCGCACAGGGTGAGCGGTGACGGGTGGGCTGAAGCGTAGCGATTCGTCCTGAGGGGTCGCGTTGCAGGTGGTTGTGAGCAACATGCGTTTGGCTCTTGCAGGTGGTGGGCGAGCCTCAAGATGGCAACCGTATCTGATGGAGGCCGGGCAGGTGAGCTGTCGAGGAACAGGTGTGTGTCTGAGATGGGGGGGGGGTTGGTGCGGGTATCCTGAGAGTCCCGCAGCACCTGAGCGGGTCCTTTTTTTGCTTGGGTTCCTGCAGGTGCCGCACGCAGGCTTCGGAGGGGAGACGCCGCGTGCCGCCGAGAGGTCCGAGAGGTGAGGGGGTTGAAGGCCAGGCTGTTGTTTGAGAGCAAGGTGTCGTACGGCCACCCAATTGAAGCGTTTGTCTCTGGTTTTGCAGGTTGTGCGCCGGCTGCGTTTGGGCCTGGGTGCGCGTTTGAGGTGAGCTGGGTCGCAGAGGGGAGGGGCGTGGGGCTGGTGTGGTTTGCTCTTCCTTTTTTGGCAGAGCGACGGTAACTTTGTGTATCCTGTGGTATGTCTAGGGGCCGCAGGGGATGGCGTTCGTCCTCGTCCGGAATGGGCACGGAGCAGCTGGGTGAGCGGAGCAGCTGGGCGCATCTGAGGTTAGACGGATGCAGCGGCCTAGGTCTTTGTAGAGTGATGGGATGCTGACTGACAGGGCGGTGTGTGTATTTTTGTTGTTTTTGTTTAGATGATGAAAAGGCACCTGGCACTTGGAGGACCGGTGCCGCGGGCTGCCTGTGCGCCTGTTCTTCTGAAGGATGGGTGGACTGAGACTCTCGGCCCCTTGAAAGCTAAGTTGAGGCAACGGTGCTGGGCAAGGGGTTGCGGGAGGGAGGGGTTTTAAAGATGGCGCAGCGGAGCGGGCTGTCCGGGAAGCAGTCCCCTTTGGGAGCAGGGAAAAGGAGCAGGTTCCTCTTCAATGTGACGGGAACGTGCGCCGGGCAGGGCGGTTCCAGGCTGCGTGTGTTATTGTGCAGTGTGTGTGTTTTGTGTTGGGTGTCGCCGACCTTCCTCGGGTCTCGGTTGTTCTCTTTGTTCTTTAGGAGCCAGGCAGGTGCCTCGGCAGCGTTGCTAGGGCCCGGCGAGGCCCTAGTCGTGGGCTCGGCGCCCATCGGGCGCTTCTCTTCTGGCGTCGCAAGCTTCAGGCGTGGATTGTTTTGGCGTCTCGGACGGTCGTCTTGGGCGTCGTCGTTCCCGGCTGCGTGAGCGGCGCCGCTCTGTCGCTGTGAGTTTTTGGGGACTGGCATTTCTTCCTTGCATCCTTAGGCGGTTAGGTCTTGAAGCTGGGCTGGTTGCGCGCCTGTCGTCTCGGTTGTGAGAGGAAGCTCTTGTCACGGGCCACGAAGCTGTTGGCGTTCTCTGGTGTTGCCGTAGGGCCTGCTGACGTCGCCGTCGGGGTCCCGCAGGCGGTCTTGCCGAACGGGGGTTTCCGTCTGGGTGTCGTCGTTCTCTCCGAGAGCTGCCTCTCATCCTTCGGGGCGCGTTGCTTGTAGCGTTCTGTGTAGCGTTGTTCTGTGTTTGTCTTGGAGCCGCCCTGCCTGGGGATGTAGAGGCAGGGCAAGGTGGGTGGTGCTGGCACCTAGGGATGTGCCGGGGCTTTGCGGTGGGGGGGAAGGGGGGAAGGAATTTTGCAGCCGTCTTGGATCGACTGGCTGTCGTCGGTGGGTGAGGGAAGTGATTCCTGTTGGGTTTTGTGGGCCCCCAGGGAACAACCATAGGTGCCTGGGGGAGGGAGCTAGAGTCTTAGCTGAGCAGGTAGCATGTCAAGGGTGTTCTGGCTTGTCTGTGCGCTGGGCTTAACGTTGGATGTATTGTGCTCATGTTTAAGAGCCGCCCTAGTTGGACTCTCAAGGGGTGTTCCTACATGCGATCGAGACCTGTGTCGTGGTTCAGCTGTCGCCGTGCGTGCAGGTGACTTGTTTGGTATCGGTTTGGCAGGTGCCGAGGGAGGAGTCGTGCAGGGTGACGGAGGACAGCGCTGTCAGCTGGTGAGTTGGTGTGTGGTGTATCTAGAGGGAAGATGTGGCTGTTGGCTCTCTGAGCCCATTATGGTGTTTTTCTTTGGGCGCGTGCGAGGAGCCGAGCGGGATCTGGGCACCGGAGGGGAATCGCACGGGGTGAGCGGTGACGGGTGGGCTGAAGCGTAGCGATTCGTCCTGAGGTGTCGCGTTGCAGGTGGTTGTGAGCAACATGCGTTTGGCTCTTGCAGGTGGTGGGCGAGCCTCAAGATGGCAACCGTATCTGATGGAGGCCGGGCAGGTGAGCTGTCGAGGAACAGGTGTGTGTCTGAGATGGGGGGGGGTTGGTGCGGGTATCCTGAGAGTCCCGCAGCACCTGAGCGGGTCCTTTTTTTGCTTGGGTTCCTGCAGGTGCCGCACGCAGGCTTCGGAGGGGAGACGCCGCGTGCCGCCGAGAGGTCCGAGAGGTGAGGGGGTTGAAGGCCAGGCTGTTGTTTGAGAGCAAGGTGTCGTACGGCCACCCAATTGAAGCGTTTGTCTCTGGTTCTGCAGGTTGTGCGCCGGCTGCGTTTGGGCCTGGGTGCGCGTTTGAGGTGAGCTGGGTCGCAGAGGGGAGGGGCGTGGGGCTGGTGTGGTTTGCTCTTCCTTTTTTGGCAGAGCGACGGTAACTTTGTGTATCCTGTGGTATGTCTAGGGGCCGCAGGGGATGGCGTTCGTCCTCGTCCGGAATGGGCACGGAGCAGCCGGGTGAGCGGAGCAGCTGGGCGCATCTGAGGTTAGACGGATGCAGCGGCCTAGGTCTTTGTAGAGTGATGGGATGCTGACTGACAGGGCGGTGTGTGTATTTTTGTTGTTTTTGTTTAGATGATGAAAAGGCACCTGGCACTTGGAGGACCGGTGCCACGGGCTGCCTGTGCGCCTGTTCTTCTGAAGGATGGGTGGACTGAGACTCTGGGCCCCTTGAAAGCTAAGTTGAGGCAACGGTGCTGGGCAAGGGGTTGCGGGAGGGAGGGGTTTTAAAGATGGCGCAGCGGAGCGGGCTGTCCGGGAAGCAGTCCCCTTTGGGAGCAGGGAAAAGGAGCAGGTTCCTCTTCAATGTGACGGGAACGTGCGCCGGGCAGGGCGGTTCCAGGCTGCGTGTGTTATTGTGCAGTGTGTGTGTTTTGTGTTGGGTGTCGCCGACCTTCCTCGGGTCTCGGTTGTTCTCTTTGTTCTTTAGGAGCCAGGCAGGTGCCTCGGCAGCGTTGCTAGGGCCCGGCGAGGCCCTAGTCGTGGGCTCGGCGCCCATCGGGCGCTTCTCTTCTGGCGTCGCAAGCTTCAGGCGTGGATTGTTTTGGCGTCTCGGACGGTCGTCTTGGGTGTCGTCGTTCCCGGCTGCGTGAGCGGCGCCGCTCTGTGGCTGTGAGTTTTTGGGGACTGGCATTTCTTCCTTGCATCCTTAGGCGGTTAGGTCTTGAAGCTGGGCTGGTTGCGCGCCTGTCGTCTCGGTTGTGAGAGGAAGCTCTTGTCACGGGCCACGAAGCTGTTGGCGTTCTCTGGTGTTGCCGTAGGGCCTGCTGACGTCGCCGTCGGGGTCCCGCAGGCGGTCTTGCCGAACGGGGGTTTCCGTCTGGGTGTCGTCGTTCTCTCCGAGAGCTGCCTCTCATCCTTCGGGGCGCGTTGCTTGTAGCGTTCTGTGTAGCGTTGTTCTGCGTTTGTCTTGGAGCCGCCCTGCCTGGGGATGTAGAGGCAGGGCAAGGTGGGTGGTGCTGGCACCTAGGGATGTGCCGGGGCTTTGCGGTGGGGGGGAAGGGGGGAAGGAATTTTGCAGCCGTCTTGGATCGACTGGCTGTCGTCGGTGGGTGAGGGAAGTGATTCCTGTTGGGTTTTGTGGGCCCCCAGGGAACAACCGTAGGTGTCTGTGGGAGGGAGCTAGAGTCTTAGCTGAGCAGGTAGCATGTCAAGGGTGTTCTGGCTTGTCTGTGCGCTGGGCTTAACGTTGGATGTATTGTGCTCATGTTTAAGAGCCGCCCTAGTTGGACTCTCAAGGGGTGTTCCTACATGCGATCGAGACCTGTGTCGTGGTTCAGCTGTCGCCGTGCGTGCAGGTGACTTGTTTGGTATCGGTTTGGCAGGTGCCGAGGGAGGAGTCGTGCAGGGTGACGGAGGACGGCGCTGTCAGCTGGTGAGTTGGTGTGCGGTGTATCTAGAGGGAAGATGTGGCTGTTGGCTCTCTGAGCCCATTATGGTGTTTTTCTTTGGGCGCGTGCGAGGAGCCGAGCGGGATCTGGGCACCGGAGGGGAATCGCACAGGGTGAGCGGTGATGGGTGGGCTGAAGCGTAGCGATTCGTCCTGAGGTGTCGCGTTGCAGGTGGTTGTGAGCAACATGCGTTTGGCTCTTGCAGGTGGTGGGCGAGCCTCAAGATGGCAACCGTATCTGATGGAGGCCGGGCAGGTGAGCTGTCGAGGAACAGGTGTGTGTCTGAGATGGGGGGGGGGTTGGTGCGGGTATCCTGAGAGTCCCGCAGCACCTGAGCGGGTCCTTTTTTTGCTTGGGTTCCTGCAGGTGCCGCACGCAGGCTTCGGAGGGGAGACGCCGCGTGCCGCCGAGAGGTCCGAGAGGTGAGGGGGTTGAAGGCCAGGCTGTTGTTTGAGAGCAAGGTGTCGTACGGCCACCCAATTGAAGCGTTTGTCTCTGGTTTTGCAGGTTGTGCGCCGGCTGCGTTTGGGCCTGGGTGCGCGTTTGAGGTGAGCTGGGTCGCAGAGGGGAGGGGCGTGGGGCTGGTGTGGTTTGCTCTTCCTTTTTTGGCAGAGCGACGGTAACTTTGTGTGTCCTGTGGTATGTCTAGGGGCCGCAGGGGATGGCGTTCGTCCTCGTCCGGAATGGGCACGGAGCAGCCGGGTGAGCGGAGCAGCTGGGCGCATCTGAGGTAGACGGATGCAGCGGCCTAGGTCTTTGTAGAGTGATGGGATGCTGACTGACAGGGCGGTGTGTGTATTTTTGTTGTTTTTGTTTAGATGATGAAAAGGCACCTGGCACTTGGAGGACCGGTGCCGCGGGCTGCCTGTGCGCCTGTTCTTCTGAAGGATGGGTGGACTGAGACTCTGGGCCCCTTGAAAGCGAAGTTGAGGCAACGGTGCTGGGCAAGGGGTTGCGGGAGGGAGGGGTTTTAAAGATGGCGCAGCGGAGCGGGCTGTCCGGGAAGCAGTCCCCTTTGGGAGCAGGGAAAAGGAGCAGGTTCCTCTTCAATGTGACGGGAACGTGTGCCGGGCCGGGCGGTTCCAGGCTGCGTGTGTTATTGTGCAGTGTGTGTGTTTTGTGTTGGGTGTCGCCGACCTTCCTCGGGTCTCGGTTGTTCTCTTTGTTCTTTAGGAGCCAGGCAGGTGCCTCGGCAGCGTTGCTAGGGCCCGGCGAGGCCCTAGTCGTGGGCTCGGCGCCCATCGGGCGCTTCTCTTCTGGCGTCGCAAGCTTCAGGCGTGGATTGTTTTGGCGTCTCGGACGGTCGTCTTGGGCGTCGTCGTTCCCGGCTGCGTGAGCGGCGCCGCTCTGTCGCTGTGAGTTTTTGGGGACTGGCGTTTCTTCCTTGCATCCTTAGGCGGTTAGGTCTTGAAGCTGGGCTGGTTGCGCGCCTGTCGTCTCGGTTGTGAGAGGAAGCTCTTGTCACGGGCCACGAAGCTGTTGGCGTTCTCTGGTGTTGCCGTAGGGCCTGCTGACGTCGCCGTCGGGGTCCCGCAGGCGGTCTTGCCGAACGGGGGTTTCCGTCTGGGTGTCGTCGTTCTCTCCGAGAGCTGCCTCTCATCCTTTGGGGCGCGTTGCTTGTAGCGTTCTGTGTAGCGTTGTTCTGTGTTTGTCTTGGAGCCGCCCTGCCTGGGGATGTAGAGGCAGGGCAAGGTGGGTGGTGCTGGCACCTAGGGATGTGCCGGGGCTTTGCGGTGGGGGGGAAGGGGGGAAGGAATTTTGCAGCCGTCTTGGATCGACTGGCTGTCGTCGGTGGGTGAGGGAAGTGATTCCTGTTGGGTTTTGTGGGCCCCCAGGGAACAACCGTAGGTGCCTGGGGGAGGGAGCTAGAGTCTTAGCTGAGCAGGTAGCATGTCAAGGGTGTTCTGGCTTGTCTGTGCGCTGGGCTTAACGTTGGATGTATTGTGCTCATGTTTAAGAGCCGCCCTAGTTGGACTCTCAAGGGGTGTTCCTACATGCGATCGAGACCTGTGTCGTGGTTCAGCTGTCGCCGTGCGTGCAGGTGACTTGTTTGGTATCGGTTTGGCAGGTGCCGAGGGAGGAGTCGTGCAGGGTGACGGAGGACGGCGCTGTCAGCTGGTGAGTTGGTGTGCGGTGTATCTAGAGGGAAGATGTGGCTGTTGGCTCTCTGAGCCCATTATGGTGTTTTTCTTTGGGCGCGTGCGAGGAGCCGAGCGGGATCTGGGCACCGGAGGGGAATCGCACGGGGTGAGCGGTGACGGGTGGGCTGAAGCGTAGCGATTCGTCCTGAGGTGTCGCGTTGCAGGTGGTTGTGAGCAACATGCGTTTGGCTCTTGCAGGTGGTGGGCGAGCCTCAAGATGGCAACCGTATCTGATGGAGGCCGGGCAGGTGAGCTGTCGAGGAACAGGTGTGTGTCTGAGATGGGGGGGGGGTTGGTGCGGGTATCCTGAGAGTCCCGCAGCACCTGAGCGGGTCCTTTTTTTGCTTGGGTTCCTGCAGGTGCCGCACGCAGGCTTCGGAGGGGAGACGCCGCGTGCCGCCGAGAGGTCCGAGAGGTGAGGGGGTTGAAGGCCAGGCTGTTGTTTGAGAGCAAGGTGTCGTACGGCCACCCAATTGAAGCGTTTGTCTCTGGTTTTGCAGGTTGTGCGCCGGCTGCGTTTGGGCCTGGGTGCGCGTTTGAGGTGAGCTGGGTCGCAGAGGGGAGGGGCGTGGGGCTGGTGTGGTTTGCTCTTCCTTTTTTGGCAGAGCGACGGTAACTTTGTGTATCCTGTGGTATGTCTAGGGGCCGCAGGGGATGGCGTTCGTCCTCGTCCGGAATGGGCACGGAGCAGCCGGGTGAGCGGAGCAGCTGGGCGCATCTGAGGTTAGACGGATGCAGCGGCCTAGGTCTTTGTAGAGTGATGGGATGCTGACTGACAGGGCGGTGTGTGTATTTTTGTTGTTTTTGTTTAGATGATGAAAAGGCACCTGGCACTTGGAGGACCGGTGCCACGGGCTGCCTGTGCGCCTGTTCTTCTGAAGGATGGGTGGACTGAGACTCTCGGCCCCTTGAAAGCTAAGTTGAGGCAACGGTGCTGGGCAAGGGGTTGCGGGAGGGAGGGGTTTTAAAGATGGCGCAGCGGAGCGGGCTGTCCGGGAAGCAGTCCCCTTTGGGAGCAGGGAAAAGGAGCAGGTTCCTCTTCAATGTGACGGGAACGTGCGCCGGGCAGGGCGGTTCCAGGCTGCGTGTGTTATTGTGCAGTGTGTGTGTTTTGTGTTGGGTGTCGCCGACCTTCCTCGGGTCTCGGTTGTTCTCTTTGTTCTTTAGGAGCCAGGCAGGTGCCTCGGCAGCGTTGCTAGGGCCCGGCGAGGCCCTAGTCGTGGGCTCGGCGCCCATCGGGCGCTTCTCTTCTGGCGTCGCAAGCTTCAGGCGTGGATTGTTTTGGCGTCTCGGACGGTCGTCTTGGGTGTCGTCGTTCCCGGCTGCGTGAGCGGCGCCGCTCTGTGGCTGTGAGTTTTTGGGGACTGGCATTTCTTCCTTGCATCCTTAGGCGGTTAGGTCTTGAAGCTGGGCTGGTTGCGCGCCTGTCGTCTCGGTTGTGAGAGGAAGCTCTTGTCACGGGCCACGAAGCTGTTGGCGTTCTCTGGTGTTGCCGTAGGGCCTGCTGACGTCGCCGTCGGGGTCCCGCAGGCGGTCTTGCCGAACGGGGGTTTCCGTCTGGGTGTCGTCGTTCTCTCCGAGAGCTGCCTCTCATCCTTCGGGGCGCGTTGCTTGTAGCGTTCTGTGTAGCGTTGTTCTGCGTTTGTCTTGGAGCCGCCCTGCCTGGGGATGTAGAGGCAGGGCAAGGTGGGTGGTGCTGGCACCTAGGGATGTGCCGGGGCTTTGCGGTGGGGGGGAAGGGGGGAAGGAATTTTGCAGCCGTCTTGGATCGACTGGCTGTCGTCGGTGGGTGAGGGAAGTGATTCCTGTTGGGTTTTGTGGGCCCCCAGGGAACAACCGTAGGTGCCTGGGGGAGGGAGCTAGAGTCTTAGCTGAGCAGGTAGCATGTCAAGGGTGTTCTGGCTTGTCTGTGCGCTGGGCTTAACGTTGGATGTATTGTGCTCATGTTTAAGAGCCGCCCTAGTTGGACTCTCAAGGGGTGTTCCTACATGCGATCGAGACCTGTGTCGTGGTTCAGCTGTCGCCGTGCGTGCAGGTGACTTGTTTGGTATCGGTTTGGCAGGTGCCGAGGGAGGAGTCGTGCAGGGTGACGGAGGACAGCGCTGTCAGCTGGTGAGTTGGTGTGCGGTGTATCTAGAGGGAAGATGTGGCTGTTGGCTCTCTGAGCCCATTATGGTGTTTTTCTTTGGGCGCGTGCGAGGAGCCGAGCGGGATCTGGGCACCGGAGGGGAATCGCACGGGGTGAGCGGTGACGGGTGGGCTGAAGCGTAGCGATTCGTCCTGAGGTGTCGCGTTGCAGGTGGTTGTGAGCAACATGCGTTTGGCTCTTGCAGGTGGTGGGCGAGCCTCAAGATGGCAACCGTATCTGATGGAGGCCGGGCAGGTGAGCTGTCGAGGAACAGGTGTGTGTCTGAGATGGGGGGGGGGTTGGTGCGGGTATCCTGAGACTCCCGCAGCACCTGAGCGGGTCCTTTTTTTGCTTGGGTTCCTGCAGGTGCCGCACGCAGGCTTCGGAGGGGAGACGCCGCGTGCCGCCGAGAGGTCCGAGAGGTGAGGGGGTTGAAGGCCAGGCTGTTGTTTGAGAGCAAGGTGTCGTACGGCCACCCAATTGAAGCGTTTGTCTCTGGTTTTGCAGGTTGTGCGCCGGCTGCGTTTGGGCCTGGGTGCGCGTTTGAGGTGAGCTGGGTCGCAGAGGGGAGGGGCGTGGGGCTGGTGTGGTTTGCTCTTCCTTTTTTGGCAGAGCGACGGTAACTTTGTGTGTCCTGTGGTATGTCTAGGGGCCGCAGGGGATGGCGTTCGTCCTCGTCCGGAATGGGCACGGAGCAGCCGGGTGAGCGGAGCAGCTGGGCGCATCTGAGGTAGACGGATGCAGCGGCCTAGGTCTTTGTAGAGTGATGGGATGCTGACTGACAGGGCGGTGTGTGTATTTTTGTTGTTTTTGTTTAGATGATGAAAAGGCACCTGGCACTTGGAGGACCGGTGCCGCGGGCTGCCTGTGCGCCTGTTCTTCTGAAGGATGGGTGGACTGAGACTCTCGGCCCCTTGAAAGCTAAGTTGAGGCAACGGTGCTGGGCAAGGGGTTGCGGGAGGGAGGGGTTTTAAAGATGGCGCAGCGGAGCGGGCTGTCCGGGAAGCAGTCCCCTTTGGGAGCAGGGAAAAGGAGCAGGTTCCTCTTCAATGTGACGGGAACGTGTGCCGGGCCGGGCGGTTCCAGGCTGCGTGTGTTATTGTGCAGTGTGTGTGTTTTGTGTTGGGTGTCGCCGACCTTCCTCGGGTCTCGGTTGTTCTCTTTGTTCTTTAGGAGCCAGGCAGGTGCCTCGGCAGCGTTGCTAGGGCCCGGCGAGGCCCTAGTCGTGGGCTCGGCGCCCATCGGGCGCTTCTCTTCTGGCGTCGCAAGCTTCAGGCGTGGATTGTTTTGGCGTCTCGGACGGTCGTCTTGGGCGTCGTCGTTCCCGGCTGCGTGAGCGGCGCCGCTCTGTCGCTGTGAGTTTTTGGGGACTGGCGTTTCTTCCTTGCATCCTTAGGCGGTTAGGTCTTGAAGCTGGGCTGGTTGCGCGCCTGTCGTCTCGGTTGTGAGAGGAAGCTCTTGTCACGGGCCACGAAGCTGTTGGCGTTCTCTGGTGTTGCCGTAGGGCCTGCTGACGTCGCCGTCGGGGTCCCGCAGGCGGTCTTGCCGAACGGGGGTTTCCGTCTGGGTGTCGTCGTTCTCTCCGAGAGCTGCCTCTCATCCTTTGGGGCGCGTTGCTTGTAGCGTTCTGTGTAGCGTTGTTCTGTGTTTGTCTTGGAGCCGCCCTGCCTGGGGATGTAGAGGCAGGGCAAGGTGGGTGGTGCTGGCACCTAGGGATGTGCCGGGGCTTTGCGGTGGGGGGGAAGGGGGGAAGGAATTTTGCAGCCGTCTTGGATCGACTGGCTGTCGTCGGTGGGTGAGGGAAGTGATTCCTGTTGGGTTTTGTGGGCCCCCAGGGAACAACCGTAGGTGCCTGGGGGAGGGAGCTAGAGTCTTAGCTGAGCAGGTAGCATGTCAAGGGTGTTCTGGCTTGTCTGTGCGCTGGGCTTAACGGTGGATGTATTGTGCTCATGTTTAAGAGCCGCCCTAGTTGGACTCTCAAGGGGTGTTCCTACATGCGATCGAGACCTGTGTCGTGGTTCAGCTGTCGCCGTGCGTGCAGGTGACTTGTTTGGTATCGGTTTGGCAGGTGCCGAGGGAGGAGTCGTGCAGGGTGACGGAGGACAGCGCTGTCAGCTGGTGAGTTGGTGTGCGGTGTATCTAGAGGGAAGATGTGGCTGTTGGCTCTCTGAGCCCATTATGGTGTTTTTCTTTGGGCGCGTGCGAGGAGCCGAGCGGGATCTGGGCACCGGAGGGGAATCGCACGGGGTGAGCGGTGACGGGTGGGCTGAAGCGTAGCGATTCGTCCTGAGGTGTCGCGTTGCAGGTGGTTGTGAGCAACATGCGTTTGGCTCTTGCAGGTGGTGGGCGAGCCTCAAGATGGCAACCGTATCTGATGGAGGCCGGGCAGGTGAGCTGTCGAGGAACAGGTGTGTGTCTGAGATGGGGGGGGGTTGGTGCGGGTATCCTGAGAGTCCCGCAGCACCTGAGCGGGTCCTTTTTTTGCTTGGGTTCCTGCAGGTGCCGCACGCAGGCTTCGGAGGGGAGACGCCGCGTGCCGCCGAGAGGTCCGAGAGGTGAGGGGGTTGAAGGCCAGGCTGTTGTTTGAGAGCAAGGTGTCGTACGGCCACCCAATTGAAGCGTTTGTCTCTGGTTTTGCAGGTTGTGCGCCGGCTGCGTTTGGGCCTGGGTGCGCGTTTGAGGTGAGCTGGGTCGCAGAGGGGAGGGGCGTGGGGCTGGTGTGGTTCGTTCTTCCTTTTTTGGCAGAGCGACGGTAACTTTGTGTATCCTGTGGTATGTCTAGGGGCCGCAGGGGATGGCGTTCGTCCTCGTCCGGAATGGGCACGGAGCAGCCGGGTGAGCGGAGCAGCTGGGCGCATCTGAGGTTAGACGGATGCAGCGGCCTAGGTCTTTGTAGAGTGATGGGATGCTGACTGACAGGGCGGTGTGTGTATTTTTGTTGTTTTTGTTTAGATGATGAAAAGGCACCTGGCACTTGGAGGACCGGTGCCGCGGGCTGCCTGTGCGCCTGTTCTTCTGAAGGATGGGTGGACTGAGACTCTGGGCCCCTTGAAAGCTAAGTTGAGGCAACGGTGCTGGGCAAGGGGTTGCGGGAGGGAGGGGTTTTAAAGATGGCGCAGCGGAGCGGGCTGTCCGGGAAGCAGTCCCCTTTGGGAGCAGGGAAAAGGAGCAGGTTCCTCTTCAATGTGACGGGAACGTGTGCCGGGCAGGGCGGTTCCAGGCTGCGTGTGTTATTGTGCAGTGTGTGTGTTTTGTGTTGGGTGTCGCCGACCTTCCTCGGGTCTCGGTTGTTCTCTTTGTTCTTTAGGAGCCAGGCAGGTGCCTCGGCAGCGTTGCTAGGGCCCGGCGAGGCCCTAGTCGTGGGCTCGGCGCCCATCGGGCGCTTCTCTTCTGGCGTCGCAAGCTTCAGGCGTGGATTGTTTTGGCGTCTCGGACGGTCGTCTTGGGCGTCGTCGTTCCCGGCTGCGTGAGCGGCGCCGCTCTGTGGCTGTGAGTTTTTGGGGACTGGCATTTCTTCCTTGCATCCTTAGGCGGTTAGGTCTTGAAGCTGGGCTGGTTGCGCGCCTGTCGTCTCGGTTGTGAGAGGAAGCTCTTGTCACGGGCCACGAAGCTGTTGGCGTTCTCTGGTGTTGCCGTAGGGCCTGCTGACGTCACCGTCGGGGTCCCGCAGGCGGTCTTGCTGAACGGGGGTTTCCGTCTGGGTGTCGTCGTTCTCTCCGAGAGCTGCCTCTCATCCTTCGGGGCGCGTTGCTTGTAGCGTTCTGTGTAGCGTTGTTCTGTGTTTGTCTTGGAGCCGCCCTGCCTGGGGATGTAGAGGCAGGGCAAGGTGGGTGGTGCTGGCACCTAGGGATGTGCCGGGGCTTTGCGGTGGGGGGGAAGGGGGGAAGGAATTTTGCAGCCGTCTTGGATCGACTGGCTGTCGTCGGTGGGTGAGGGCAGTGATTCCTGTTGGGTTTTGTGGGCCCCCAGGGAACAACCGTAGGTGCCTGGGGGAGGGAGCTAGAGTCTTAGCTGAGCAGGTAGCATGTCAAGGGTGTTCTGGCTTGTCTGTGCGCTGGGCTTAACGTTGGATGTATTGTGCTCATGTTTAAGAGCCGCCCTAGTTGGACTCTCAAGGGGTGTTCCTACATGCGATCGAGACCTGTGTCGTGGTTCAGCTGTCGCCGTGCGTGCAGGTGACTTGTTTGGTATCGGTTTGGCAGGTGCCGAGGGAGGAGTCGTGCAGGGTGACGGAGGACGGCGCTGTCAGCTGGTGAGTTGGTGTGCGGTGTATCTAGAGGGAAGATGTGGCTGTTGGCTCTCTGAGCCCATTATGGTGTTTTTCTTTGGGCGCGTGCGAGGAGCCGAGCGGGATCTGGGCACCGGAGGGGAATCGCACGGGGTGAGCGGTGACGGGTGGGCTGAAGCGTAGCGATTCGTCCTGAGGTGTCGCGTTGCAGGTGGTTGTGAGCAACATGCGTTTGGCTCTTGCAGGTGGTGGGCGAGCCTCAAGATGGCAACCGTATCTGATGGAGGCCGGGCAGGTGAGCTGTCGAGGAACAGGTGTGTGTCTGAGATGGGGGGGGGTTGGTGCGGGTATCCTGAGACTCCCGCAGCACCTGAGCGGGTCCTTTTTTGCTTGGGTTCCTGCAGGTGCCGCACGCAGGCTTCGGAGGGGAGACGCCGCGTGCCGCCGAGAGGTCCGAGAGGTGAGGGGGTTGAAGGCCAGGCTGTTGTTTGAGAGCAAGGTGTCGTACGGCCACCCAATTGAAGCGTTTGTCTCTGGTTTTGCAGGTTGTGCGGCGGCTGCCCTTGGGCCTGGATGCGCGTTTGAGGTGAGCTGGGTCGCAGAGGGGAGGGGCGTGGGGCTGGTGTGGTTCGTTCTTCCTTTTTTGGCAGAGCGACGGTAACTTTGTGTATCCTGTGGTATGTCTAGGGGCCGCAGGGGATGGCGTTCGTCCTCGTCCGGAATGGGCACGGAGCAGCCGGGTGAGCGGAGCAGCTGGGCGCATCTGAGGTTAGACGGATGCAGCGGCCTAGGTCTTTGTAGAGTGATGGGATGCTGACTGACAGGGCGGTGTGTGTATTTTTGTTGTTTTTGTTTAGATGATGAAAAGGCACCTGGCACTTGGAGGACCGGTGCCGCGGGCTGCCTGTGCGCCTGTTCTTCTGAAGGATGGGTGGACTGAGACTCTCGGCCCCTTGAAAGCTAAGTTGAGGCAACGGTGCTGGGCAAGGGGTTGCGGGAGGGAGGGGTTTTAAAGATGGCGCAGCGGAGCGGGCTGTCCGGGAAGCAGTCCCCTTTGGGAGCAGGGAAAAGGAGCAGGTTCCTCTTCAATGTGACGGGAACGTGTGCCGGGCAGGGCGGTTCCAGGCTGCGTGTGTTATTGTGCAGTGTGTGTGTTTTGTGTTGGGTGTCGCCGACCTTCCTCGGGTCTCGGTTGTTCTCTTTGTTCTTTAGGAGCCAGGCAGGTGCCTCGGCAGCGTTGCTAGGGCCCGGCGAGGCCCTAGTCGTGGGCTCGGCGCCCATCGGGCGCTTCTCTTCTGGCGTCGCAAGCTTCAGGCGTGGATTGTTTTGGCGTCTCGGACGGTCGTCTTGGGCGTCGTCGTTCCCGGCTGCGTGAGCGGTGCCGCTCTGTCGCTGTGAGTTTTTGGGGACTGGCATTTCTTCCTTGCATCCTTAGGCGGTTAGGTCTTGAAGCTGGGCTGGTTGCGCGCCTGTCGTCTCGGTTGTGAGAGGAAGCTCTTGTCACGGGCCACGAAGCTGTTGGCGTTCTCTGGTGTTGCCGTAGGGCCTGCTGACGTCGCCGTCGGGGTCCCGCAGGCGGTCTTGCCGAACGGGGGTTTCCGTCTGGGTGTCGTCGTTCTCTCCGAGAGCTGCCTCTCATCCTTCGGGGTGCGTTGCTTGTAGCGTTCTGTGTAGCGTTGTTCTGTGTTTGTCTTGGAGCCGCCCTGCCTGGGGATGTAGAGGCAGGGCAAGGTGGGTGGTGCTGGCATCTAGGGATGTGCCGGGGCTTTGCGGTGGGGGGGAAGGGGGGAAGGAATTTTGCAGCCGTCTTGGATCGACTGGCTGTCGTCGGTGGGTGAGGGAAGTGATTCCTGTTGGGTTTTGTGGGCCCCCAGGGAACAACCGTAGGTGCCTGGGGGAGGGAGCTAGAGTCTTAGCTGAGCAGGTAGCATGTCAAGGGTGTTCTGGCTTGTCTGTGCGCTGGGCTTAACGTTTGATGTATTGTGCTCATGTTTAAGAGCCGCCCTAGTTGGACTCTCAAGGGGTGTTCCTACATGCGATCGAGACCTGTGTCGTGGTTCAGCTGTCGCTGTGCGTGCAGGTGACTTGTTTGGTATCGGTTTGGCAGGTGCCGAGGGAGGAGTCGTGCGGGGTGACGGAGGACGGCGCTGTCAGCTGGTGAGTTGGTGTGCGGTGTATCTAGAGGGAAGATGTGGCTGTTGGCTCTCTGAGCCCATTATGGTGTTTTTCTTTGGGCGCGTGCGAGGAGCCGAGCGGGATCTGGGCACCGGAGGGGAATCGCACAGGGTGAGCGGTGATGGGTGGGCTGAAGTGTAGCGATTCGTCCTGAGGGGTCGCGTTGCAGGTGGTTGTGAGCAACATGCGTTTGGCTCTTGCAGGTGGTGGGCGAGCCTCAAGATGGCGACCGTATCTGATGGAGGCCGGGCAGGTGAGCTGTCGAGGAACAGGTGTGTGTCTGAGATGGGGGGGGGTTGGTGCGGGTATCCTGAGACTCCCGCAGCACCTGAGCGGGTCCTTTTTTTGCTTGGGTTCCTGCAGGTGCCGCACGCAGGCTTCGGAGGGGAGACGCCGCGTGCCGCCGAGAGGTCCGAGAGGTGAGGGGGTTGAAGGCCAGGCTGTTGTTTGAGAGCAAGGTGTCGTACGGCCACCCAATTGAAGCGTTTGTCTCTGGTTTTGCAGGTTGTGCGCCGGCTGCGTTTGGGCCTGGGTGCGCGTTTGAGGTGAGCTGGGTCGCAGAGGGGAGGGGCGTGGGGCTGGTGTGGTTCGTTCTTCCTTTTTTGGCAGAGCGACGGTAACTTTGTGTATCCTGTGGTATGTCTAGGGGCCGCAGGGGATGGCGTTCGTCCTCGTCCGGAATGGGCACGGAGCAGCCGGGTGAGCGGAGCAGCTGGGCGCATCTGAGGTTAGACGGATGCAGCGGCCTAGGTCTTTGTAGAGTGATGGGATGCTGACTGACAGGGCGGTGTGTGTATTTTTGTTGTTTTTGTTTAGATGATGAAAAGGCACCTGGCACTTGGAGGACCGGTGCCGCGGGCTGCCTGTGCGCCTGTTCTTCTGAAGGATGGGTGGACCGGGACTCTGGGCCCCTTGAAAGCTAAGTTGAGGCAACGGTGCTGGGCAAGGGGTTGCGGGAGGGAGGGGTTTTAAAGATGGCGCAGCGGAGCGGGCTGTCCGGGAAGCAGTCCCCTTTGGGAGCAGGGAAAAGGAGCAGGTTCCTCTTCAATGTGACGGGAACGTGTGCTGGGCAGGGCGGTTCCAGGCTGCGTGTGTTATTGTGCAGTGTGTGTGTTTTGTGTTGGGTGTCGCCGACCTTCCTCGGGTCTCGGTTGTTCTCTTTGTTCTTTAGGAGCCAGGCAGGTGCCTCGGCAGCGTTGCTAGGGCCCGGCGAGGCCCTAGTCGTGGGCTCGGTGCCCATCGGGCGCTTCTCTTCTGGCGTCGCAAGCTTCAGGCGTGGATTGTTTTGGCGTCTCGGACGGTCGTCTTGGGCGTCGTCGTTCCCGGCTGCGTGAGCGGCGCCGCTCTGTCGCTGTGAGTTTTTGGGGACTGGCATTTCTTCCTTGCATCCTTAGGCGGTTAGGTCTTGAAGCTGGGCTGGTTGCGCGCCTGTCGTCTCGGTTGTGAGAGGAAGCTCTTGTCACGGGCCACGAAGCTGTTGGCGTTCTCTGGTGTTGCCGTAGGGCCTGCTGACGTCGCCGTCGGGGTCCCGCAGGCGGTCTTGCCGAACGGGGGTTTCCGTCTGGGTGTCGTCGTTCTCTCCGAGAGCTGCCTCTCATCCTTCGGGGCGCGTTGCTTGTAGCGTTCTGTGTAGCGTTGTTCTGTGTTTGTCTTGGAGCCGCCCCGCCCGGGGATGTAGAGGCAGGGCAAGGTGGGTGGTGCTGGCACCTAGGGATGTGCCGGGGCTTTGCGGTGGGGGGGAAGGGGGGAAGGAATTTTGCAGCCGTCTTGGATCGACTGGCTGTCGTCGGTGGGTGAGGGCAGTGATTCCTGTTGGGTTTTGTGGGCCCCCAGGGAACAACCGTAGGTGCCTGGGGGAGGGAGCTAGAGTCTTAGCTGAGCTGGTAGCATGTCAAGGGTGTTCTGGCTTGTCTGTGCGCTGGGCTTAACGTTGGATGTATTGTGCTCATGTTTAAGAGCCGCCCTAGTTGGACTCTCAAGGGGTGTTCCTACATGCGATCGAGACCTGTGTCGTGGTTCAGCTGTCGCCGTGCGTGCAGGTGACTTGTTTGGTATCGGTTTGGCAGGTGCCGAGGGAGGAGTCGTGCGGGGTGACGGAGGACGGCGCTGTCAGCTGGTGAGTTGGTGTGCGGTGTATCTAGAGGGAAGATGTGGCTGTTGGCTCTCTGAGCCCATTATGGTGTTCTTCTTTGGGCGCGTGCGAGGAGCCGAGCGGGATCTGGGCACCGGAGGGGAATCGCACGGGGTGAGCGGTGACGGGTGGGCTGAAGCGTAGCGATTCGTCCTGAGGTGTCGCGTTGCAGGTGGTTGTGAGCAACATGCGTTTGGCTCTTGCAGGTGGTGGGCGAGCCTCAAGATGGCAACCGTATCTGATGGAGGCCGGGCAGGTGAGCTGTCGAGGAACAGGTGTGTGTCTGAGATGGGGGCGGGGTTGGTGCGGGTATCCTGAGACTCCCGCAGCACCTGAGCGGGTCCTTTTTTTGCTTGGGTTCCTGCAGGTGCCGCACGCAGGCTTCGGAGGGGAGACGCCGCGTGCCGCCGAGAGGTCCGAGAGGTGAGGGGGTTGAAGGCCAGGCTGTTGTTTGAGAGCAAGGTGTCGTACGGCCACCCAATTGAAGCGTTTGTCTCTGGTTTTGCAGGTTGTGCGCCGGCTGCGTTTGGGCCTGGGTGCGCGTTTGAGGTGAGCTGGGTCGCAGAGGGGAGGGGCGTGGGGCTGGTGTGGTTTGCTCTTCCTTTTTTGGCAGAGCGACGGTAACTTTGTGTATCCTGTGGTATGTCTAGGGGCCGCAGGGGATGGCGTTCGTCCTCGTCCGGAATGGGCACGGAGCAGCCGGGTGAGCGGAGCAGCTGGGCGCATCTGAGGTAGACGGATGCAGCGGCCTAGGTCTTTGTAGAGTGATGGGATGCTGACTGACAGGGCGGTGTGTGTATTTTTGTTGTTTTTGTTTAGATGATGAAAAGGCACCTGGCACTTGGAGGACGGGTGCCGCGGGCTGCCTGTGCGCCTGTTCTTCTGAAGGATGGGTGGACTGAGACTCTCGGCCCCTTGAAAGCTAAGTTGAGGCAACGGTGCTGGGCAAGGGGTTGCGGGAGGGAGGGGTTTTAAAGATGGCGCAGCGGAGCGGGCTGTCCGGGAAGCAGTCCCCTTTGGGAGCAGGGAAAAGGAGCAGGTTCCTCTTCAATGTGACGGGAACGTGCGCCGGGCAGGGCGGTTCCAGGCTGCGTGTGTTATTGTGCAGTGTGTGTGTTTTGTGTTGGGTGTCGCCGACCTTCCTCGGGTCTCGGTTGTTCTCTTTGTTCTTTAGGAGCCAGGCAGGTGCCTCGGCAGCGTTGCTAGGGCCCGGCGAGGCCCTAGTCGTGGGCTCGGCGCCCATCGGGCGCTTCTCTTCTGGCGTCGCAAGCTTCAGGCGTGGATTGTTTTGGCGTCTCGGACGGTCGTCTTGGGCGTCGTCGTTCCCGGCTGCGTGAGCGGCGCCGCTCTGTCGCTGTGAGTTTTTGGGGACTGGCATTTCTTCCTTGCATCCTTAGGCGGTTAGGTCTTGAAGCTGGGCTGGTTGCGCGCCTGTCGTCTCGGTTGTGAGAGGAAGCTCTTGTCACGGGCCACGAAGCTGTTGGCGTTCTCTGGTGTTGCCGTAGGGCCTGCTGACGTCGCCGTCAGGGTCCTGCAGGCGGTCTTGCCGAACGGGGGTTTCCGTCTGGGTGTCGTCGTTCTCTCCGAGAGCTGCCTCTCATCCTTCGGGGCGCGTTGCTTGTAGCGTTCTGTGTAGCGTTGTTCTGCGTTTGTCTTGGAGCCGCCCTGCCTGGGGATGTAGAGGCAGGGCAAGGTGGGTGGTGCTGGCACCTAGGGATGTGCCGGGGCTTTGCGGTGGGGGGGAAGGGGGGAAGGAATTTTGCAGCCGTCTTGGATCGACTGGCTGTCGTCGGTGGGTGAGGGAAGTGATTCCTGTTGGGTTTTGTGGGCCCCCAGGGAACAACCGTAGGTGCCTGGGGGAGGGAGCTAGAGTCTTAGCTGAGCAGGTAGCATGTCAAGGGTGTTCTGGCTTGTCTGTGCGCTGGGCTTAACGTTTGATGTATTGTGCTCATGTTTAAGAGCCGCCCTAGTTGGACTCTCAAGGGGTGTTCCTACATGCGATCGAGACCTGTGTCGTGGTTCAGCTGTCGCCGTGCGTGCAGGTGACTTGTTTGGTATCGGTTTGGCAGGTGCCGAGGGAGGAGTCGTGCAGGGTGACGGAGGACGGCGCTGTCAGCTGGTGAGTTGGTGTGCGGTGTATCTAGAGGGAAGATGTGGCTGTTGGCTCTCTGAGCCCATTATGGTGTTTTTCTTTGGGCGCGTGCGAGGAGCCGAGCGGGATCTGGGCACCGGAGGGGAATCGCACAGGGTGAGCGGTGATGGGTGGGCTGAAGCGTAGCGATTCGTCCTGAGGTGTCGCGTTGCAGGTGGTTGTGAGCAACATGCGTTTGGCTCTTGCAGGTGGTGGGCGAGCCTCAAGATGGCAACCGTATCTGATGGAGGCCGGGCAGGTGAGCTGTCGAGGAACAGGTGTGTGTCTGAGATGGGGGGGGGTTGGTGCGGGTATCCTGAGACTCCCGCAGCACCTGAGCGGGTCCTTTTTTTGCTTGGGTTCCTGCAGGTGCCGCACGCAGGCTTCGGAGGGGAGACGCCGCGTGCCGCCGAGAGGTCCGAGAGGTGAGGGGGTTGAAGGCCAGGCTGTTGTTTGAGAGCAAGGTGTCGTACGGCCACCCAATTGAAGCGTTTGTCTCTGGTTTTGCAGGTTGTGCGCCGGCTGCGTTTGGGCCTGGGTGCGCGTTTGAGGTGAGCTGGGTCGCAGAGGGGAGGGGCGTGGGGCTGGTGTGGTTTGCTCTTCCTTTTTTGGCAGAGCGACGGTAACTTTGTGTATCCTGTGGTATGTCTAGGGGCCGCAGGGGATGGCGTTCGTCCTCGTCCGGAATGGGCACGGAGCAGCTGGGCGCATCTGAGGTAGACGGATGCAGCGGCCTAGGTCTTTGTAGAGTGATGGGATGCTGACTGACAGGGCGGTGTGTGTATTTTTGTTGTTTTTGTTTAGATGATGAAAAGGCACCTGGCACTTGGAGGACCGGTGCCGCGGTCTGCCTGTGCGCCTGTTCTTCTGAAGGATGGGTGGACTGAGACTCTCGGCCCCTTGAAAGCTAAGTTGAGGCAACGGTGCTGGGCAAGGGGTTGCGGGAGGGAGGGGTTTTAAAGATGGCGCAGCGGAGCGGGCTGTCCGGGAAGCAGTCCCCTTTGGGAGCAGGGAAAAGGAGCAGGTTCCTCTTCAATGTGACGGGAACGTGTGCCGGGCAGGGCGGTTCCAGGCTGCGTGTGTTATTGTGCAGTGTGTGTGTTTTGTGTTGGGTGTCGCCGACCTTCCTCGGGTCTCGGTTGCTCTCTTTGTTCTTTAGGAGCCAGGCAGGTGCCTCGGCAGCGTTGCTAGGGCCCGGCGAGGCCCTAGTCGTGGGCTCGGCGCCCATCGGGCGCTTCTCTTCTGGCGTCGCAAGCTTCAGGCGTGGATTGTTTTGGCGTCTCGGACGGTCGTCTTGGGCGTCGTCGTTCCCGGCTGCGTGAGCGGCGCCGCTCTGTGGCTGTGAGTTTTTGGGGACTGGCATTTCTTCCTTGCATCCTTAGGCGGTTAGGTCTTGAAGCTGGGCTGGTTGCGCGCCTGTCGTCTCGGTTGTGAGAGGAAGCTCTTGTCACGGGCCACGAAGCTGTTGGCGTTCTCTGGTGTTGCCGTAGGGCCTGCTGACGTCGCCGTCGGGGTCCCGCAGGCGGTCTTGCCGAACGGGGGTTTCCGTCTGGGTGTCGTCGTTCTCTCCGAGAGCTGCCTCTCATCCTTCGGGGCGCGTTGCTTGTAGCGTTCTGTGTAGCGTTGTTCTGTGTTTGTCTTGGAGCCGCCCTGCCTGGGGATGTAGAGGCAGGGCAAGGTGGGTGGTGCTGGCACCTGGGGATGTGCCGGGGCTTTGCGGTGGGGGGGAAGGGGGGAAGGAATTTTGCAGCCGTCTTGGATCGACTGGCTGTCGTCGGTGGGTGAGGGAAGTGATTCCTGTTGGGTTTTGTGGGCCCCCAGGGAACAACCGTAGGTGCCTGGGGGAGGGAGCTAGAGTCTTAGCTGAGCAGGTAGCATGTCAAGGGTGTTCTGGCTTGTCTGTGCGCTGGGCTTAACGTTTGATGTATTGTGCTCATGTTTAAGAGCCGCCCTAGTTGGACTCTCAAGGGGTGTTCCTACATGCGATCGAGACCTGTGTCGTGGTTCAGCTGTCGCCGTGCGTGCAGGTGACTTGTTTGGTATCGGTTTGGCAGGTGCCGAGGGAGGAGTCGTGCAGGGTGACGGAGGACGGCGCTGTCAGCTGGTGAGTTGGTGTGCGGTGTATCTAGAGGGAAGATGTGGCTGTTGGCTCTCTGAGCCCATTATGGTGTTTTTCTTTGGGCGCGTGCGAGGAGCCGAGCGGGATCTGGGCACCGGAGGGGAATCGCACAGGGTGAGCGGTGATGGGTGGGCTGAAGCGTAGCGATGCGTCCTGAGGGGTCGCGTTGCAGGTGGTTGTGAGCAACATGCGTTTGGCTCTTGCAGGTGGTGGGCGAGCCTCAAGATGGCAACCGTATGTGATGGAGGCCGGGCAGGTGAGCTGTCGAGGAACAGGTGTGTGTCTGAGATGGGGGGGGGGTTGGTGCGGGTATCCTGAGAGTCCCGCAGCACCTGAGCGGGTCCTTTTTTTGCTTGGGTTCCTGCAGGTGCCGCACGCAGGCTTCGGAGGGGAGACGCCGCGTGCCGCCGAGAGGTCCGAGAGGTGAGGGGGTTGAAGGCCAGGCTGTTGTTTGAGAGCAAGGTGTCGTACGGCCACCCAATTGAAGCGTTTGTCTCTGGTTCTGCAGGTTGTGCGCCGGCTGCGTTTGGGCCTGGGTGCGCGTTTGAGGTGAGCTGGGTCGCAGAGGGGAGGGGCGTGGGGCTGGTGTGGTTCGTTCTTCCTTTTTTGGCAGAGCGACGGTAACTTTGTGTATCCTGTGGTATGTCTAGGGGCCGCAGGGGATGGCGTTCGTCCTCGTCCGGAATGGGCACGGAGCAGCCGGGTGAGCGGAGCAGCTGGGCGCATCTGAGGTAGACGGATGCAGCGGCCTAGGTCTTTGTAGAGTGATGGGATGCTGACTGACAGGGCGGTGTGTGTATTTTTGTTGTTTTTGTTTAGATGATGAAAAGGCACCTGGCACTTGGAGGACCGGTGCCGCGGTCTGCCTGTGCGCCTGTTCTTCTGAAGGATGGGTGGACTGAGACTCTCGGCCCCTTGAAAGCTAAGTTGAGGCAACGGTGCTGGGCAAGGGGTTGCGGGAGGGAGGGGTTTTAAAGATGGCGCAGCGGAGCGGGCTGTCCGGGAAGCAGTCCCCTTTGGGAGCAGGGAAAAGGAGCAGGTTCCTCTTCAATGTGACGGGAACGTGTGCCGGGCAGGGCGGTTCCAGGCTGCGTGTGTTATTGTGCAGTGTGTGTGTTTTGTGTTGGGTGTCGCCGACCTTCCTCGGGTCTCGGTTGTTCTCTTTGTTCTTTAGGAGCCAGGCAGGTGCCTCGGCAGCGTTGCTAGGGCCCGGCGAGGCCCTAGTCGTGGGCTCGGCGCCCATCGGGCGCTTCTCTTCTGGCGTCGCAAGCTTCAGGCGTGGATTGTTTTGGCGTCTCGGACGGTCGTCTTGGGCGTCGTCGTTCCCGGCTGCGTGAGCGGCGCCGCTCTGTCGCTGTGAGTTTTTGGGGACTGGCGTTTCTTCCTTGCATCCTTAGGCGGTTAGGTCTTGAAGCTGGGCTGGTTGCGCGCCTGTCGTCTCGGTTGTGAGAGGAAGCTCTTGTCACGGGCCACGAAGCTGTTGGCGTTCTCTGGTGTTGCCGTAGGGCCTGCTGACGTCGCCGTCGGGGTCCCGCAGGCGGTCTTGCCGAACGGGGGTTTCCGTCTGGGTGTCGTCGTTCTCTCCGAGAGCTGCCTCTCATCCTTCGGGGCGCGTTGCTTGTAGCGTTCTGTGTAGCGTTGTTCTGCGTTTGTCTTGGAGCCGCCCTGCCTGGGGATGTAGAGGCAGGGCAAGGTGGGTGGTGCTGGCACCTGGGGATGTGCCGGGGCTTTGCGGTGGGGGGGAAGGGGGGAAGGAATTTTGCAGCCGTCTTGGATCGACTGGCTGTCGTCGGTGGGTGAGGGCAGTGATTCCTGTTGGGTTTTGTGGGCCCCCAGGGAACAACCGTAGGTGCCTGGGGGAGGGAGCTAGAGTCTTAGCTGAGCAGGTAGCATGTCAAGGGTGTTCTGGCTTGTCTGTGCGCTGGGCTTAACGTTGGATGTATTGTGCTCATGTTTAAGAGCCGCCCTAGTTGGACTCTCAAGGGGTGTTCCTACATGCGATCGAGACCTGTGTCGTGGTTCAGCTGTCGCCGTGCGTGCAGGTGACTTGTTTGGTATCGGTTTGGCAGGTGCCGAGGGAGGAGTCGTGCAGGGTGACGGAGGACGGCGCTGTCAGCTGGTGAGTTGGTGTGCGGTGTATCTAGAGGGAAGATGTGGCTGTTGGCTCTCTGAGCCCATTATGGTGTTTTTCTTTGGGCGCGTGCGAGGAGCCGAGCGGGATCTGGGCACCGGAGGGGAATCGCACAGGGTGAGCGGTGATGGGTGGGCTGAAGCGTAGCGATTCGTCCTGAGGTGTCGCGTTGCAGGTGGTTGTGAGCAACATGCGTTTGGCTCTTGCAGGTGGTGGGCGAGCCTCAAGATGGCAACCGTATGTGATGGAGGCCGGGCAGGTGAGCTGTCGAGGAACAGGTGTGTGTCTGAGATGGGGGGGGGGTTGGTGCGGGTATCCTGAGACTCCCGCAGCACCTGAGCGGGTCCTTTTTTTGCTTGGGTTCCTGCAGGTGCCGCACGCAGGCTTCGGAGGGGAGACGCCGCGTGCCGCCGAGAGGTCCGAGAGGTGAGGGGGTTGAAGGCCAGGCTGTTGTTTGAGAGCAAGGTGTCGTACGGCCACCCAATTGAAGCGTTTGTCTCTGGTTTTGCAGGTTGTGCGCCGGCTGCGTTTGGGCCTGGGTGCGCGTTTGAGGTGAGCTGGGTCGCAGAGGGGAGGGACGCGGGGCTGGTGTGGTTTGCTCTTCCTTTTTTGGCAGAGCGACGGTAACTTTGTGTATCCTGTGGTATGTCTAGGGGCCGCAGGGGATGGCGTTCGTCCTCGTCCGGAATGGGCACGGAGCAGCCGGGTGAGCGGAGCAGCTGGGCGCATCTGAGGTTAGACGGATGCAGCGGCCTAGGTCTTTGTAGAGTGATGGGATGCTGACTGACAGGGCGGTGTGTGTATTTTTGTTGTTTTTGTTTAGATGATGAAAAGGCACCTGGCACTTGGAGGACCGGTGCCGCGGGCTGCCTGTGCGCCTGTTCTTCTGAAGGATGGGTGGACTGAGACTCTGGGCCCCTTGAAAGCTAAGTTGAGGCAACGGTGCTGGGCAAGGGGTTGCGGGAGGGAGGGGTTTTAAAGATGGCGCAGCGGAGCGGGCTGTCCGGGAAGCAGTCCCCTTTGGGAGCAGGGAAAAGGAGCAGGTTCCTCTTCAATGTGACGGGAACGTGTGCCGGGCAGGGCGGTTCCAGGCTGCGTGTGTTATTGTGCAGTGTGTGTGTTTTGTGTTGGGTGTCGCCGACCTTCCTCGGGTCTCGGTTGTTCTCTTTGTTCTTTAGGAGCCAGGCAGGTGCCTCGGCAGCGTTGCTAGGGCCCGGCGAGGCCCTAGTCGTGGGCTCGGCGCCCATCGGGCGCTTCTCTTCTGGCGTCGCAAGCTTCAGGCGTGGATTGTTTTGGCGTCTCGGACGGTCGTCTTGGGCGTCGTCGTTCCCGGCTGCGTGAGCGGCGCCGCTCTGTGGCTGTGAGTTTTTGGGGACTGGCATTTCTTCCTTGCATCCTTAGGCGGTTAGGTCTTGAAGCTGGGCTGGTTGCGCGCCTGTCGTCTCGGTTGTGAGAGGAAGCTCTTGTCACGGGCCACGAAGCTGTTGGCGTTCTCTGGTGTTGCCGTAGGGCCTGCTGACGTCGCCGTCAGGGTCCCGCAGGCGGTCTTGCCGAACGGGGGTTTCCGTCTGGGTGTCATGGTTCTCTCCGAGAGCTGCCTCTCATCCTTCGGGGCGCGTTGCTTGTAGCGTTCTGTGTAGCGTTGTTCTGCGTTTGTCTTGGAGCCGCCCTGCCTGGGGATGTAGAGGCAGGGCAAGGTGGGTGGTGCTGGCACCTAGGGATGTGCCGGGGCTTTGCGGTGGGGGGGAAGGGGGGAAGGAATTTTGCAGCCGTCTTGGATCGACTGGCTGTCGTCGGTGGGTGAGGGAAGTGATTCCTGTTGGGTTTTGTGGGCCCCCAGGGAACAACCGTAGGTGCCTGGGGGAGGGAGCTAGAGTCTTAGCTGAGCAGGTAGCATGTCAAGGGTGTTCTGGCTTGTCTGTGCGCTGGGCTTAACGTTTGATGTATTGTGCTCATGTTTAAGAGCCGCCCTAGTTGGACTCTCAAGGGGTGTTCCTACATGCGATCGAGACCTGTGTCGTGGTTCAGCTGTCGCTGTGCGTGCAGGTGACTTGTTTGGTATCGGTTTGGCAGGTGCCGAGGGAGGAGTCGTGCAGGGTGACGGAGGACGGCGCTGTCAGCTGGTGAGTTGGTGTGCGGTGTATCTAGAGGGAAGATGTGGCTGTTGGCTCTCTGAGCCCATTATGGTGTTTTTCTTTGGGCACGTGCGAGGAGCCGAGCGGGATCTGGGCACCGGAGGGGAATCGCACAGGGCGAGCGGTGACGGGTGGGCTGAAGCGTAGCGATTCGTCCTGAGGTGTCGCGTTGCAGGTGGTTGTGAGCAACATGCGTTTGGCTCTTGCAGGTGGTGGGCGAGCCTCAAGATGGCAACCGTATCTGATGGAGGCCGGGCAGGTGAGCTGTCGAGGAACAGGTGTGTGTCTGAGATGGGGGGGGGGTTGGTGCGGGTATCCTGAGAGTCCCGCAGCACCTGAGCGGGTCCTTTTTTTGCTTGGGTTCCTGCAGGTGCCGCACGCAGGCTTCGGAGGGGAGACGCCGCGTGCCGCCGAGAGGTCCGAGAGGTGAGGGGGTTGAAGGCCAGGCTGTTGTTTGAGAGCAAGGTGTCTGTCGTACGGCCACTCAATGGAAGCGTTTGTCTCTGGTTCTGCAGGTTGTGCGCCGGCTGCGTTTGGGCCTGGGTGCGCGTTTGAGGTGAGCTGGGTCGCAGAGGGGAGGGGCGTGGGGCTGGTGTGGTTTGCTCTTCCTTTTTTGGCAGAGCGACGGTAACTTTGTGTATCCTGTGGTATGTCTAGGGGCCGCAGGGGATGGCGTTCGTCCTCGTCCGGAATGGGCACGGAGCAGCCGGGTGAGCGGAGCAGCTGGGCGCATCTGAGGTTAGACGGATGCAGCGGCCTAGGTCTTTGTAGAGTGATGGGATGCTGACTGACAGGGCGGTGTGTGTATTTTTGTTGTTTTTGTTTAGATGATGAAAAGGCACCTGGCACTTGGAGGACCGGTGCCGCGGGCTGCCTGTGCGCCTGTTCTTCTGAAGGATGGGTGGACTGAGACTCTCGGCCCCTTGAAAGCGAAGTTGAGGCAACGGTGCTGGGCAAGGGGTTGCGGGAGGGAGGGGTTTTAAAGATGGCGCAGCGGAGCGGGCTGTCCGGGAAGCAGTCCCCTTTGGGAGCAGGGAAAAGGAGCAGGTTCCTCTTCAATGTGACGGGAACGTGTGCCGGGCAGGGCGGTTCCAGGCTGCGTGTGTTATTGTGCAGTGTGTGTGTTTTGTGTTGGGTGTCGCCGACCTTCCTCGGGTCTCGGTTGTTCTCTTTGTTCTTTAGGAGCCAGGCAGGTGCCTCGGCAGCGTTGCTAGGGCCCGGCGAGGCCCTAGTCGTGGGCTCGGTGCCCATCGGGCGCTTCTCTTCTGGCGTCGCAAGCTTCAGGCGTGGATTGTTTTGGCGTCTCGGACGGTCGTCTTGGGCGTCGTCGTTCCCGGCTGCGTGAGCGGCGCCGCTCTGTGGCTGTGAGTTTTTGGGGACTGGCATTTCTTCCTTGCATCCTTAGGCGGTTAGGTCTTGAAGCTGGGCTGGTTGCGCGCCTGTCGTCTCGGTTGTGAGAGGAAGCTCTTGTCACGGGCCACGAAGCTGTTGGCGTTCTCTGGTGTTGCCGTAGGGCCTGCTGACGTCGCCGTCGGGGTCCCGCAGGCGGTCTTGCCGAACGGGGGTTTCCGTCTGGGTGTCGTCGTTCTCTCCGAGAGCTGCCTCTCATCCTTCGGGGCGCGTTGCTTGTAGCGTTCTGTGTAGCGTTGTTCTGTGTTTGTCTTGGAGCCGCCCTGCCTCTACATCCCCAGGCAGGGCGGCTCCAAGGTGGGTGGTGCTGGCACCTAGGGATGTGCCGGGGCTTTGCGGTGGGGGGGAAGGGGGGAAGGAATTTTGCAGCCGTCTTGGATCGACTGGCTGTCGTCGGTGGGTGAGGGAAGTGATTCCTGTTGGGTTTTGTGGGCCCCCAGGGAACAACCGTAGGTGCCTGGGGGAGGGAGCTAGAGTCTTAGCTGAGCAGGTAGCATGTCAAGGGTGTTCTGGCTTGTCTGTGCGCTGGGCTTAACGTTGGATGTATTGTGCTCATGTTTAAGAGCCGCCCTAGTTGGACTCTCAAGGGGTGTTCCTACATGCGATCGAGACCTGTGTCGTGGTTCAGCTGTCGCCGTGCGTGCAGGTGACTTGTTTGGTATCGGTTTGGCAGGTGCCGAGGGAGGAGTCGTGCAGGGTGACGGAGGACGGCGCTGTCAGCTGGTGAGTTGGTGTGCGGTGTATCTAGAGGGAAGATGTGGCTGTTGGCTCTCTGAGCCCATTATGGTGTTTTTCTTTGGGCGCGTGCGAGGAGCCGAGCGGGATCTGGGCACCGGAGGGGAATCGCACGGGGTGAGCGGTGACGGGTGGGCTGAAGCGTAGCGATTCGTCCTGAGGTGTCGCGTTGCAGGTGGTTGTGAGCAACATGCGTTTGGCTCTTGCAGGTGGTGGGCGAGCCTCAAGATGGCAACCGTATGTGATGGAGGCCGGGCAGGTGAGCTGTCGTGGAACAGGTGTGTGTCTGAGATGGGGGGGGGGTTGGTGCGGGTATCCTGAGACTCCCGCAGCACCTGAGCGGGTCCTTTTTTTGCTTGGGTTCCTGCAGGTGCCGCACGCAGGCTTCGGAGGGGAGACGCCGCGTGCCGCCGAGAGGTCCGAGAGGTGAGGGGGTTGAAGGCCAGGCTGTTGTTTGAGAGCAAGGTGTCTGTCGTACGGCCACTCAATGGAAGCGTTTGTCTCTGGTTCTGCAGGTTGTGCGCCGGCTGCGTTTGGGCCTGGGTGCGCGTTTGAGGTGAGCTGGGTCGCAGAGGGGAGGGGCGTGGGGCTGGTGTGGTTTGTTCTTCCTTTTTTGGCAGAGCGACGGTAACTTTGTGTATCCTGTGGTATGTCTAGGGGCCGCAGGGGATGGCGTTCGTCCTCGTCCGGAATGGGCACGGAGCAGCCGGGTGAGCGGAGCAGCTGGGCGCATCTGAGGTTAGACGGATGCAGCGGCCTAGGTCTTTGTAGAGTGATGGGATGCTGACTGACAGGGCGGTGTGTGTATTTTTGTTGTTTTTGTTTAGATGATGAAAAGGCACCTGGCACTTGGAGGACCGGTGCCGCGGTCTGCCTGTGCGCCTGTTCTTCTGAAGGATGGGTGGACTGAGACTCTCGGCCCCTTGAAAGCTAAGTTGAGGCAACGGTGCTGGGCAAGGGGTTGCGGGAGGGAGGGGTTTTAAAGATGGCGCAGCGGAGCGGGCTGTCCGGGAAGCAGTCCCCTTTGGGAGCAGGGAAAAGGAGCAGGTTCCTCTTCAATGTGACGGGAACGTGTGCCGGGCAGGGCGGTTCCAGGCTGCGTGTGTTATTGTGCAGTGTGTGTGTTTTGTGTTGGGTGTCGCCGACCTTCCTCGGGTCTCGGTTGTTCTCTTTGTTCTTTAGGAGCCAGGCAGGTGCCTCGGCAGCGTTGCTAGGGCCCGGCGAGGCCCTAGTCGTGGGCTCGGCGCCCATCAGGCGCTTCTCTTCTGGCGTCGCAAGCTTCAGGCGTGGATTGTTTTGGCGTCTCGGACGGTCGTCTTGGGCGTCGTCGTTCCTGGCTGCGTGAGCGGCGCCGCTCTGTGGCTGTGAGTTTTTGGGGACTGGCATTTCTTCCTTGCATCCTTAGGCGGTTAGGTCTTGAAGCTGGGCTGGTTGCGCGCCTGTCGTCTCGGTTGTGAGAGGAAGCTCTTGTCACGGGCCACGAAGCTGTTGGCGTTCTCTGGTGTTGCCGTAGGGCCTGCTGACGTCACCGTCGGGGTCCCGCAGGCGGTCTTGCCGAACGGGGGTTTCCGTCTGGGTGTCGTCGTTCTCTCCGAGAGCTGCCGCTCATCCTTCGGGGCGCGTTGCTTGTAGCGTTCTGTGTAGCGTTGTTCTGCGTTTGTCTTGGAGCCGCCCTGCCTGGGGATGTAGAGGCAGGGCAAGGTGGGTGGTGCTGGCACCTAGGGATGTGCCGGGGCTTTGCGGTGGGGGGGAAGGGGGGAAGGAATTTTGCAGCCGTCTTGGATCGACTGGCTGTCGTCGGTGGGTGAGGGAAGTGATTCCTGTTGGGTTTTGTGGGCCCCCAGGGAACAACCGTAGGTGCCTGGGGGAGGGAGCTAGAGTCTTAGCTGAGCAGGTAGCATGTCAAGGGTGTTCTGGCTTGTCTGTGCGCTGGGCTTAACGTTTGATGTATTGTGCTCATGTTTAAGAGCCGCCCTAGTTGGACTCTCAAGGGGTGTTCCTACATGCGATCGAGACCTGTGTCGTGGTTCAGCTGTCGCCGTGCGTGCAGGTGACTTGTTTGGTATCGGTTTGGCAGGTGCCGAGGGAGGAGTCGTGCGGGGTGACGGAGGACGGCGCTGTCAGCTGGTGAGTTGGTGTGCGGTGTATCTAGAGGGAAGATGTGGCTGTTGGCTCTCTGAGCCCATTATGGTGTTCTTCTTTGGGCGCGTGCGAGGAGCCGAGCGGGATCTGGGCACCGGAGGGGAATCGCACAGGGTGAGCGGTGACGGGTGGGCTGAAGTGTAGTGATGCGTCCTGAGGGGTCGCGTTGCAGGTGGTTGTGAGCAACATGCGTTTGGCTCTTGCAGGTGGTGGGCGAGCCTCAAGATGGCAACCGTATCTGATGGAGGCCGGGCAGGTGAGCTGTCGAGGAATAGGTGTGTGTCTGAGATGGGGGCGGGGTTGGTGCGGGTATCCTGAGAGTCCCGCAGCACCTGAGCGGGTCCTTTTTTTGCTTGGGTTCCTGCAGGTGCCGCACGCAGGCTTCGGAGGGGAGACGCCGCGTGCCGCCGAGAGGTCCGAGAGGTGAGGGGGTTGAAGGCCAGGCTGTTGTTTGAGAGCAAGGTGTCGTACGGCCACCCAATTGAAGCGTTTGTCTCTGGTTTTGCAGGTTGTGCGCCGGCTGCGTTTGGGCCTGGGTGCGCGTTTGAGGTGAGCTGGGTCGCAGAGGGGAGGGGCGTGGGGCTGGTGTGGTTTGCTCTTCCTTTTTTGGCAGAGCGACGGTAACTTTGTGTATCCTGTGGTATGTCTAGGGGCCGCAGGGGATGGCGTTCGTCCTCGTCCGGAATGGGCACGGAGCAGCCGGGTGAGCGGAGCAGCTGGGCGCATCTGAGGTAGACAGATGCAGCGGCCTAGGTCTTTGTAGAGTGATGGGATGCTGACTGACAGGGCGGTGTGTGTATTTTTGTTGTTTTTGTTTAGATGATGAAAAGGCACCTGGCACTTGGAGGACCGGTGCCGCGGGCTGCCTGTGCGCCTGTTCTTCTGAAGGATGGGTGGACTGAGACTCTCGGCCCCTTGAAAGCTAAGTTGAGGCAACGGTGCTGGGCAAGGGGTTGCGGGAGGGAGGGGTTTTAAAGATGGCGCAGCGGAGCGGGCTGTCCGGGAAGCAGTCCCCTTTGGGAGCAGGGAAAAGGAGCAGGTTCCTCTTCAATGTGACGGGAACGTGTGCCGGGCAGGGCGGTTCCAGGCTGCGTGTGTTATTGTGCAGTGTGTGTGTTTTGTGTTGGGTGTCGCCGACCTTCCTCGGGTCTCGGTTGTTCTCTTTGTTCTTTAGGAGCCAGGCAGGTGCCTCGGCAGCGTTGCTAGGGCCCGGCGAGGCCCTAGTCGTGGGCTCGGCGCCCATCGGGCGCTTCTCTTCTGGCGTCGCAAGCTTCAGGCGTGGATTGTTTTGGCGTCTCGGACGGTCGTCTTGGGCGTCGTCGTTCCCGGCTGCGTGAGCGGCGCCGCTCTGTGGCTGTGAGTTTTTGGGGACTGGCATTTCTTCCTTGCATCCTTAGGCGGTTAGGTCTTGAAGCTGGGCTGGTTGCGCGCCTGTCGTCTCGGTTGTGAGAGGAAGCTCTTGTCACGGGCCACGAAGCTGTTGGCGTTCTCTGGTGTTGCCGTAGGGCCTGCTGACGTCGCCGTCGGGGTCCCGCAGGCGGTCTTGCCGAACGGGGGTTTCCGTCTGGGTGTCGTCGTTCTCTCCGAGAGCTGCCTCTCATCCTTCGGGGCGCGTTGCTTGTAGCGTTCTGTGTAGCGTTGTTCTGTGTTTGTCTTGGAGCCGCCCTGCCTCTACATCCCCAGGCAGGGCGGCTCCAAGGTGGGTGGTGCTGGCACCTAGGGATGTGCCGGGGCTTTGCGGTGGGGGGGAAGGGGGGAAGGAATTTTGCAGCCGTCTTGGATCGACTGGCTGTCGTCGGTGGGTGAGGGAAGTGATTCCTGTTGGGTTTTGTGGGCCCCCAGGGAACAACCGTAGGTGCCTGGGGGAGGGAGCTAGAGTCTTAGCTGAGCAGGTAGCATGTCAAGGGTGTTCTGGCTTGTCTGTGCGCTGGGCTTAACGTTGGATGTATTGTGCTCATGTTTAAGAGCCGCCCTAGTTGGACTCTCAAGGGGTGTTCCTACATGCGATCGAGACCTGTGTCGTGGTTCAGCTGTCGCCGTGCGTGCAGGTGACTTGTTTGGTATCGGTTTGGCAGGTGCCGAGGGAGGAGTCGTGCAGGGTGACGGAGGACGGCGCTGTCAGCTGGTGAGTTGGTGTGCGGTGTATCTAGAGGGAAGATGTGGCTGTTGGCTCTCTGAGCCCATTATGGTGTTCTTCTTTGGGCGCGTGCGAGGAGCCGAGCGGGATCTGGGCACCGGAGGGGAATCGCACAGGGTGAGCGGTGATGGGTGGGCTGAAGCGTAGCGATTCGTCCTGAGGTGTCGCGTTGCAGGTGGTTGTGAGCAACATGCGTTTGGCTCTTGCAGGTGGTGGGCGAGCCTCAAGATGGCAACCGTATCTGATGGAGGCCGGGCAGGTGAGCTGTCGAGGAATAGGTGTGTGTCTGAGATGGGGGCGGGGTTGGTGCGGGTATCCTGAGAGTCCCGCAGCACCTGAGCGGGTCCTTTTTTTGCTTGGGTTCCTGCAGGTGCCGCACGCAGGCTTCGGAGGGGAGACGCCGCGTGCCGCCGAGAGGTCCGAGAGGTGAGGGGGTTGAAGGCCAGGCTGTTGTTTGAGAGCAAGGTGTCGTACGGCCACCCAATTGAAGCGTTTGTCTCTGGTTTTGCAGGTTGTGCGCCGGCTGCGTTTGGGCCTGGGTGCGCGTTTGAGGTGAGCTGGGTCGCAGAGGGGAGGGGCGTGGGGCTGGTGTGGTTTGCTCTTCCTTTTTTGGCAGAGCGACGGTAACTTTGTGTATCCTGTGGTATGTCTAGGGGCCGCAGGGGATGGCGTTCGTCCTCGTCCGGAATGGGCACGGAGCAGCCGGGTGAGCGGAGCAGCTGGGCGCATCTGAGGTAGACGGATGCAGCGGCCTAGGTCTTTGTAGAGTGATGGGATGCTGACTGACAGGGCGGTGTGTGTATTTTTGTTGTTTTTGTTTAGATGATGAAAAGGCACCTGGCACTTGGAGGACCGGTGCCGCGGGCTGCCTGTGCGCCTGTTCTTCTGAAGGATGGGTGGACTGAGACTCTCGGCCCCTTGAAAGCTAAGTTGAGGCAACGGTGCTGGGCAAGGGGTTGCGGGAGGGAGGGGTTTTAAAGATGGCGCAGCGGAGCGGGCTGTCCGGGAAGCAGTCCCCTTTGGGAGCAGGGAAAAGGAGCAGGTTCCTCTTCAATGTGACGGGAACGTGTGCCGGGCAGGGCGGTTCCAGGCTGCGTGTGTTATTGTGCAGTGTGTGTGTTTTGTGTTGGGTGTCGCCGACCTTCCTCGGGTCTCGGTTGTTCTCTTTGTTCTTTAGGAGCCAGGCAGGTGCCTCGGCAGCGTTGCTAGGGCCCGGCGAGGCCCTAGTCGTGGGCTCGGCGCCCATCGGGCGCTTCTCTTCTGGCGTCGCAAGCTTCAGGCGTGGATTGTTTTGGCGTCTCGGACGGTCGTCTTGGGCGTCGTCGTTCCCGGCTGCGTGAGCGGCGCCGCTCTGTGGCTGTGAGTTTTTGGGGACTGGCATTTCTTCCTTGCATCCTTAGGCGGTTAGGTCTTGAAGCTGGGCTGGTTGCGCGCCTGTCGTCTCGGTTGTGAGAGGAAGCTCTTGTCACGGGCCACGAAGCTGTTGGCGTTCTCTGGTGTTGCCGTAGGGCCTGCTGACGTCGCCGTCGGGGTCCCGCAGGCGGTCTTGCCGAACGGGGGTTTCCGTCTGGGTGTCGTCGTTCTCTCCGAGAGCTGCCTCTCATCCTTCGGGGCGCGTTGCTTGTAGCGTTCTGTGTAGCGTTGTTCTGTGTTTGTCTTGGAGCCGCCCTGCCTGGGGATGTAGAGGCAGGGCAAGGTGGGTGGTGCTGGCACCTAGGGATGTGCCGGGGCTTTGCGGTGGGGGGGAAGGGGGGAAGGAATTTTGCAGCCGTCTTGGATCGACTGGCTGTCGTCGGTGGGTGAGGGAAGTGATTCCTGTTGGGTTTTGTGGGCCCCCAGGGAACAACCGTAGGTGCCTGGGGGAGGGAGCTAGAGTCTTAGCTGAGCAGGTAGCATGTCAAGGGTGTTCTGGCTTGTCTGTGCGCTGGGCTTAACGTTGGATGTATTGTGCTCATGTTTAAGAGCCGCCCTAGTTGGACTCTCAAGGGGTGTTCCTACATGCGATCGAGACCTGTGTCGTGGTTCAGCTGTCGCCGTGCGTGCAGGTGACTTGTTTGGTATCGGTTTGGCAGGTGCCGAGGGAGGAGTCGTGCAGGGTGACGGAGGACGGCGCTGTCAGCTGGTGAGTTGGTGTGCGGTGTATCTAGAGGGAAGATGTGGCTGTTGGCTCTCTGAGCCCATTATGGTGTTTTTCTTTGGGCGCGTGCGAGGAGCCGAGCGGGATCTGGGCACCGGAGGGGAATCGCACAGGGTGAGCGGTGATGGGTGGGCTGAAGTGTAGTGATGCGTCCTGAGGGGTCGCGTTGCAGGTGGTTGTGAGCAACATGCGTTTGGCTCTTGCAGGTGGTGGGCGAGCCTCAAGATGGCAACCGTATCTGATGGAGGCCGGGCAGGTGAGCTGTCGAGGAATAGGTGTGTGTCTGAGATGGGGGGGGGGTTGGTGCGGGTATCCTGAGACTCCCGCAGCACCTGAGCGGGTCCTTTTTTTGCTTGGGTTCCTGCAGGTGCCGCACGCAGGCTTCGGAGGGGAGACGCTGCGTGCCGCCGAGAGGTCCGAGAGGTGAGGGGGTTGAAGGCCAGGCTGTTGTTTGAGAGCAAGGTGTCGTACGGCCACCCAATTGAAGCGTTTGTCTCTGGTTTTGCAGGTTGTGCGCCAGCTGCGTTTGGGCCTGGGTGCGCGTTTGAGGTGAGCTGGGTCGCAGAGGGGAGGGGCGTGGGGCTGGTGTGGTTTGCTCTTCCTTTTTTGGCAGAGCGACGGTAACTTTGTGTATCCTGTGGTATGTCTAGGGGCCGCAGGGGATGGCGTTCGTCCTCGTCCGGAATGGGCACGGAGCAGCCGGGTGAGCGGAGCAGCTGGGCGCATCTGAGGTAGACGGATGCAGCGGCCTAGGTCTTTGTAGAGTGATGGGATGCTGACTGACAGGGCGGTGTGTGTATTTTTGTTGTTTTTGTTTAGATGATGAAAAGGCACCTGGCACTTGGAGGACCGGTGCCGCGGGCTGCCTGTGCGCCTGTTCTTCTGAAGGATGGGTGGACTGAGACTCTCGGCCCCTTGAAAGCTAAGTTGAGGCAACGGTGCTGGGCAAGGGGTTGCGGGAGGGAGGGGTTTTAAAGATGGCGCAGCGGAGCGGGCTGTCCGGGAAGCAGTCCCCTTTGGGAGCAGGGAAAAGGAGCAGGTTCCTCTTCAATGTGACGGGAACGTGTGCCGGGCAGGGCGGTTCCAGGCTGCGTGTGTTATTGTGCAGTGTGTGTGTTTTGTGTTGGGTGTCGCCGACCTTCCTCGGGTCTCGGTTGTTCTCTTTGTTCTTTAGGAGCCAGGCAGGTGCCTCGGCAGCGTTGCTAGGGCCCGGCGAGGCCCTAGTCGTGGGCTCGACGCCCATCGGGCGCTTCTCTTCTGGCGTCGCAAGCTTCAGGCGTGGATTGTTTTGGCGTCTCGGACGGTCGTCTTGGGCGTCGTCGTTCCCGGCTGCGTGAGCGGCGCCGCTCTGTGGCTGTGAGTTTTTGGGGACTGGCATTTCTTCCTTGCATCCTTAGGCGGTTAGGTCTTGAAGCTGGGCTGGTTGCGCGCCTGTCGTCTCGGTTGTGAGAGGAAGCTCTTGTCACGGGCCACGAAGCTGTTGGCGTTCTCTGGTGTTGCCGTAGGGCCTGCTGACGTCACCGTCGGGGTCCCGCAGGCGGTCTTGCCGAACGGGGGTTTCCGTCTGGGTGTCGTCGTTCTCTCCGAGAGCTGCCTCTCATCCTTCGGGGCGCGTTGCTTGTAGCGTTCTGTGTAGCGTTGTTCTGTGTTTGTCTTGGAGCCGCCCTGCCTGGGGATGTAGAGGCAGGGCAAGGTGGGTGGTGCTGGCACCTAGGGATGTGCCGGGGCTTTGCGGTGGGGGGGAAGGGGGGAAGGAATTTTGCAGCCGTCTTGGATCGACTGGCTGTCGTCGGTGGGTGAGGGAAGTGATTCCTGTTGGGTTTTGTGGGCCCCCAGGGAACAACCGTAGGTGCCTGGGGGAGGGAGCTAGAGTCTTAGCTGAGCAGGTAGCATGTCAAGGGTGTTCTGGCTTGTCTGTGCGCTGGGCTTAACGTTGGATGTATTGTGCTCATGTTTAAGAGCCGCCCTAGTTGGACTCTCAAGGGGTATTCCTACATGCGATCGAGACCTGTGTCGTGGTTCAGCTGTCGCCGTGCGTGCAGGTGACTTGTTTGGTATCGGTTTGGCAGGTGCCGAGGGAGGAGTCGTGCAGGGTGACGGAGGACGGCGCTGTCAGCTGGTGAGTTGGTGTGCGGTGTATCTAGAGGGAAGATGTGGCTGTTGGCTCTCTGAGCCCATTATGGTGTTCTTCTTTGGGCGCGTGCGAGGAGCCGAGCGGGATCTGGGCACCGGAGGGGAATCGCACAGGGTGAGCGGTGACGGGTGGGCTGAAGTGTAGCGATGCGTCCTGAGGGGTCGCGTTGCAGGTGGTTGTGAGCAACATGCGTTTGGCTCTTGCAGGTGGTGGGCGAGCCTCAAGATGGCAACCGTATCTGATGGAGGCCGGGCAGGTGAGCTGTCGAGGAACAGGTGTGTGTCTGAGATGGGGGCGGGGTTGGTGCGGGTATCCTGAGAGTCCCGCAGCACCTGAGCGGGTCCTTTTTTTGCTTGGGTTCCTGCAGGTGCCGCACGCAGGCTTCGGAGGGGAGACGCCGCGTGCCGCCGAGAGGTCCGAGAGGTGAGGGGGTTGAAGGCCAGGCTGTTGTTTGAGAGCAAGGTGTCGTACGGCCACCCAATTGAAGCGTTTGTCTCTGGTTTTGCAGGTTGTGCGCCGGCTGCGTTTGGGCCTGGGTGCGCGTTTGAGGTGAGCTGGGTCGCAGAGGGGAGGGGCGTGGGGCTGGTGTGGTTTGCTCTTCCTTTTTTGGCAGAGCGACGGTAACTTTGTGTATCCTGTGGTATGTCTAGGGGCCGCAGGGGATGGCGTTCGTCCTCGTCCGGAATGGGCACGGAGCAGCCGGGTGAGCGGAGCAGCTGGGCGCATCTGAGGTAGACGGATGCAGCGGCCTAGGTCTTTGTAGAGTGATGGGATGCTGACTGACAGGGCGGTGTGTGTATTTTTGTTGTTTTTGTTTAGATGATGAAAAGGCACCTGGCACTTGGAGGACCGGTGCCGCGGGCTGCCTGTGCGCCTGTTCTTCTGAAGGATGGGTGGACTGAGACTCTCGGCCCCTTGAAAGCTAAGTTGAGGCAACGGTGCTGGGCAAGGGGTTGCGGGAGGGAGGGGTTTTAAAGATGGCGCAGCGGAGCGGGCTGTCCGGGAAGCAGTCCCCTTTGGGAGCAGGGAAAAGGAGCAGGTTCCTCTTCAATGTGACGGGAACGTGTGCCGGGCAGGGCGGTTCCAGGCTGCGTGTGTTATTGTGCAGTGTGTGTGTTTTGTGTTGGGTGTCGCCGACCTTCCTCGGGTCTCGGTTGTTCTCTTTGTTCTTTAGGAGCCAGGCAGGTGCCTCGGCAGCGTTGCTAGGGCCCGGCGAGGCCCTAGTCGTGGGCTCGGCGCCCATCGGGCGCTTCTCTTCTGGCGTCGCAAGCTTCAGGCGTGGATTGTTTTGGCGTCTCGGACGGTCGTCTTGGGCGTCGTCGTTCCCGGCTGCGTGAGCGGCGCCGCTCTGTGGCTGTGAGTTTTTGGGGACTGGCATTTCTTCCTTGCATCCTTAGGCGGTTAGGTCTTGAAGCTGGGCTGGTTGCGCGCCTGTCGTCTCGGTTGTGAGAGGAAGCTCTTGTCACGGGCCACGAAGCTGTTGGCGTTCTCTGGTGTTGCCGTAGGGCCTGCTGACGTCACCGTCGGGGTCCCGCAGGCGGTCTTGCCGAACGGGGGTTTCCGTCTGGGTGTCGTCGTTCTCTCCGAGAGCTGCCTCTCATCCTTCGGGGCGCGTTGCTTGTAGCGTTCTGTGTAGCGTTGTTCTGTGTTTGTCTTGGAGCCGCCCTGCCTGGGGATGTAGAGGCAGGGCAAGGTGGGTGGTGCTGGCACCTAGGGATGTGCCGGGGCTTTGCGGTGGGGGGGAAGGGGGGAAGGAATTTTGCAGCCGTCTTGGATCGACTGGCTGTCGTCGGTGGGTGAGGGAAGTGATTCCTGTTGGGTTTTGTGGGCCCCCAGGGAACAACCGTAGGTGCCTGGGGGAGGGAGCTAGAGTCTTAGCTGAGCAGGTAGCATGTCAAGGGTGTTCTGGCTTGTCTGTGCGCTGGGCTTAACGTTGGATGTATTGTGCTCATGTTTAAGAGCCGCCCTAGTTGGACTCTCAAGGGGTATTCCTACATGCGATCGAGACCTGTGTCGTGGTTCAGCTGTCGCCGTGTGTGCAGGTGACTTGTTTGGTATCGGTTTGGCAGGTGCCGAGGGAGGAGTCGTGCAGGGTGACGGAGGACGGCGCTGTCAGCTGGTGAGTTGGTGTGCGGTGTATCTAGAGGGAAGATGTGGCTGTTGGCTCTCTGAGCCCATTATGGTGTTCTTCTTTGGGCGCGTGCGAGGAGCCGAGCGGGATCTGGGCACCGGAGGGGAATCGCACAGGGTGAGCGGTGATGGGTGGGCTGAAGTGTAGCGATGCGTCCTGAGGGGTCGCGTTGCAGGTGGTTGTGAGCAACATGCGTTTGGCTCTTGCAGGTGGTGGGCGAGCCTCAAGATGGCAACCGTATCTGATGGAGGCCGGGCAGGTGAGCTGTCGAGGAACAGGTGTGTGTCTGAGATGGGGGCGGGGTTGGTGCGGGTATCCTGAGAGTCCCGCAGCACCTGAGCGGGTCCTTTTTTTGCTTGGGTTCCTGCAGGTGCCGCACGCAGGCTTCGGAGGGGAGACGCCGCGTGCCGCCGAGAGGTCCGAGAGGTGAGGGGGTTGAAGGCCAGGCTGTTGTTTGAGAGCAAGGTGTCGTACGGCCACCCAATTGAAGCGTTTGTCTCTGGTTTTGCAGGTTGTGCGCCGGCTGCGTTTGGGCCTGGGTGCGCGTTTGAGGTGAGCTGGGTCGCAGAGGGGAGGGGCGTGGGGCTGGTGTGGTTTGCTCTTCCTTTTTTGGCAGAGCGACGGTAACTTTGTGTATCCTGTGGTATGTCTAGGGGCCGCAGGGGATGGCGTTCGTCCTCGTCCGGAATGGGCACGGAGCAGCCGGGTGAGCGGAGCAGCTGGGCGCATCTGAGGTTAGACGGATGCAGCGGCCTAGGTCTTTGTAGAGTGATGGGATGCTGACTGACAGGGCGGTGTGTGTATTTTTGTTGTTTTTGTTTAGATGATGAAAAGGCACCTGGCACTTGGAGGACCGGTGCCGCGGGCTGCCTGTGCGCCTGTTCTTCTGAAGGATGGGTGGACTGAGACTCTGGGCCCCTTGAAAGCTAAGTTGAGGCAACGGTGCTGGGCAAGGGGTTGCGGGAGGGAGGGGTTTTAAAGATGGCGCAGCGGAGCGGGCTGTCCGGGAAGCAGTCCCCTTTGGGAGCAGGGAAAAGGAGCAGGTTCCTCTTCAATGTGACGGGAACGTGTGCCGGGCAGGGCGGTTCCAGGCTGCGTGTGTTATTGTGCAGTGTGTGTGTTTTGTGTTGGGTGTCGCCGACCTTCCTCGGGTCTCGGTTGTTCTCTTTGTTCTTTAGGAGCCAGGCAGGTGCCTCGGCAGCGTTGCTAGGGCCCGGCGAGGCCCTAGTCGTGGGCTCGGCGCCCATCGGGCGCTTCTCTTCTGGCGTCGCAAGCTTCAGGCGTGGATTGTTTTGGCGTCTCGGACGGTCGTCTTGGGCGTCGTCGTTCCCGGCTGCGTGAGCGGCGCCGCTCTGTGGCTGTGAGTTTTTGGGGACTGGCATTTCTTCCTTGCATCCTTAGGCGGTTAGGTCTTGAAGCTGGGCTGGTTGCGCGCCTGTCGTCTCGGTTGTGAGAGGAAGCTCTTGTCACGGGCCACGAAGCTGTTGGCGTTCTCTGGTGTTGCCGTAGGGCCTGCTGACGTCACCGTCGGGGTCCCGCAGGCGGTCTTGCCGAACGGGGGTTTCCGTCTGGGTGTCGTCGTTCTCTCCGAGAGCTGCCTCTCATCCTTCGGGGCGTGTTGCTTGTAGCGTTCTGTGTAGCGTTGTTCTGCGTTTGTCTTGGAGCCGCCCTGCCTGGGGATGTAGAGGCAGGGCAAGGTGGGTGGTGCTGGCACCTAGGGATGTGCCGGGGCTTTGCGGTGGGGGGGAAGGGGGGAAGGAATTTTGCAGCCGTCTTGGATCGACTGGCTGTCGTCGGTGGGTGAGGGAAGTGATTCCTGTTGGGTTTTGTGGGCCCCCAGGGAACAACCGTAGGTGCCTGGGGGAGGGAGCTAGAGTCTTAGCTGAGCAGGTAGCATGTCAAGGGTGTTCTGGCTTGTCTGTGCGCTGGGCTTAACGTTGGATGTATTGTGCTCATGTTTAAGAGCCGCCCTAGTTGGACTCTCAAGGGGTGTTCCTACATGCGATCGAGACCTGTGTCGTGGTTCAGCTGTCGCCGTGCGTGCAGGTGACTTGTTTGGTATCGGTTTGGCAGGTGCCGAGGGAGGAGTCGTGCAGGGTGACGGAGGACGGCGCTGTCAGCTGGTGAGTTGGTGTGCGGTGTATCTAGAGGGAAGATGTGGCTGTTGGCTCTCTGAGCCCATTATGGTGTTCTTCTTTGGGCGCGTGCGAGGAGCCGAGCGGGATCTGGGCACCGGAGGGGAATCGCACAGGGTGAGCGGTGATGGGTGGGCTGAAGTGTAGCGATGCGTCCTGAGGGGTCGCGTTGCAGGTGGTTGTGAGCAACATGCGTTTGGCTCTTGCAGGTGGTGGGCGAGCCTCAAGATGGCAACCGTATCTGATGGAGGCCGGGCAGGTGAGCTGTCGAGGAACAGGTGTGTGTCTGAGATGGGGGCGGGGTTGGTGCGGGTATCCTGAGAGTCCCGCAGCACCTGAGCGGGTCCTTTTTTTGCTTGGGTTCCTGCAGGTGCCGCACGCAGGCTTCGGAGGGGAGACGCCGCGTGCCGCCGAGAGGTCCGAGAGGTGAGGGGGTTGAAGGCCAGGCTGTTGTTTGAGAGCAAGGTGTCGTACGGCCACCCAATTGAAGCGTTTGTCTCTGGTTTTGCAGGTTGTGCGCCGGCTGCGTTTGGGCCTGGGTGCGCGTTTGAGGTGAGCTGGGTCGCAGAGGGGAGGGGCGTGGGGCTGGTGTGGTTTGCTCTTCCTTTTTTGGCAGAGCGACGGTAACTTTGTGTATCCTGTGGTATGTCTAGGGGCCGCAGGGGATGGCGTTCGTCCTCGTCCGGAATGGGCACGGAGCAGCCGGGTGAGCGGAGCAGCTGGGCGCATCTGAGGTAGACGGATGCAGCGGCCTAGGTCTTTGTAGAGTGATGGGATGCTGACTGACAGGGCGGTGTGTGTATTTTTGTTGTTTTTGTTTAGATGATGAAAAGGCACCTGGCACTTGGAGGACCGGTGCCGCGGGCTGCCTGTGCGCCTGTTCTTCTGAAGGATGGGTGGACTGAGACTCTGGGCCCCTTGAAAGCTAAGTTGAGGCAACGGTGCTGGGCAAGGGGTTGCGGGAGGGAGGGGTTTTAAAGATGGCGCAGCGGAGCGGGCTGTCCGGGAAGCAGTCCCCTTTGGGAGCAGGGAAAAGGAGCAGGTTCCTCTTCAATGTGACGGGAACGTGTGCCGGGCAGGGCGGTTCCAGGCTGCGTGTGTTATTGTGCAGTGTGTGTGTTTTGTGTTGGGTGTCGCCGACCTTCCTCGGGTCTCGGTTGTTCTCTTTGTTCTTTAGGAGCCAGGCAGGTGCCTCGGCAGCGTTGCTAGGGCCCGGCGAGGCCCTAGTCGTGGGCTCGGCGCCCATCGGGCGCTTCTCTTCTGGCGTCGCAAGCTTCAGGCGTGGATTGTTTTGGCGTCTCGGACGGTCGTCTTGGGCGTCGTCGTTCCCGGCTGCGTGAGCGGCGCCGCTCTGTGGCTGTGAGTTTTTGGGGACTGGCATTTCTTCCTTGCATCCTTAGGCGGTTAGGTCTTGAAGCTGGGCTGGTTGCGCGCCTGTCGTCTCGGTTGTGAGAGGAAGCTCTTGTCACGGGCCACGAAGCTGTTGGCGTTCTCTGGTGTTGCCGTAGGGCCTGCTGACGTCGCCGTCGGGGTCCCGCAGGCGGTCTTGCCGAACGGGGGTTTCCGTCTGGGTGTCGTCGTTCTCTCCGAGAGCTGCCTCTCATCCTTCGGGGCGCGTTGCTTGTAGCGTTCTGTGTAGCGTTGTTCTGCGTTTGTCTTGGAGCCGCCCTGCCTGGGGATGTAGAGGCAGGGCAAGGTGGGTGGTGCTGGCACCTAGGGATGTGCCGGGGCTTTGCGGTGGGGGGGAAGGGGGGAAGGAATTTTGCAGCCGTCTTGGATCGACTGGCTGTCGTCGGTGGGTGAGGGAAGTGATTCCTGTTGGGTTTTGTGGGCCCCCAGGGAACAACCGTAGGTGCCTGGGGGAGGGAGCTAGAGTCTTAGCTGAGCAGGTAGCATGTCAAGGGTGTTCTGGCTTGTCTGTGCGCTGGGCTTAACGTTGGATGTATTGTGCTCATGTTTAAGAGCCGCCCTAGTTGGACTCTCAAGGGGTGTTCCTACATGCGATTGAGACCTGTGTCGTGGTTCAGCTGTCGCCGTGCGTGCAGGTGACTTGTTTGGTATCGGTTTGGCAGGTGCCGAGGGAGGAGTCGTGCAGGGTGACGGAGGACGGCGCTGTCAGCTGGTGAGTTGGTGTGCGGTGTATCTAGAGGGAAGATGTGGCTGTTGGCTCTCTGAGCCCATTATGGTGTTTTTCTTTGGGCACGTGCGAGGAGCCGAGCGGGATCTGGGCACCGGAGGGGAATCGCACAGGGTGAGCGGTGATGGTTGGGCTGAAGCGCAGCGATTCGTCCTGAGGTGTCGCGTTGCAGGTGGTTGTGAGCAACATGCGTTTGGCTCTTGCAGGTGGTGGGCGAGCCTCAAGATGGCAACCGTATGTGATGGAGGCCGGGCAGGTGAGCTGTCGAGGAACAGGTGTGTGTCTGAGATGGGGGCGGGGTTGGTGCGGGTATCCTGAGAGTCCCGCAGCACCTGAGCGGGTCCTTTTTTTGCTTGGGTTCCTGCAGGTGCCGCACGCAGGCTTCGGAGGGGAGACGCCGCGTGCCGCCAAGAGTTCCGAGAGGTGAGGGGGTTGAAGGCCAGGCTGTTGTTTGAGAGCAAGGTGTCGTACGGCCACCCAATTGAAGCGTTTGTCTCTGGTTTTGCAGGTTGTGCGCCAGCTGCGTTTGGGCCTGGGTGCGCGTTTGAGGTGAGCTGGGTCGCAGAGGGGAGGGGCGTGGGGCTGGTGTGGTTTGCTCTTCCTTTTTTGGCAGAGCGACGGTAACTTTGTGTATCCTGTGGTATGTCTAGGGGCCGCAGGGGATGGCGTTCGTCCTCGTCCGGAATGGGCACGGAGCAGCCGGGTGAGCGGAGCAGCTGGGCGCATCTGAGGTAGACGGATGCAGCGGCCTAGGTCTTTGTAGAGTGATGGGATGCTGACTGACAGGTCTGTTGTGTGGGGCTTGTGATTGTTTTTATTTTTCAGATGACGAAGAGGCAGCTGGTGACTGGAGGAGTGACGTGTGCTTGTCCTTCAGAAGGAAGGGAAGAGGGAGACTCTCGGCCCCTTGAAAGCTAAGTTGAGGCAACGGTGCTGGGGAAGGGGTTGGGGGAGCGAGGGGGGCACGGTTGGCTGTGGCCGGAAGGGGTTTTAAAGAGAGCGTAGGGGAGAGTGTTGTCTAGGAAGAGGTCCCCTTTGAGCAGGGGAATGGAGCGGGTTCCTCTGAAATATGACGGCAGTGTGCCCCGGGCAGGGCGGTTCCAGGCTGTGCGTGTCGTTGTGTAGCGCGTCTGTGTGTTTGGTGTTGGGTGCGTTTGACCTTCCTCGGGTCTCGGTTGTTCTTTGTTCCGTAGGATCGAGGCAGGTGCCTCGGCAGCATTACTAGGGCCTGGCGAGGCCCTAGTCGTGGGCACGGCGCCCATCGGGCGCTTCTCTTTTGGCGTGGCAAGCTTCCAGCGTGGATCGTTTTGGCGTCTCAGGTGGTTCTGGCCGGTGGTCTTGTGCTGCGCCCTTCCCGGCCGCGTGAGCGACTCTGCTCGCTAGCTGTCGCTTTTAGGGACTGGCACTTCTTTCTTGCGTCTTCAGGGGCTGAGGTCTTGAAGGCGGGCTGCTTGCACATCCATCTCGTCAGTTTTGAGAGGAAGCGCTTGTCCCTGCCCACGAAGGTCTCGTCGTTTTGTGGCGTGGCGCTAGGAGCACGCTAGGGTTCTGCGCGTGCTCTTCCCGGATGGAGGTTTTCTGTACGTGCGTCATCGGTCTCGCCGAGTGACTTGGCTTGTTTTTTGAGGCGTGTTGTTGTTGGCGTTCTGTGTAGGGTTCGTCTGTGGTTGTGGTGTCTTGGCTTGGAGCCGCCCTGCCCGGGGGGTGTCAAGTCAGGGCAAGGTGGCACAGGAGCGTTTGAGGTGAACTGGGTTGCAGAGAAGAGGGGTGTGGAGCTGGTGATTTTTTTTTAGGAATTGCAGTGGCAACTCTATGTGCTTTTATCTCTAGGGGCTGCAAAGGATGGTGACTGTCCAAGTCCAGCACGGGTAAGGGGCAGGTGAGAGGAGAAGCCAGGTGCACGTGAGGTGGGGGATGTTGCGGGGTAGGTCCTTGTGGAGCGATGTGATGGTGACAATGCTATTGAGTGTGGATTGTTGTGGGGTTTTTTTTAGGTGAAGGAATATATGTTTCTCCCTTTGGTAACCATCATCTTTGGGTGACTGCACGCTACTAAATTTCCTCTGACACTTGTACGGTTGAATGCACGTACTGTTGTATTGGTGTATGTATATGCCTGCACAGATTCCTCCAGCTCTTGTTTGTTGGAACATATCTGTGTAGTTTCTATTGTGCAGTTCTTTATTGTTGTGTATCTGTATAGCTGTCCTGTGTGACTTGTGTGGCTGAGTGTGTATACCTAGGCAGTTACCTCCGCTGTCTTGTATGGTTGCACATATGTAGTGCTTGTTGTACCCTGTTTGCCTGTTGTAGTTGAGTGAATGTCCATAGTTAATCTACCACTGCGGCGTGGTGGAAGTATCTGCCCGTGTACATCATTGCTGCGTGTGATTGATTAGAGCTGGTGTGGTATCGTTGGATGTACATTCACACATCCTTGCGTAGTGAGGTTGAGTGAATGCAGAAGTCAATATTGGCTGCCTGTGTTCTATGGGTGAATGTAGTTTGAAATGAACCAGGGACACGGGTAGTGACATATATTTTGTAGAAACTGTCTTCGATAAGGTTGTGCAGTGTGGGGTGTTCATGGTGTTTTGAGGGTTGGGTTTGGTGGTGGTAACTAACAGCAAACCTTTTCCACAGGATTAAAAATAAAATTAGAATAAAAAAACCCCAGCTGGGGGATTTTTTTTTTTTCCTCCCCCGGCTGGGGTTTTTTCCCCAGTCCCGGCTGCTCTGCGAGGCGACGTTCATCGCCAGTGTTTGGGCAGAGGTCAGGCTCTGGGATGGGGTTTTGGCAGGCAGGGCAATTTTTTGAGGCGCCTGGGAGCAGAGTTCCCAGGGAGCGCCGGAGGAGCAGGGTGACAGGTGGTGTACCGGCTCGGTGGAGAGGGAGTGATAGACACGGTGGGCGGATGAGCGGTCTGTTGGAAACCTTTGTGAGGTTGCCGGGTTGAATGCGTGCTTTGGTAGGGTTGTGAGGCTCGGCAGTATGGGGTTTTTGCAGGCAGGGCCCTTTTTTGAGGCCCTGGGTTGTGTGGGTGAATGTAGGTATGAGACTACATGCGTCCCTGGTATGTTGCAGTCCTTTGCATCTACCTCCTTTGATAGAGTTGTGCGGCGTGGGGTGTTCACGGTGTTTTGAGGGTTGGGTTTGGTGGTGGTAACTAACAGCAAACCTTTTCCACAGGATTAAAAATAAAATTAGAATAAAAAACCCCAGCTGGGGGATTTTTTTTTTCTCCCCCGGCTGGGGTTTTTTTTCCCCGGTCCCGGCCGCTCTGCAAGGCGACGTTCATCGCCAATGTTTGGGCGGAGGTCAGGCTCTGGGACGGGGTTTTGGCAGGCAGGGCAATTTTTTGAGGCACCTGGGAGCAGAGTTCCCAGGGAGCGCCGGAGGAGCAGGGTGACAGGTGGCGGACCGGCTCAGTGGAGAGGAAGGAGCGATAGACACGGTGGGCGGATGAGCGGTCTGTTGGAAACCTTTGTGAGGTTGCCGGGTTGAACGTGTGTGTCAGTAGAGGTCTGATGTTTGGTGGTGTGGGGTGTTGTTGGAGATGTTCTTGTCGGGCTGAGATGCAGTCTTTGAAGAGGCTTAGAGATGGGGATTTCTGAATCTGGGTTTTGTCTTCCATGGCTGGTGCTGGTTTCCTGAAGTGTTTATAGGCATTCTACAGCCAGTGTGTCAGGCAATGTGTAATAGGCATGTTTGGGTGGCTGTCCCACTAGGCATAGGGTTTTGTGTGCTGTCTGGGTATATGGCATTGAAGGGGTGATGTTGGGATGTATGATACGATAGGTCTGGCTCGGTGTCGATGAAATTGCATACAGTGGGTTTTGGGTATGGGGAGTTGGAGTAGGTGGCCATTGTTTAGGTGGGGCAGCTTGAGAATGATGCGGGTTTACGGTCATTGTGTATGCCTAGGGTGTAGGCAAGTACCTTTTGGTGTGGTTAGCGTATGTTGTAAGGATGCTGGTTTGTCTGTCATAGGGGCGTTGAAGTGTAAGGTCCGCAGAGATGCGAGGAGGCATGTTGTCAGCTGATTGGTAGTATGCATCAC